>NC_073746.1:31526386-32126386 GCF_029784135.1 Toxorhynchites rutilus septentrionalis
TATAACTACTCAATTCAAAAGCAATTTGCCTCCGAGTCCTACGTCAAGTATCCGTCTGTGCTTCTAGGCACCGATCCATCTTCTTTTTTTGAAGTCTTTCAGTAATGGTGCCAAATCAGAAAACAGGACACGTTTTTATGAATGCTCATCGGTCATGGACGTCGGTTTTCTGATCGTTATGTGGAGATTGATTTCGTATGATTGAATCACACATACAAATTATTAATTATGCGATATCAAAAAGATAACAGTGGTGGGGGAAGGAATATGAAATCGCCTCGGGCTGCATTGTTTCTAGTACGATTGTACTAGTACGTACTCTCCAGGTACGGTGCATGTATAATAGTATCCCCCGAGTGACTATTTTCTTTGTCCAAAAGTCAAATTACCGCTTCGGGGGACCCTTCATTGACAGCATTGAAGACATAAAAACAAACTCGCTGCGTGAGCTGAAGACAATTACTGAATGCAGCTATAAAAGTGTTTCGATGACTAGATTATTCGTTGGACACAGTGTATTGCTTCAGAAGGGGCCTATTTTGGAGATTATCATATAAATTTAGATGATGAATAAAGCATTTATTTTTAAATACACAGATTCACGGTATATATTTGACAAAATATACGTTCATAAGCAAATTCGTTGACTCACCTCCTTCGGAACCTTCGGGCTGCTGACCAGACTCTCACTCTCGGAGAATATCCGCATCTCCGGTTCCTCTCGATCGAAATTCAGCCCCAGTTCTGAAAGTTCACGGCTGGGACACGTAACCACGCCTCCGCGCAGCGGTGACTGAAGCAGATCGAAGTACGAATCATGAGACACCGATCGGCTGTGTCCCGTGGTCCGCAAACTGTCTACCGAATTCGACCGAGCGCAGGATTCTATTGTGAGTGATTTCCCATCGAAAAGATCTACACCTGAAAGAGAATAAAAGTAAAATAATTTCATCTAGGCAACATAATTATCGCTTACTCTTCGTCATCTTATCCTGCACCAGTCCACTGTTGCTTTCCTTCAGCCCAACGTTTGCTTCCGGCTGCTCACTACCTTCGTCCAGCGATCTACCGTTGGTAATGATGACCGGGGGTTCCTTCGATGTTGGGGTCGTCACGTTGCTGTATTCTTTGATGTCGTGATTGCTGTTGGACTGTCGGGGCTGCCGGGTGAAGATGGATTTCCACGACGAGTGCGATTTCCGTTTGTTCCAGCTTCTAGGTGAAAGTCAGAGTTCCAAATTAGCCGAGCTGTAATCCCAAAAATCTCACAAATCTCACCTTGGCACAGGCAGAACCGTGTGGTATTTGTCCGGTAGACTGGAGGGTCCACCGCCTACTTCGATGTACGAACCGATGTGTGTTGACGGGTTTGTAATGTTGATGGGAACCGTTTTTTCGCAATTTTCCATACAGTTCCGTCGTATGCGCGCTTCTTCCAAGCTCAGCAATTTAGCACCTCCAACGCTCAAACTCTTCGGTCTCTCCATCGACAGCGACAAGTCTTGATCTAATCCACTATGATTTGGGATACTGTTCGTATCGCTGAGTGAAGTAGGCTGGGACTCCACATAGTGACTACCGAAATCGTCTGCGTTGTCGTCGAATATCTGCTCGCAGTTGCTGATCAAATACTCAGTGACAACGGCTTGTACACCGACTCCACGTAGGGCGGCAACGCCACCGGACTCGAGAGCGGGCGAACGCAGCAAATTCGGAGCCCACACAATGGCAATATTACGTTCCGTCATCCCAGTACTCGCAGAGTGTCGGGAGATTTTAAACAAATGGGTTGCCAAATATTTGAGCGTTCGGTAGTGCGGAGGTGGCAGCTTTTGAACCGTCTGCCGAATCAACCTTAACTTGAGATCATTGGGCGCATCTGAGCGAGTTTGGATCGCCTCCACGAAGTGGTCGTACAGTTGGTACGTACAGAGAGGATTTGGCAGTTCTCGGAAATACATTTTTAGTAAGGAACTAACGGCGTGGATGTCCTGTTTGATCTCAGGATGGGTCAGATCTGGGATTCGCTCTTCATCGAAAGCACGTCTTAGTTTTTGTATATTGGAGGTTATACCCGAGAGACGGTAGATACCGTCAACGATCCCATATTCTTCGATAAACTCCGCGCAACATTTCAAAACCATTGGAATGTCTTGTCCACTGTTGAGCAGGTGCTCCCCCAAGTCGCAAGAAAATACTCTCTCCTTGTAAATTCCACTCTGTTTCAGTCGTCGTCGTGAGGGTCGTGATAGTATGAAGCTTCGGAAGAACGCTATCAGTTTCCCGTGTTTCCTCAGCACCGGTTTAGTCGGAGAAACAGCCAAAGATCCTACAAGTGGCGCAGGGAAGGGCATATGTCGAGGAACTTTATCCCCGATCGTGGCTACACAACTCTGCGGGAAGAATCCTACTTCGTATTGGTTCTTTTGTAGATGACTTTTCTTCCCACGCCACCAGACGGACTCCGCCGGACTTGGCATATCGATAACTGAAATCATGTCTCCGACCTCGATTGAAATCTCGTCACAAGCCTGTGCCACGTACCTCCTCACGCCGTAAGCTGCCCCAACCGCCGGAGTGTTGATACTCTTCATCGTCTGCTCGTCGGCAACTGGCAACCGGCGGCCTTTATTATCGATTTGCAACCACGTCAACACCGGCCCACAGGTCATAGCATCGGAGGCTATCACCGACAGCCGATTCAGGTAGACTGCAACGATGGCCTCCAGCTCGTCGTCACCTTTCTCCAACACGTCCATCTCCTTTAGGTTCTCCAACTCGCTCACCCTCCTGTCGTACACGCATCGATGTAGCATTTCGTCCAGAAACCGAATGTTCTCGAACGAACGCTTGATCATAAAGGAATCCGAACGGCCAGCCGTTATTCGGATAATGAACCAATTATTCTTTCCACCACCACCACCACCACCAATAATAGCATTACTAGTTTGGGAACAGCTCAGATCTGTACTGGTGAGCAGGGAGCTTTGGCCACTCTGGCCCAGCTGGGAGTCGTTTTTTTCGTCCGCCACCAGCCGCACGGACAGTTTGCCCAGCTGGACCCGCTCGTAATGGAAGTGGGCGCATTCTTCTAGCTTCGGGAAGCGACAGGACTGGAAGAAAAAAGGGAAAATACGTATAAGGGTTTCGTTTTGGTTTTACAGGGGTAAACGGAGAAGGGTTATCACTTCCAGCAAGAGGAAACTATGTCAATCTGGAACATAGTGACGAACTCTAGGATTTCGCATATGGTCACTAATACTTTTGGAGCTCGAAGCTTATCTACAAGAACCCTAAGTTATCTAGGAATACATTCGAAATTTTTATTATTTGATGTTATTATGTTTTCACACCTTAAATCTGCTATCAACTACATTGGAATAGGTAAACTACCCAACCTCATCCTCAGTCAAACTACAGTAGTTCTTTGCCCACAGAAAATCTATTATACTGAAAGTCAACTGTCGGCTTTTATCCTAAATGTAGTTTCATGTTTTGTAGCAGAGACTGTGCGTTGGCATAGTCTCAAAGGCCATGATGATATTGAGAGCAAACCAACTACCAAACTCATTGATTAACTTTAATTTTCCTCGGATAGCAAACGTACCCAGAACAAAAACCAGATAATGAAACCAATGTCCCCCCTAAATTGCGGGATCACCTGAGTGCCCTCCGATGCGAACTTTGTCGAAATTATAACTTTTTTTTTGTAACTGTTTGTTTTGATTTTTGTTTTAAGTTTTTTTTTACGCAGGGGATAGGGTCACCTAAAATTCATTCATATTCTTATCATCATATGGTCTTAGAGGGGGATACAGTGGAACCTCGATTATCCGCGGGCGGATGATCCGCGGTGCGGTTTATCCGCGAAAGCGAGTTACATAGTAATTCTATGGACTTTCCCGGGATTTATCAGTGAGTGGTAGGCTTTTGCTCTTTTTTTTTCTTTTGTTTTGGTCATAACTTTCACATTTTTTGAGTACTGGTGTACACGACCTTACGGACGGATAGTTTAATGGTTTCTGTATTGATAAAACATAGTTATCATGGTGAAATATCTTGTTTGCATCTCTTTTTTAGTCATTAATTGCGATACCCGCGATGACCTAGCTAGTGATATTGCTCAACTACGTCAATTGGAAAATCCACGTGGAAAACTCGTAAAAAACCGCGGTAAAAAACCAAGTAACAAATCCTCGGTGTACTCTTATGAACCATACTTTAACTTTTTTAGAGGAAAATAGCAGAACCGATGTATTTTTTTTAGCCATGAGGAACAACGCCGTGTGCGATTTACAGCGGTCGTCAAGGAACATGTCCGGCAAATTCCAGTTCATTCGCCAACAAAAATGGTGGGCAAAATTAACTCAAATTAACGCTACCTCACCACCAAACAAGATCCCAGCAATGTAGCCCTATTTATCCCGCATATATCAACATACACCCAGGTTTTTTTACGCGGATTTTCCAATTAACGCGGTTTTTTTACGCGGATTTTTCAATTAACGCGTTTTTTTACGTGGATTTTCCAATTAACGCGGTTTATTTTACGCAGGTACCCGCGTAAAAAAAGACCAGTGCAATATCACATCTCCCCCTCAGCACATTTTCTCTTATGTTCCCTCAGAGCATATTACGGTAATAAATGCTTGTAACGGAGCTTAGCGCTTATGAACGAAATTAGTGCCGCACCTTATCACGATTCTTACGTGGATTTTAGGTGTTGGACAACGGGTAGCTCACCGGAGGGTACAACGGGATGGGGTTTTTACGGGCAGCGATTCGTGAATGGATTTCCCTGTTTACTTAGCTCTGGGCGGTCCAACAGTGGTACTGCACGTGCATCGGCAGTAGAGTGTACAAATCACAAAGGAATCTTCTAGCAACAGCAGATGACCTCATTGGTGCAGAAAACCGAACTATAGCTATCAGTAACCAACGAAATTGCAGCAAAACAACTACAGGTTTTCGAAAGCGAGCAACACTCAACTTTTTACTTACGGTTTACGTAAGGACCGCCCCATTTGATATCTATTATTAGGTGAAAGGTAATGAAGATGGTAGAGTTTCGAGCGACATAGCTATTTCTCAAATAGTGATTTCAGTCGTTGTGTTTATCTTTGATTGCCCACCGCATCTATGTGAAAATGCTATTTTCAGGACGTAATTTATCAATTTAAAACGTACCTTTTTTGGAGTTCCCGTTGAATATGAGGCTAATGTGATAGCGTGCAGTGAATATTTGTGAAACCACGTGGAAAAAGACAGTATATATTTCCATGTGCCATTTTCATTCCCCCACGTTTATAGAAACAAACTAAGTTTCATTTTTATAACGTTAAGAAGTTGATGTTTCGAAGGCTCTCAGTGTCGGTGTGTATGATGAGAGAGAATAATCGCCAATTGATCAGAATTTCACCGAAAATGTTACTGCTTTCGAGAACTAGGCATACGACTGCTCTCTGGACCTTTTTACCACATAAATAATCGAAATAATCCACGATACAATTGCAATCTGTTGAAAAACAAAGAGTTGAATTCGCATGAATTTTGGCTCAAATACAGATATTACCCTATATGATCTTGGTTTGTCCAGTCGAAAATATGATCATGGTTTGCCCACTTTTTTGAATGCTCTAATTCAGCGCTCCTGTTTCAAATAAGGCCTTCGAATGTTTCGAAACATATAAATGAAATTACCTTTTACATGATTTATAGTAGTTTGATAGTATATTTTTACGAAATCACATGTTTTAAAGGATTATAAAATACACCTTCTATTTGTGTCAATGCGCCCCTAACTTTTTATCGATCACCAGATGATCATTTGGCACGTATTCAGACCTTTTCTGGATTACAACACTTATAAATATTGTAAACATCATGCTTGCTCATCATTTGTATCGGATTTAAATAGCTAAACCATTAAATCAACGCATTTTGATGAACTCAATTCTGATCATGAGTTGTCCAATTCAATAATGTTGTTTTGTCCACATGATTTCTATGGCAACCGCTTGGCGGGCTGCAGTTTGTTTATGTTTGTTTATGGTGTGCTTCGCGCATAGCAGAAGTATGGTTTTTCTGTGTTGATTGTGTTGAGGTGAACACTTCTAAAATGCCCAAGAAAAGGCAATATTCTGAAGAAAGCCTAAATTATGAATGAATCAATATGATGACAGTAAACTCAAGCAATGATAAATGCAACATCTAATTGTGAATTCGAATGTTTTCATTCAAAAATGGAGATTCCTAAAACCGGACAAACCATGATCATAATTCTTTTTTAAGGAAAATCGTTAAAAAACATAAAAATTTTAATAATTAAAACACCTTATGGTAGTATTAGCAACTAGAGACTTGGGGCTTTTCAACAAACCCAAACTCGTATCGATTATGTGTGGTTTTCATGAAGAAAAATCGATTTGCATTTACTAGTTGCGTAAAAACACCCCAAATTGGACAAATTAAGATCATTTGCCCTACTTCGCCTACTGCTCCACCTCGATATGTACATCATTGACGTTTTTTTCATAAGCGCATGATCATGGGTCCAATCGCAGAACTATTGATCTGATTGATCTTCTAATCTACCCTTTAAAAGTACTTTTACTATAAAAATTTCTGTACTTCTACCATAACTCTACATTATAATCGAATTATTTCCAGACACAATTCTCGTGCAAGATTTTTCATCCACATGCAAATAACATGTTTCTCCGTTACATGGAATAAATATTTGATACAGAAAATATGACAGAATGGAGACAGCCCTAAATCGGAACTGATTTCCTTTCTCGAGTTTTGCTCTTATCAACACATTCGGCGATCCATTTTTATTTATATGGATAGAAGACGATATTATGAGTGCGTTTTATCACATAAAAATCCATTTCCACTTTCGAACGGAGATAAATTTCGTTACCGCAAACATCAAATGGACTAACAACGCTTGTCAATATGTAATTGTAGAACTTATGCGAATTGAATTTTTCGAATTTTACCTTTTCTTCCAGAGTTTTCCGAAAAAAATTAATTGTCATGTTTGGTTGGAATATGTTTGGTTGAAATATGGGTATTATTGTATGGGACCCCCTCTCCTTTCCAGAGGAGTAAGGGGTGTCATACCATCATATAAACATTTCTCGTACACAAAAACCCTCACATCCCAAATTAGGCTCCATTTGCTTGAATAGCTCTCGAGTAATGCAGAAATTTGTGTTTCATTTGTATGGCAGCCCTCTCTGAGTGAGGAGGGAGGAGTATCTAACTACCACAGAATCATTTATTGCACCCTTAAATCTCCACATGCCAAATTTCGTTTCGTTTGCTTGATTAATTCTCGAGTAATGCAGAAATTAGTGTTTGATTTGTATGGCAGGGTGGAGTGTCTAACAACCAAAATCTCCATATGCCAAATTTGGTTTCATTTACTTGATTAATTGTCGAGTAATGCAGAAATTTTTGTTTCATTTGTATGACACCCCCTCCCTTAGAAAAGGGGGAGGGATCTCGAACTATCATGTTTCTCCGTTACAAGGAATAAATGTTTGATACTGAAAATATGATAGAATAAACACCGACCCCTCCCCTCTTCTCCCCTTAGTGAGGCGGAGGAGTGTCTATACCCCAAAGAAACGTTTCGTGCCCCCTAAAATCTTCAAATGCCAAATTTGGCTTCATTTGCTTGATTAATTGAATTGAGTTATGCAGAAATTTGTTTTTCATTTATATGACAACCCACCCTAAGAAAGGGGGAGGAGTGCCGAACCACCATAAAAACATTTATTATATTATTAAACGTTTCGTGGCCCCTAAAATCTTCACATGCCAAATTTGGCTCCATTTGCTCGATTAGTTCTCGAGTTATGCAGAAATTTGTGTTTCATTTGTATGGGAGACCCCCCTTAGAGAGGGGGGAGGTGTATCTAACCACCATAGAATCCCCCCTCCCCCCTTAGGGAGGAGGGTGGAGTGTCTAACCACCGTGAAAACAGTTATTGCACCCTAAAACCTCCATATACTTAATTCCGTTTCATTTGCTTGATAAATTCTCGAGTAATGCAGGAATTTGTGTGTCATTTGTTTGGCAGCACAACCAGTCGTTAATTACACAGTCGTTAATTGAAACCCATGTATGTTCCAACGTAGTCGGAGTATTGGTCGATAACAGGGATTGACGTTATCAGGACACCAACCTAACAAGCCTCTGTCGGAGGTTAACCAAGCCGCTGCCAATCGACAAGTGGTAATAAATTATTGCTCACGCAGTTAATCAATTTCCCATTGCGACTACTAGTCACCAAATTTGCATTTAAATAACGTGTGCTGCATTCGAACACCGTTTCTACCCAATCCGCGAGTACCGTGTTGGAAATTACATTTCAACAAGCTCATCTGAGTCTGACTTGGTCGTCGGCAGCGTGCACTGGAGGGCAAGAGCAGGTGCACTCGACTGTACGTAGTGAATCATAATTCGATTTGCAAGTAAATTATGCATTTTTCAACCTCCCCCTCTTGCGAGCATTGAGCGTTGAACTTGCCCAGCGGGGGACGTTGTCCAGTTTAATGTTTCATAGGGTTTTTTTTTCCTGTGTGCGTTTATTTCAATGTCGCCTGACTGTCTGCACTTAACGCAATTGCATGTGCATGGAGAGAGAGAAATATGATTGCAGGGATGGTGGGGATGCAATGCAACTACCAGTACTGCTGATGAGCGCAATGCGGCTCAGCTGGCGTTCGTCCGGTCTGTTCCTACGAAGTGTTGAATTTCTTCTACATTTGAAAATGCACACTCACTCACATGCATATTCTACAACTCTACAATTACTAGAATTGACACCTACCCCTCCCAAATTCTGGGACCGCGTCAGATTGGCACTCTTTATATGCGTTGATTCGTTGGAAGCGTTCGAGATCTGCGAGGTGTTCATAACCGACGCACCACAGTCCGATGCCAGGCTGCTATTGAACAAGTCGTAGTTAATCTCCGACTCGCTGTCGCTGACGGTACGGGATTTATCGGACATTTTGGAGTGCAAACCGGATGACGACTCCTGGCCGGTGCTTGCTGTGGATGCCGTCGTCGCAGAAGACGATGATTGAATGTGCTTGCCGGAGTGACTCATCATCGTTTGCCGCAATTCGTAATCGATTCTGTTTGCTGTGGTGAGAAGATGTCACCCGGGTGCGTTAGTATTGGTCTTGGTTTTTCTTCTCAGCAAGGATGCGTCGAAAGGATGCCGTGATTCACACCGCTGCCATGTACCACAAATCGAACGGATTTCCGTCGCCGGTTGCGTCACAGCTCAAGCGAACCATTTTCGCTGATGATGGGTTCTCCTGTAAACAAAAATAAGAAAATAAATCTCGTTAGTTCATTAATCATTGCTCGAATCAATTATGAGCTCAGACGACAGACATGAGCGCATGAAGAAGGTTGAAAGTTGGGAAACACTAAGAGCACCCATTTGATTCAACTCGCAGAAACCATTTTGGGGTTCGCCGCTCCGCGGTGTGAAACCAATTCCAACTAAATGCAATGCAAAATTCGCCTCAGTTCAGAGTCAGTGTCGAATGGTGTGCATCGAATCAATTCTCCGACACGTTGAAGGGGGAGCCAAGGATTTGAGCAAATAGACCAAATGGCCCCCCGGTGTTGTCTTTTCTCGGTCGGCTGATTTTTTAAGTGGGAGACGGAAGACAGCCGTCAAAGCGAACGAGCGAACGAGTGAACGAGCAAGGGATATCTACCATCGAATCAACAACCTTCAAAAGCCAAAGTCAATCCTCGCAGATTGTTCACCTTCCCTTCCGACTCTTTAACTATAACTTCGCTGTCCTAGGCCAGAGATATGCAACTCGTCGTCGCTAGCCGGAAGAGTGCACTTGGCGGCTCGCATAGTAAAAGCTTGGAAGTCCCATGTCGCAGCAGTGTAAACACTTTGCCCGACACACAGAAGTGATTTAATGCATATTTAATAGCCCTCGCTTGCCATTAGAGCTGCGCGTTCGTTCAGACCGTGTAGCCATATCGTAGGAGATTCCTGACATTCGATTACGATCATTACGCTTTTTTACATTAAATACTGAAATATAAATATATTATAAAATCGAAAATGTATAAAAACAAACATTGGGAATTGTTGATAACGCATATTTCAGGGATGTAACAAGACAAGGGGGTCTTTGTAGCCTAATTGACTGCGTGTCCGCTACTAAGCGAACGATCAAGAGCTCATACATAACTCACGGCCCCTCAACTGACCATCTTTGTGTGTTATTCTAGCTACTACTTCCATGCAACAGTCATCATGTAACGGTAACCCCAGTCCCTTACGGCTCACATTTTCGGTCTGCTACATCGGTAATTGGCACTATTAATAACACAACAATGGAAGCCTCATATCAACAGTCCTGCTGTGAACAGCCCAACTATGAACATTCGAACAATAGGAATATTCTTACGCCGAAAAAGGCGACATGTGTTGTGCATCGATAGAATAGAAATACTCTTACGCCTAAATGGATACTGTAGACAAAAACAAATGTTAATCGATTGATAGGAATACTCTTACGCCTGAAAATTATAACAGTGTAATATACATCAAAAGTTATCTTAAGATAAAAATGTACACGAATGAACTCGGCTCTGTTACAGCTGAATTGCTAAATGAGGCTAATAAAATAAACTGTTGGGATGAAAAAAAAGGCTCTGGATAGCCGGTTACCGGATAACTGGATTCTACGGGATACTTTTACACTGAGCGTCACATGCGATGTTTAAAAACTATCAGCTGTAAAAAAATTATGTAAATAGCTAGTCTCATTTAGTCCGACAAAAAAAACATACATTTTCGAAGGTTTCGCCTGAAAGTGTAATTATTTGAGATGCCATATGTACAACGTATTGCAATGCGTCTTGGAAACCAAACTGTAGAAACATGTAAAATAGCCAGGCGTCGTCCCGAATTCCTAACTTATATTAAATAAGTCAATTACTACCTGAAAGTTCGAACTAATAGATTGTGTGGACAACACACACGAAAAATTGGCGAGAAATATGGCCTGGAGTCGTTCAGAAAATTTAAAAAAGGTATCTCGAGTACACAGGTGTGTCACAATCGTGGAAATAAAGAGAAATTCATAGAGAACAATTCGATTTTCGAGGAAATCTCTAGCTTCAGTGTTCGACCGTGAACTGAAGAGTGAAATCTTCAATCAAAAACGTCAAATAAGAGTAAGCAGAAAGCTAGATGAAGCGTTACAAGATCTACAAGTTATAAAATCCAAATCTGGAATGACCTGCTCAAAACCCATATTGGAGCCATATAGAGAATCTTTAAGCTTTTCTGGACAACAAGATGGATAAGACTGGTGTTATGAATATACACGCGTATTTCACAGCTTTATTGCGAGCCTGGAGTAATATGGATGCTCAACATCTGCAGAATTTGGAATTTGGAATAGCCGAAACGGGTGTCGAAAGTGGTATTTATTTGTACAACTCACTGAAGAACATTTATACATTTTTTATTGTTATGAAACAGAAACGCATTTGGCGTCGTGCACAAATTACGTAACGCTAAAAATCCGGATTTTGGACCCCCTCCCCCCTTATGTAACACAATTTTCTATCTCTAATACACAGAAAGTAACGCAACCTGGACCCCCCTCCCCCCCTTATCACGTTACGTAATTTGTGCACGACGCCTTGTTGTTGCATTGTGTTTAAATGTTAAGAGAATTGCATGCGATTGGGCTGAGCATTGAAAAACATCGACTGCAGTACAAGAAGACACACCAAATTACTATTTTACAACACGACAACGCTCGGCTTGGTGGCTGGAGCTAATGAAAACCTGCTGGAAGATACCTAGTTGAGAAATTCTACTCCGTTGTATTCACTAGATATTGTCCCTTCCAATAATTATTCTTGTGCTGATTCCAGTGGACGTTCTCACCGATGTAATGTCCTGCCCTTAATGCCATTGTTTTTTTCGCAACCTATTTGTACTCTGCAGGTTTTGGAAAATGTTCGATTATTTGGGAAATGGAATTTTCTCGTTTTCCTTGAAATACCCGAATTCTTTAGGAAATATTGAGAGCCCACAATTTTAACATCGTAGCACTGCAGGAGGTGTGCTGGAAAGGTTCGATGGTGCGATCGTTTCAAGATGCAGAGCAGCGACAATACACACGAGTTGGGTACAGCTTTCATCGTGATGGGGGAGATGCTGGAACGGTTAAATGGCTGGTGCAGACAAAGGATGCGAGGCCACTTCTTCAACGTCAGCATTATCAACGTTCATAGCCCCCATCTAGCTAGCACCGATGACGATAAAGAAGAATCCGCGTAGCTACAGCGTGAACACGATTGCTGCCCAAAGCACGATATCAAAATCGTCATGGGTGATTCGAACGCTCAGGTTGGCTAAGAGGATGAGTTCAGACCGGTAATTGGTAGGTTCAGCGCCCATTAGAGAACCAACGAAAACGGCCTAAGACTTATCGACTTCCCTGCCTTCAATAACGTGGCCGTAGAACTTTCTTCCAGCACAGCCTCCAATACTGTTGCACCTGGTTTTGATCGACGGTCGGTACTTCTTGGATATCATCGACGTCATAACCTATCGTGGCGCTAACATCGATCCAGACCACTACCTGGTGATGGTCAAATTGCGTTCTAAACTCTCAGTCGTGAATAACATAAGACACCAGCGCTCATCACTACAGGAGCCGAACGTTGCTGCAACATACTCGCAGCGGAACAACAAGACAACAGCAGGACAACGGAACGAATGGTTAGACGACGAGTGCCGAGCGCTTCTGAACGAGAAGGATGCAACACGCGCAGCCATTGCTGCAACGAGCAACTCGACAGAACGTGGAATGATACAGACTGAAGCGAAAGCAGAAAACACATCGCTTTCGGGAAAAATGACGCCACCTGGAAGAGAAAGAGTGTGAGGAGATGGAGCTGGTTTATCGTTCTCGAGAATCGCGGAAATTCTTCAAGAGACTAAACGCCTGGTCCAAAGGCTTTGTGTGCAAGAACAAGGAGAGAGGTATCTTGACGAACGAACGCGAGATGATCGAGAGGTGGAGATAGTACTACCAGAGGTGTCTCGTCCGCCTGTTCAAACTGTTTATAGGACAGGTAGACGATCTCAGAATAAAATGTATTATTTCACATTTGTAACATGTGATTTTTGTGATTTCCATGTTATCCAGAATATCCTTATTATATTTTCTATTTTGATGGAACTCAAACCCACCGTGAAGAAGATAATTTGATAATTACATTTGAATACAACCCAACCCGCGCGCAAACAGCTTTAACGCTACGAAATAAGCAGTAATGACTACCGGGTTCAAACCATTCATCTGAACACGCCGTCATCCAAACACAGGGCAAACACAGTCAACTACGTATGAAACGATCACTACTACTTATGTGCCGCCTTGCGTAAAAATGACGTTTTCGGTTCAATATTTCTGCTGAACAAAACCGATGCAAACGATGGAAAATACACACCACCATTCTTCAGTGTTTGTTCGTAGTTGTCATCGTTTTCCTTTCTGTTTCTCTTCCTGTTCCTGACGTCATTAAAATTTGAGAGAGGGCACGAGACCGCGAGAGTACACAGCACCAAATACCCCGAGCGAGCATGATACAAATAAAAGAACGAACCAATTCATTCATGATTTCTGTGGATGTGGTGGTTTTCTTCGTTGATGTGTGGTTTTAATTCGAGCGTTTTTTTTTTTCGATTTTGTTCATTCGCAAATTGAACCCGGTACATATAGTACACGTCTGTCTGCTTACGTTGTAGAGAGGAATGAACTCCCAGAGTTTAAAGTCTCTTCAATCCATCATGATCATCATCATTGCTTACGTTTCAAAACCTCCGCTGCATTGGCCGGACATGTGGATGAAATAGCTGCGTACTTTGGTCTTAATGCTGACAAAATTGTGGCCCAGAGCTATGATGGCGTCCGGAGATAAATCTGGTGTGCAAACATTGGTTATTCACTGGATATATTCACTGTCGCGCACACGTATTGAACTTGGTTTTGCTTCACTCGTGCACAAACAACAAGAAAACGTCAAGGTTTTTCAATACGATCTCATCTCTTGTGGCATTTTTCTCGCAGTCGTCAAAACACAGCGAGACATTGAAACAATTTATGGAGACCAAAATACCAAATGTTTGCAAAAATAGATGATTTGAATTATGCCCCTATTAATAAATGTTTGGGTGAGATTTACCTTGGCGACAGTGTCTTTGATGTTGTAACTTTTACTACATCCAGAGGTCCTCACTAATTCATGCTTGAGTTCAACACTGTATACTTGCTAAAACTTTTATCGAATATTTTTGCACATACGGATGTTCTTTATCAAATTTTGCAAAAAAAAAAGAATTAGATGTAGTGGAACTTGTGCGTATCGTCAAGGCTTGCCTTGCTTCTATAGAGGAGTTCAAAGCAGATCAGCATTCTGATAGAACGCTCAAAGATGATTGATTAACAGTAACGTCATCAATTGTCGCCTTTTATATGAATCGATTACAGACAAAATTCTTGACGAAATGACGAAACGGTTTAAGGAACTAGATGAATACAAATTCGTCGCTTTGTTGAATCATAAAAAATTTGCCGACTTCGATGTCGCATTACCTACTGTGAATTTGAAAATGCTTATTTCATACCACTCGAAATTCGATGAAGCAAAGCTTTGTAATAAGCTGAATTATAGTCATTATTACGATTATCGTTGGGCAAAACCTGCATCAAACCATCTCCGAAAAGGCTGGCCAGAATTATACTGACATTGCCTAATACAACGGCATCCGTTGAAAGAACTTTTTTTGTTGTTCGACGGATCAAGAATTATTTGCGGTCGAGATCTGACCAGAAACGGTTATTCGGAATTATGATGATGACTGTGGAAAAAGATTAGTCTTTATTTCATGAGGAATTCATTGATAAGTTTGCGCTCATAGTTGACCGTAGGATTTATTTTGTTATGTGGTGGATAGGGTCCGCATGAAAAAAAAATCCGTGAGAAAATAACCCAAATCCTAATGATTCAATTCGTGATCAACATTCGATTTCCTTTTTTCACTTTCATAAGCGACCTACTCACTTGCGCCGATCATAAAATCAACTCTTTGCTCCTGTCAATAAGCTCCTACTGACACCTTAAAACAAACAAAACAAAACATGAGAATGGAACTGACACAGTCCCTATGTAGAGCGATAAAATGAATATCAAAGATAGAAAAAAATGAGCGATTTCTTCATTTTCTTTCAAATATATACCGCACAAACCGTTTTACCGTTTTACTGTATATATAAATATTGAGAAATAAAAATGTTAAAATCTGTCATCGCATTGTTGTATTGTTGTTTTAATGTTGCAAATTAAATTGAACAGGTAGCTCAGTGGGTGACGCGTCGCCTCTGAGTACTACAATGCACACCTTAACAGCACGCAGACAAGAGACCAAGACGGCGTTGAAGAAGACTACAACGGTGCATTAAACAACGACGACGTGCCATCATCGACGATGGGTGAAGTTAAGGTGGCCATTAATCAGCTGAAGAATCAAAATCACGGCACAATGGAAATAATTACAATTTTTTAACAAATATGACATGATTTTGTGAAATTCTGTGATTCATAACTTAATATAACATAACTTACCTTACCTTAATAACCTTGTCTATACATATAAAAATGGATTTCTGTCTGTCTGTCTGATTCTCATGGACTCGGAAACTACTGAACCGATCAACATGAAAATTGGTATGTAGGGGTTTTTGGAGCCGGGGAAGGTTTTCGTCATAGTTTGAGACCCCTCACCCCTTTCTAAGGAGGAGGGGGGGGGGGAGCTGCCACACAAATTAAACACAAATTTCTACATTACTCGGGAATTAATCAATAAATAAATGTTTCTATGATGGTTAGACACTCGAAGGGGGAGCTGCCATACAAAATTAAACGGGGTCGACTAGAAGATCAATCAATGAACAGTTCTGCGATTGGACTCATGAACTTGCTCATAGTAAGAAAACGTAAATGTTTGAAGGTATTGATAACAAAAAGCAAATTTTAGGCCGGACGAAATTTGCGGGTCAGCTAGTAATCCTATAGGAACGGTAAATTTCCGTGCTATGATATGTCAATAACTTATCATCGTTATCATCGTTATCATCGTTATCATCGTAAGTGCTTAAGTGTCCGGATTCGACACATTACGATACCAGGGAAGATGAAGCGTCATAATGATGGCAGACTATAAGAGAAATCTCACAGGGAGGAAGAACATATTTCAACGTGTTTATTCCAAACTCATTCCAATAAAATATATATTATAATTTTACTTTTATTTATTTTTAGAAACTCTCATTAATCGTAGTTACCGCAATGTCTTCTGATTAAACGGAAGTCAATGGAGAATAAATTTTCTAGTCATGAGTAATAACTTCTTTGTTCGTCAAAATCCGAAGGAAGTCTGATCTATGGTAGAATTTGTTCCTTTTCTGGATATTGAACCCAGATGATTATATATGTTTCCTCAACTGATAGTACTAGCAACCCTGCCACAAAACCCTACCGGAGGCACTGAACTGTGCAACGGGGTTCAGGCAGGCGTGAAAAAATATTTACATTTGAGGCCATAATTATTACTGGGTCGGCCCCAAGAGGTAGTCCAAACAGTGCTTTTCTTTTATTTACATCCCTTCCTCAAATCTTTTTTTTTTTTGCTTCCGATTAACGCATTCATAAGATCTCCAACTTTGCTAACAATTAAGGCGATGGTTAAACGGACGAAAACGATAAACAGAAAAAAAATCACACCTCTAAAAACAAAACGGGAAAATTGGAAGCGCAACAATTTTGGATTAGCGTGACTACCCCGCAGGCCAAGGCGTTTTAACAATGTACTTTGTTTGTTTACATTTATTGTGCCATTTGTGAATTAGCAGGCACAGAATTCAGTGACCCATTGGTTTCGTAAAAATATATATGTGTGTATTTGTCTTTCACCTTGTATCGCATTTGTAACCATAAAAAGTATTCCTTTTCTGGTGACGAAGATGATTCGGTGCGAGCACCATTAGGAAAGGTTTGTTTGTTGTGTGTGATAAATAATCAATTAAATCATCACGAGACGAACGAAGAGAAGCGAAGAAGGTGCAGCGAGGGGATTTCACGCCAACCAACGTCTATGGGATTGGCAGCACTTTATCAGAAGTGCTCCACACTTTGTGGATGTGGAAAAAATAGATGATTAAAAAAATGTCCATGTTCTAGTTTTCCAAAATTAGTCTAGAATGTCTTCGGGGAAGAACTTTTAGTCTCTTTTTCATGAATCAATCAACTCAAAAATGGCAAATTCTATAAAAATATGTCCTATGAATTACTTTCAGAAAAGTGTCTTTTTTCCTTTAATATCTCAATTTCAAGAAGGGATGAACGATTTGTAATAGTACTGCCTTTCACGAAAATAATCTTCGGTGAGTATTGAAATCACGGTTGCGAGAAAATCGAATTTTAGTTTTTGAAATGCATTTTGCAATGCACACTGATTCAATTGAGATTTTTTTTTCGTTTTATTAAAATTCAGACAATTTTTTAAAGGTCACTTATAGGGCATCTTTTAATAAGGTCAAATCTAGAGATCCACAAAGTTTGAATGAACTCTGAGAGGCTGCTGCCAGCTCCGCAACGAGTTGGCGCGAAATCCCTCGGCAGTGAAGTGGAAAAACGGCATTTGAAAACAAAGCGAACGGGGAATTTTTAATTAATTTTATGCAAATTTCGGTACAAACAGGTTCGATCCGAACCCGTCTGTACACCCACGTACGCGTCACACGTTGTTTTGATGCTGCCAAGGGTATTCGGCTGTATGCAAAATATCGTTTTTAGCAAGCTGATGGCACAAAATGGACAGCGAGCTAGCTTTTGGTGTTATGCATGCGACATAGTTTTGTGAAGTTTATGATAGCGGTTGATCCCAATAACATAGAGGAATACATGATTTCATAAACACGAACGAATCAAAATCGGGGCGTTGTTGAACGATTGGATCGGAATAAATAATTTCTAAGTTGATAGTTAATTTTGGAATAGCCACACGGAGACATTAGTTATGAATGGTCGTATGATTTAATTGCGTAAGTCAACTTGATTATAAGAAGTCGCGGTTGGTTATGTATAAATATTGCAACAAATGCAATTATTTATTCAATCATATTGTCGAACAGTTTGTCACTTCAAGGTATCAATCAGAAATGCTAATATGGTTTTCTGTGAAGTGCATCAACAAGAATCTCCTGTCGTATATTGCATATCACTACAATGCTTCTGCACTTCTTAGACCAATTTGACGCCTCTGAACATTAATTTGGCTAAAATCGCATATTTTGCTCTGCTACTGGTGAAATGAATGAAATGAATTTAACATTCCAATATCATTTAACGAATAGGGGAGAAAGGACCTGCACCTAAACTTTGGGTTCTAGGAAAGGCGCTACCTATCGAAAGTGTCAAAAGGAAGTTATCATAGGGGTAACAATTTATCTGCTCCCTTTATCCTTCAGTCTTAGTTCTACGAATTGTACGATTGAAAATGAAGTCATTTTTCCACATTTAGCATTGAAATGAAGGAAAACGATGGCTCAAATGAGGTTCTTTATAACTGTGACAGACACTATCATATCATGGAGTTATCTATTTTAGTAATTGTTTAAATACATTGCTGGTATGTTACCGTAGACAAAAAGTGATCCATCAATCAATGTTTCAAACAACACTGAAAGTTCATCCAACCACACAACAAATAATTCAATCCAAAAAATTGTTCCCCACATATTATATTCACTTGAGTATGATTCAGGGGAAGAGTAGTTCCCCGCGATTGTCATGAACCATTCATTCTATGCCAATGCATAAAACATGAACTTTCGACAAAACAAATCGACCTCATTATTGGAGAGAAATTGGCGTTTCCTCCCATTCCGCAAAATATTTTGTCTTTATGTTTGTTTTCGTGGTTCGAGCTTAGTCCGCCTCGTTCCCGCGCACACAGTTGACAGCTTCGCGTAGATACTTCACGTGGGAAGATCGCGCTGCTCATGGGGTACATGGGGACATGATCGACGAGCGCCACCATTTAGGGCAATTCGGAAAATCTTCACCTCAGTTGCAGCGATGGTTGCGTTGGATGGAGAGAAAAAAAATGTATAGCTTCCTCCCCTTTCTCGGCACCGTTGGAAACATTCGGCAACGTGAGATAGTAATGGTTTGTTTGGAAATCGAAAGTTAAAGGGATAATTGGCTGTGGAATAATGATTTCACCGCGATATTTTTTTCTTCTTCACCTGATGGCAGACAATCAAAATTGATGTGAATTCTTAAATCTTCCACGGGCAATGGTACCTGATACTCGTTGGCGGCTAGTGGTGACTTACGTTTGATCGATGGATTTTAAATGTGGGTAATCTTGTGGATCATTATCGTCGTTTATGTTATGTTGTGATTTTTTTTTTCAACAAGCCGAGAAAAGGAAAGTCAAAACAACGCAGCGTTCACTTTCATGGTATGGTCTATACAGGTAAACTCCGATATAACGTACATTTCACTTTCAAAATTGTACGTTGTATCGAATTGTACGTTATATCGAAGCATAATAAAGTACTCACAAACGTAGTCTATAATACATTATTGTGTTGCTGTTTTAGTAAAGTTAATGAATAACTTCAATCAGAAGACGAAGCTAGCCTTTCTCATGATGTTTTCCTTCGTACTGTTGATTAAAGCTTGATTCATTTAGAATCCGGAATCACAAAACAAGCTGTATTTCGGGATTTATTGAAAGTACAAAACTTGTTTTAGCATCATAATACAGGTGATTCATTGTTCTATCAGAAAAAAAATATTGAAAAAAAATTTCCTTTACACTTTGGAAATGTGTACGTTATATCGAGGTAAAATGTACGTTATATCGAGTGACGTTATATCGAGGGTACGTTATATCGAAGTTTCCCTGTACCCAGGGTAGACTTGAAAAGGTGTAGCGCACGCGCCAAATACTAAACTGAAATTACGAGTCGAAGGCTGTGCGTCAATCTAAACGATGCCATTTGTCAGTAGCCATTATCTCGGTTCTCACGGAATGGTACAGATCTCGGTTCAGTAGTCAATTCCAATTTAGTCGCATCCCACGGAGTTGAACGACTGCCGAAGCCATAATTGAGTATTTCTCCGTCAAATGTGGCGGGAAAACGAGTGTTCACTCAATTGGCTTTCTGATATACCACAGCGAACATCATCGGTTGGCATCGCCAATCGAAGTATTTTATTCAAAAAAACTGGCCATAATGTGTTAGGATGGCAATGGATGTATGGAAAAAATTTCATCATCGAATTTAAAAAACCGACCATGTACAATTTGTTTATTGGCCCAAAAAAAAACCTGTGCAAAGTTTCAGCTCAATCGGACATGATTTAGAGGTTCCTGACTTAAAAATGCATGAAATGTCGAATCGACATTTTGGGACTGAGAGGCAATGAAGGTACTGAAAAAAATAATTGTCGAATTTAAAGAACCGACCATGTACATTTTGTTTATTGGCCCAAAAAAATGTCCTGAGCAAAGTTTCAGCTCAATCGGACATGATTTAGTGGTGCCCCAAAGCACTCAAAGTTTTGATTTTTTGGCTACTCAGTCCCAAGAAGGTCGATTTTCGGTCAAATTTTTTTTCGAGATAACAACAGATCTTGACGTTTTATGCAAGTCATTTGGCATCGAAAAAAAATTCTCTTTTTTGGCTTTAAGAGGGTTTAAACTTTTCAGTTCAATCGCCTCTAAAAAAATCGATTTTTCAATTTTCCTTGGAAGATTTTCGAGGATCAAAAAATGAAAACTTTGAGAGCTTGGAGGCACCCCTAAATCATGTTCTATCGAGCTGAAATTTTGCACAGGTATTTTTTTTAAACAAAATGTACATGATCGGTTTTTGAAATTTGACATGACCATTTTCGCTGCCACCCTAGTATGAGTGCATCATATCCATTGTTTCATACTGATTTTACCGGCAGCATATTCATATCCATATCCATATAGAAATAATATTTGCTTCAGATGACAGAACATTGTTTAGACAAATCACTGGAGAACAAATGAACGAATGTTGCTTGCATCGTTACAATTTGCGCAGATTGCGATATCGAAAAACAAGGCTTGACTGTATTTTGAGTGGCAAGTCCATGTGCAAAAAGTGCAAAGTAAAGTGCAAACATAGTCGAACGAAGATAATTCACAAACATATTTCGAACATGTCCCGGATACCTTCTATGATCAGTTCCTGAGTTGAATCAAAAATCCATAATGCCACCTCTATGCAATCGAAATTCAACAATTAATTAAATATAAGTCAAATTAAGTAATTAAGTTAGTGAATCAAATCTAATCCGCAGGCCTGTTCAATCAGAATAAACAATTTTTATTTAAATTTTTAATTTTTTTTCAAGTGATAACCCGTGCTTAATTATTTCAATGACTATCGTAAACAAAATTACACAGAAAACCTGTCTTGTTAAAATAACACTGGACAAAAATGCTTAGCTTAATGCTTAATGTCACTCCTTCTATAGAGTCACTCTCCCATCGATGACAGGCATTGAAGTTGTCGCTTGCCAGACACAAATCAATGGCAAAGACCTCTGCATTGCCTCCAAGAACTATGGTTGGCCGCCATCAGTTTTTTGATATCATCGAGGCATTGCCGGAGCCGCGGTTAATCTTAGGTGACCTCAACTCACATGGAACAGCATGGGGATCACTCTACGATGACAACCGTGCCACTTTGATTTATGATCTGTGCGACAACTTCAAATTGACAGTTTTGAATACTGGGGAAGCAACTAGAATAGCCAACCCTCCTGCACGGGCAAGCATGCTAGACATATCACTTTGCTCTTCTTCGTTATCCCTGGATTGCACGTGGAAGGTAATCCAAGATCCCCACGGTAGTGATCACTTGCCAATAATTTTATCGATCGCCAATGGATCAGGTTCTCGTGAGTCAGTCGATATTGCGTATGACCTCACGAAAAATATTGACTGGAGAAAATTTGCAGAAATAATATCTGAAGCACTTGTTTCAATGCATGAAATTCCTCCACTCGAAGAGTATAATTTTATATCGAGTTTGATTTACGAAAGCGCACTTCAAGCTCAAAAGAAACGTGTACCTGCCACCACTTTCCGACGTCGTCCTCCATCACTTTGGTGGGACAAGGAGTGTTCAAAGGTCTACCTTGAAAAATCATCCGCTTTCAAAAACTTCCGGAAAACTGGACTAGTGGAATGGTTTCGAAAGTACCAAGCTCTAGAAGCCAAACTAAAAGGTCTGATTAAAGCAAAAAAGCGTGGATATTGGCGAAAGTTCGTCAATGGTTTGTCAAGGGAGACCGCTATGAGCACTCTTTGGAATACGGCTAGGAGAATGCGTGGCTGGAACCATACAAATGAAAGTGAGGAATACTCTGACCGTTGGATTTTCAAATTTGCAAGAAAGGTTTGTCCCGATTCCGTTCCTGCACAAAGCGTCGTACGCGACATTCCGCTCCAATGCGACTATGAGAATTTTTCGATGGTAGAATTCTCAATTGCCCTCCTCTCATGTAACAATTCAGCTCCGGGGTCGGACAAGATTAAATTCAACTTGTTGAAGAATCTTCCCGACTTGGCGAAACAGCGTTTGCTGAGCTTGTTCAACAAGTTTCTGGAGCTGAATATTGTCCCACATGACTGGAGGCAAGTGAGAGTGATAGCCATACGAAAACCCAACAAGCCGGCTTGCGATCACAATTCGTATAGGCCGATTGCAATGTTATCCTGTATTCGTAAATTGTTAGAGAAAATGATTCTACTTCGTTTGGACAAGTGGGTTGAAGCGAACAATTTGCTGTCAAATACGCAGTTTGGCTTCCGCCGAGGTAAAGGGACGAACGATTGTCTCGCGCTGCTATCTTCTGAAATCCAAATCGCATTTGCTCGCAAAGAACAAATGGCTTCCGTTTTCCTCGATATCAAAGGGGCATTTGATTCAGTTTCCATGGAAATTCTCTCAGAGAAACTTCATAATCGTGGATTTTCACCAATTCTGAATAATTTCCTGTACAATTTACTGTCAGAAAAGCACATGTTTTTCAATCATGGCAGCTTGAAATCTTCTCGATACAGTTTTATGGGCCTACCGCAAGGCTCCTGCCTAAGCCCCCTCTTGTACAGTTTTTACGTCAATGATATAGATGATTGTCTAACTAGAGATTGCACGTTGAGACAACTGGCAGACGATGGAGTTATTTCCATCACGGGTACTAATCCCGCCGTTCTGCAAAAATCCTTGCATGATAGCCTGAACAGGTTCACGTGGGCTCTCAAGCTGGGTATCGAATTCTCTACGGAGAAAACCGAAATGGTCGTTTTTTCTAGGAAGCACGAACCCACCCAATTCCAGCTTCACCTATCCGGCAAAACGATCAGGCACTCGATGTTTTTCAAATACCTTGGAGTATATTTTCACTCTAAATGTACCTGGGGAATACACATTGCGTATTTGAAACAGAAATGCCAGCAAAGAATCAATTTTCTCCAAACAATAACCGGAACATGGTGGGGTGCCCATCCAGGAGACCTCATTCAGTTATACAAAACAACGATATTATCAGTGTTAGAATATGGTAGTTTTTGCTTCCGATCAGCTGCCAGGATTCATATTCTCAAGCTGGAGAGGGTACAATATCGTTGCTTGCGTATAGCCATGGGGTGTTTGCATTCGACACATACGATGAGTCTCGAAGTTTTGGCAGGAGTACCCCCGCTTACTCTTCGGTTCACAGAATTATCCTACAGATTTCTCATCCGTTGCAAGATCATGAATCCATTGGTGATTGATAACTTCGAAAATCTACTCCAGCTGACTCCTCAGTCAAGTTTTATGTCTTCATACCATGAGTACCTTACCCACGACGTGCACCCTTCACCAGGCATCTCCAACCAAGTTTGCTTCCCATACTTCTGCAATTCCTCTGTCATTTTTTATCTGTCCATGCGACAAAAAATCCATGGAATCCCAGATCATCTACGCTCAGATTCTATTCCGCCGATATTTTCGGCGGAATATGGGGGTAAAATTAGATCTGATAAAATGTTCTTTACTGACGGTTCATTCATAAACGGGTCCACTGGCTTCGGCATCTTCAATGAAAATTCCAGTGCCTCTTTCAAACTCAAAGATCCTTGTTCCGTGTATGTCGCTGAATTGGGTGCAATATACTATGACCATTATTTTATTTTTTCAGACAGTCTCAGCTCAATAGAGGCAATCCGCTCAATGAAAGTTGATAAACGCTCATCTTATTTCCTAACAAGAATAAGACAACTATTGAGTGTTTTGGTCGAAAAATTATTCAAGATTACCTTAGCATGGGTTCCCTCTCATTGCTCGATTCCGGGGAATGAGAAGGCGGACTCGCTAGCTAAGTTGGGTGCTTCAGAAGGCACACTTTTTGAAAGGCAAATTGCTTATAACGATTTTTTTCACATTCCTCGTCAGCACACGCTCGTAAGTTGGCAGTGCATGTGGAGTGAAGATGAGTTCGGTCGTTGGTTACACACGATTATCCCTAAGGTCTCGACGAGTGCATGGTTCAAGGGATTGAATGTAGGTCGTGATTTCATTCGCGTGATATCTCGGCTTATGTTCAATCACTACAACCTAAACGCGCATCTCTATCGCATTGGGCTCGCAGCAAACAATCTTTGTGATTGTGGCGATGGCTACCACGACATCGAGCATGTTGTCTGGTCGTGTATCCGGTTCCATGCTGCTCGCTCTCAGCTCTCTAGAGCACTGAGAGCAAAAGGCAGACAATCGGATATCCCCGTCCGGGATATCTTAGGTAGCCGGGATCCTGATCTTCTGCTTCATCTATACCTGTTCCTCAGAAACGCCGATGTCAACGTTTAATGATGTTTCCTTCGTTGTGTCCCCGTTTCATATCCCTTCTATCCGATCGATAAACTTTTACTTAGTCGCGGCAATACATACACACACTCTTTACAGATGCACGGGCCGAAGGTTGTGCAGTCCACTGATCATTCAACAAGAGCCAAAGGTTGTACCGCTCATGACAACTCTACACGAGCGCTAGTGACCATTCTATCTTGGATTCCTCGAGTCGAGAAAGATGCACCACGCTAGATATGGATTACAGACTAGGGGGGCGTTGCTGATTAATGGTCAGCTGCATCCCAATAGGAAGTATCCCGTGTCGGGCACACGTACAGAGCATTGGAGACAACAACATCCCAATTACGAAAACACTTGTAATACTAACCTCGAGCCAACCGCGAGTAATCGGTTACATATTACTAACATAGATAATAAGAAAAATTGTCAAAGTATTGGACTCCCGGCCCCGTGAGGCTAACGCCATGAGCCTTGATAAAAATATATATTTTGGGAAAAAAAAATGCTTAGCAGGAATAGAAGCATATGAGACGAGATGAAGTAAAAAACACGAAGTAGCACTTTCTTAATGACTCTGAATTTGGACCTGATTCTCGAATACACTACGAATACACTTCACCAATACACAACGTATTCGCGATGACAACGGTACGGTGTCGACATCTGGATACGAGATTAGTTTCCCACTAAACTTATCATTATAATATCAAATTATCTTCAAATGAAATTTTTGTATGAGATTATTATATCAGATGAAGAAAACAATGTTTTCCACTCACATTGAATACCAGTTTGATACGAAGAAGTTAATTTTCATTAATGATTTTTTTATTTGAAAAGTGCTCATTCTGCCTGAAAACTCATCATTATCTTCGACACTTCACTAACTCGTAAAACGTAGTTCAATGGCGTGCCGTTTATTTCGTTTCCACCGTGAAGTGTATTCGAGAATCAGGCCCTTTGTCTCCTTTTTCTTTCAAATGCGTCCCATTTTTACTCCAGTGCCTTGGTTTATTTTAAGGACGTGTTTCGAACCGTATTCTGGATCTACATTCTAACTACCAACTACTATTTTTTCAAAGATACGAATGTTTCAATTGAATGCCATAAAAAAGTCATAAGAGATAAAAATGTGAATTCATCGTATTATGTTTGTGAGGCGGTATCACAAATCCAGTTCAACTTTCAACACTTGATGTTTTTTGCAATTACCATACAGTTATCACATTATCACAGTATTGTCAGAGAGTAGCTAACATTTCTAGGAACAATACTGAACAAAAAAAAACTGAAATGTTCGTTCGACTGAACGTCAAGATCGATTTTCTCGAAATCATAAAAATGCAACATAGTTCGATTTGACTCAACACCGACCAATTTCGAAACAAATTTCGATGAAAACAAAACGTTCTTCATCTTGGTATACCAAAAAGAGGAAGTTGTTCCATTTCGTGCGATGTTTTAACGTACTAAAACACATGCAGTAACATTTTAGGGTGCTAAAAAAATTTTGATTCCCGACTTTTTCCCGCATTCCCACCCTGGTATCATGTTTGTTACTAGGAACGAATTCTGGTATTATTTCGAGAATTCCATGCGAAAAATTTCGTTTGTAAATAGACCCAGGACACGCCATCCACTTCGACTCCAAAACGGAATCGCTTTCGTATGAAAGTCTCAACTAATACGATTCTCTGTGTTTGTTCATTGTATTGTAAGCCGTTCAAATCGTATGGAACGGGTACTACTGAACCGTACCCAAAAAAAAACTGATTAATTTGAACAGTTTCCCCTTTACTCAGTTGGGATATCCTGTTTCACCCAGCTTACTCATCAGACTCGTTTCAATTATCATTTGTTTGTATCGATGAGACGCACTTGCTGAACAGCATAATGTGACAACAAAATGACGTCATTCAGAAGCATTGCAGCAAATGAGGAAAAATTTCAAAAGCTTGGTATTCACAAATTGTCCGAGAGATTGAGAAAATGTGAACTAGTAATGAAGCATATCTTGTTTCGGAAATGGACATGTTTTCTAGACAGAAATACGTTCAACCTTTCAAATGGATAAACTCGGATCGTAAGATCTCTTCAAATCATGGATGGATTTTGATTCCAAATACACAAATTAAGAGGAAGTAATTTTGGTTTCTTACCTATGACATATATAGTGGAAATAGTGCATCAAGTGAACAATGTAACGAATAAAATAGGTAGGTTTCTCTATGGCTCTATGGTTTCGACTTTTAGTTTGACCATAGACAGCGATCACCCAAGCTGAGAATTAATCTTGGAATATTGCTGCTGTGCCGATTGCTCGCTCCGGTTAGTGGAAGTATTGTGTGCATTGAGATATGATTTGAGATTCGATTTCGCATATTTCACGTTGCATCGTGCGAAAGGTATCAGTTATTCTACTCAGTGATTTCAATTTTTAGCAGCAATTACGATACGGATTCAGATCGTCGGTGGTGGTGACGAGGGCGTCCAAAACGGCCTTTCACAAGGCTGAGGGTTTAGGTAAATTAGGCGAAAAAAAATTCTCTCTCAAACATTTTTTTTTATTTTTAGTTTCACTCTAGACAGTAATCAGACAACACCATGTGTAGAAGACCGTTTTGAGCCAGACGTGATGAAGGTTTTTCACTTCGGTGAGAACTTTGTTCAACAGAAACTGAAGGTAAAAAATTGTTCCGCTGTGGTTGCTGTCGCCGCCGCCGCTATCATACAACAAATTTAGCTCTGATTTTCTGTTGTCGTTCTGCGAAAGGTATAGCGAAGCACAAACGTTGCTAGAGGAACTTCGCTGTCTCAACGTAGAAATTACTTGAGTCATTTTTATTAGTACTTGGTTGAGATTTCTATGCCAAATAACACACCTTGAGTGCATTCTGAGTGGTAAGCTCTAGTGCCATACAAATGAAACACAAATTTCTGCATTTAAGGGTGTGTCACATCAAATTGCATCACGGAAAAAACGCTGTAGAAATTCGCCCAGTAGACCAATCCTTTTGAAAATTTTAGACAGTAAAATAAAAACTATTAAACAACTTTTGGCATTTTCTTTTTATTCATACTTCGAGCCCAAGCCCGTATGCTCGCACCTTCCTCTTTACCCCGTCCATAAGGTTCTGTACAACGTCAGGTTGTAGTTTTTTTTTAACAGAAATCCATTTTCTCTTGGTTCTTCCGGAGGGCCTGCTTCATAATCGCCCAATATTTCTCTATTGGGCGAAGCTCCGGCGCGTTGGGCGGGTTCATTTCCTTTGGCACGAAGGTGACCCCGTTGGCTTCGTACCACTCCAACACGTCCTTTGAATAGTGGCACGAAGCGAGATCCGGCCAGAAGATGGTCGGGCCCTCGTGCTGCTTCAATAGTGGTAGTAAGCGCTTCTGTAGGCACTCCTTAAGGTAAACCTGCCCGTTTACCGTGCCGGTCATCACGAAGGGGGCGCTCCGCTTTCCGCAAGAGCAGATCGCTTGCCACACCATGTACTTTTTGGCAAACTTGGATAGTTTCTGCTTGCGAATCTCCTCCGGAACGCTGAATTTGTCCTCTGCGGAGAAGAACAACAGGCCCGGCAGCTGACGAAAGTCCGCTTTGACGTAGGTTTCGTCGTCCATTACCAGGCAATGCGGCTTCGTCAGCATTTCGGTGTACAGCTTCCGGGCTCGCGTCTTCCCCACCATGTTTTGCCCTTCGTCGCGGTTAGGAGCCTTCTTAACCTTGTACGTACGCAGGCCCTCCCGCTGCTTGGTCCGCTGGACGAATAAACTTGACAAATTCAGCTTATTGGCGACATCCCGGACCGAACTTCTCGGATCACGTCTAAACTGCTTAACTACTTAGCTAATTTTATAGTAAAAGGTAAATTCAACGGGGTCGATTAGAAGATCAATCAATGAACAGTTCTGCGATTGGACTCATGAACTTGCGCTTAGTAAGAAAACGTGAATGTTTGAAGGTATTGATAACAAGAAACAAATTCTGGGCGGGACGAAGTTTGCCGGGTCAGGTAGTCTGCAAATAAATACGATTAACAAATTTTGATCGCATTTCCGGCGTTGACAGTGACTTCGTATAAACTTTCTGCGTAGCAGCGATTTTTACAATGAATTAAAAAATTGGTGAAAATGAAATCAAGTTTCATTCAAGAAACTAAGAGTATCAATCTTGTTTGATCTGTTCAGAGTGTTTTTCATAAGGATTTGAAAAACGATTCAATACGAGATCCGAGCCGAATGAATTGAATTTTATGTAAATATTGCAACGTTGGAAATTACAGGTGACGAGACGGGGATGCTAAGCCCGAATAATAAATCGTCCTAACTTTACATTTCATATTGTATAGTTTGCAAACGTAAAACAAATGTACCATTCAGCCAACCTTTTTACGCATTGAGTACACCAATCAGTGAGACCCCATTAACTAGCTGCTCATGATATTAGCAATGTACAGCGGTACAGCGCGGCATAAAGAACTGGGAAACTGGACGAAACTCTCACGAAATAATCATGTTTGATGTCCGACATACTACTGTAAAAATAAATGTATTTAAACTTCTGTGTGAGTATGTGAAATACCAACTGTAAAATAAAGTTCAAGTCGTGAATTCATCCAAATCGATTTTAGGGCCCACCCCAAATAGATGCTCCTTCCTTGACGTGCTTCGATCTTTACGAGTCCCATTTCATCCAATTCAAAATAGCTTTTCCAAGAGGAAATACTGCAATTTCATCGATTTTCTTTTCTTATTTCCTTTGTTTGGTGTAAGTTATTTACGTTACGAGACTCTCGGGCAAACCAGGAGAAAGGCTGCACAATCATTGCATGGTTGCTCGCAGCGTCAATATATTTCCGGCAGCATCCTACGCCTGGTGAACATAATGAACAGTAATAACATCCAGGATTTCTTTGGTAGGATCGATGCTGTTTGGTGTTTGTTGGCTGAGAAAGGTACACAATAATCAAACGAAAGTTCACTGAACCCCAAATAATGTTTTTTATATATTAATAGATAGAAAATATATTATTGGATCGTTAATATTGTTGTAATAATGTCAATTCAGTTGGGGTACTTTATTTTGGTTTTGATAAACGGTAAACCATTGGAAGCAACACATTTTCATCAAAACACCAATGCACAATAGTCCAGAGCACGAATTTAAGTGGAAATTCGCATCTAGAGCTTGACAGTTATTCTCTAGTTTCTAGAAAATAAGAGTCTAGTCTAGAGTCTAGACAAAAACTATCTTCGACAAAGTTGCTACATATGATGAAGCGCTCATTTTCATGTAGTCAAAAATAGGAGGGTGACAAAAATGTTAAGTGAAATCAAAAATCTATGTTTCTTATCTTTATCGATAGTGGTAAACATAGTTCAACAATGTTGTAACACCAGTTATTTTAAGCAACTTTGTAGAACAATTTTTTGTTTCTGTTTTTTTTTGCGCTTTTGTTTTAAGTTACATTAGGGTCGCCATGAAAAAATGGGTGCTTTGTTCTGAATTTCATATTTGAAATTCCTCATACAAACGGTCCTCGGACGACTTACAAAAAATATTTTGCGAAGCAGAACTTGTCGATATTTTTATTTTACTCAAAGTTATTGATATTTTTCTCCCAAAATACGACCTTTTTATTTGTTTGCCGTTCTTTCTGGCGCAAACATAAAAAATTTTAGTTTATTGACGGCATTTGAAAGGGCATGTTTGACTCTTCTTCTTCTTGAATGGCGTTAACGTTCCCTGTGGAACTTTTGCCGTCTCAACGTATGCATTAACTAGCGTCATTTATTAATACTTAGATGAGATTTCTTAAGCCAAATAACACGCCTTGAATGTATTCCGAGGGGCAAGCTCTTGAATACGCGTGACCACAGTGCAAGTCGAAGGAAATTCCTTTGACGAAAAATCCTCCGGCCAGAACGGGAATCGAACCCGAACACCCGGCATGATAATGTGAGACGCTAACCACTCGGTCACGGGTGCACAACATGTTTGACTCTACATAATATGAAAATTTCAAAAATATGTTTTTTTTTGTACTTGAGTAAACTGAATTTGAATTTGAAATTATGGGTAAAAAACATAGATAGGTTTCGGTAGGATTAACATATCGACAAGTTTTGCTTGCAATGCTTGTTTGTTTTGATAAGCTTTAAAAGTCGTCCGAAGACAGTTTCAATGTGGAATTTGAAATATACAAGTTAAAGCAAAATTACAGTTTTTTTTCGTGGTCACATTAATGCAACACAGATAGAAATCGCTAAAAACCAACTTTGTCTAAGATCGTTATCCTCCAGACAAAAACTCTCTTCAACAAAGTTTCTGCATTTGACACAAAATTGTTTAACATAATTGGGGCTACAATATTGTCGAACTATGTTTACTTGTATCTATAAGGATAAGAAAGTTAGATTTTTTAATTTTATTGAAAATTTTGGTCACACTATTTTTCACAACATGAACATGAGTGCGCTATCATATGTAACAACTATGTCGAACACAGCTTATGTCCAGAGAATAACTCTCGAGCTCTAGATGCTAATTTCCACTTGAACGCACTTCCTGGACTATTGTGCACTATTCTGGGATGTGTTTCCCTAACACGGACTACAAAAGTGATGTTATCGTCACTGATGCGATTCGAATGAACCGAAACATTTATAGTTTTCGTTTTAAAAAAAACAGAAAAACTGACGATGCAAGCAAACTACGAGGAATCTAGATGTTACTGGCCCTTGTCAGGGCTATCATATACTTGTAGAAGAGTACTTAATTCTTCAATTTCTATCATATTTGTTCTGGCCAATCATTTTCTGCTCTTACGCTAACTATGCGGTAGTATCCTGGATACCACTCTTCTTGTTTTTCATTTGAAAAAAAAATCTCGATTGGGTCCCTCTCATCTGTTCTGTGATCAAGTGGCCCTTTACTCTGGCTCTGAAAGATGCATTCAAATAATCTTTGATGATCCTTCGCATAGAGGTTGCAGAAATATTGGCCATATTTTACTGATAAAACATACCGGGTAACGCAAAATATTTAACGTGGTCAATTGGATCATTGATAGATGGCGGACGTCCACTTTCTGGCTACCGGGGTTCTATCCTATACCGTATAGAATTTTTGATGATGAAGATCATTGGTAGTCAGGTATAGACAATGTTGCGGGCCGCATTAGAATTTTCATTATAGCCGCGGGCCGCAATGATTTTTTTCTCACTACTTTTCAAAATGAAATGTAAAATATACGTAATTAATTGGTACTCTTTTTGACTTGCTTCTTATTTTGAATTAGAAAGCATTCAGTTCTATGCATATTCTATGCTGTAAAATGCATACCTCGAGAACAAAACGAGATAAAAACCCAAAACTTTTATTGAAGGTATAAAAGTATCCAGAATTAACATTTTTGGCAAAATTATTCGACCATCTATTCTTCATGCAGAATCGAAACGGATTGAGTAGCTCGTAAATCCTTTATGCCGTTTTCCCGCACTTGAATAACGTGACAGTTGCCACACGTTTCTCGTACAGACCGAACTTTATCGTTGCTAGGAAACCGAACAAGTACTGATGGGACCACGAAACTTGGTGAGAGTGAAGGGGGCATAGAACTACACGACTGCAGTGTTACCACTTTTCTTCGCTCCAAAATTCTCTGCTGAGAGCAGTTGCGATTTCATCAACAGAACTATGGCTATACTTGATAATGTGATAACGGTATCACGATTAAATTGGACGTTATTTCAATCATCAAAAAGCTTCTACAATATTGTTTGTTTGTCCTTAAAAACAAATATCCTATATACTACAAACCCAGTTTCGATTTAACTCGAACTACTATTCTTGAGCCATTTTATCTAAATCAGCTTTAATGTGAGAGACTGTCAGTGATTTTGTTTATTGTCTTTGATTTCGCTTCTTCATAGCTGAAACAATTGTTCACAAATATTTGTGGATTCAAACAAAGAAGTAATCAAATGAGCATGTTTTATTAGTTCTGGAAATCGCGTTTCTGGAACAAATTCAAGACATCATGGTTTTCAAATTTGTCAGGCAGCTCTTAATCACACTGCGTTTCAATGAGTTCTATCATCATGTTCTCAGCGGCATGTACATCACCGAAACTGAATGGAGTAGAGAAAGTTGGAGAATTCTTCCAGGTATATTGAAGTACCCAAATCTGCGAGAAAAAGCAACATTAATCGACTGGAGTGCATCAGCATTTTTCCTAGTTGTCGACACATGAGAAATTATCAATGTCAGAAAAGGGATAAAATGAAAATTTACCATTTGTTGTTTTCGAGTGGAAAAAAAGAAAAGAAACTTGGAACTCACAATGAACCAATGCGTGCGAGTTGATTGATGATTTGAACGATATCCTTCAAGACATCCTCGAATCCTACATTCATACGAAAAAGGCAAGCCACGGGTAACTTCGAAATTCTTCTCTCATCTATCACTACTGAATAAAAACATAGTCGGCTTTTCTAGCGCAGGATGTGGCAACAAACTTGTCCATTTTTGACGTAGCAGCTTCATTACAAATCAAATAAACCATTTTCTGATTTATTCCTGTAAAAAAATTATTTCAGACAATTTTTCCTGAAATACACGATCTTCGTCAACCACTTTTCTTATTTTACTAGCGCGCAGGCCTCCATTTTGCTCCAATATCCACAACACATGCCACAGCGATAAAAAAGCGTTTGCCAATAGACACTAAATAGTGAATGAACTCGACTGCCCTCTAATGGCGAGAGCACAGCAAAATCAAATGAATTTTCTCCCAAACTTTCTCTCTCTCTCTCTTATGTACTGTACTTATGTACAGCTAAGCCGGGTTTACACGTTGTCAGTTACTCGGTTGCGAGTAAACGCCAAACGATCCGAAGAATTACGAAAGTACCGAACATTGCGAACGAAATTTGATATTTGATTTGCATGTCTGTATTTGCATGATTTGCTACTTCTAAGTTTTTTGCTACTCGCCCCCTTGTTCCATACATACTAATCAAATGTCAAATTGCATGGAATGGGTACGTTCATAATTCTTCGGATTTCGTTTCGTCTTGTCATTTTGTTTTATGCAGGCTTTATACTTTGCAGTTCATTCGCCTCTTAGGATCGACTATTCGGATCGTTTGACTCTTACTCGTAATCGAGTAACTGACAACGTATAACCCGGTTTTACTGCCGTTACTTGTACGAATTTATGCGAGTGTGAGCAGAACGGAAAAAAAACGTGAAAAAGTTTTGACGTAGAACTACGTCTTTCAGGGAGGGTGCCAAATCAGAAAACAGGTCACGTTTATCTGAAATAAAGTTAATGTTAATAACTATTTTCACTGTGAACGAATTCTCATGATTTGCATACCAATCGAATCGGGAATTCTCTAAGATTTGTTTGATATGCTATACATTACAATTCGTTAATCTCTAAACGGTTTAAATTCATGAAAACTGGAAGAATTTCATTTTTCCCACACATTTGTTCTGCCGATATTTGTTTGCTAACCCTACCCGTATCTCGAATGCTAATAACTCGAACATTTCTTGATAGATCGGAAAGAATTAATAAAATGTTATTTTTCATGAGATGAACAATTGAATAACTGTAAAATGTCAAGCGTTATCTAATCACCCTATCTGCCAATTTTTGGTTGGCCCGATTTACGTTTTCCCCAACACAGACTTCTTAATCGATGTACTTGTGGAAATCCGCTTTGCAAATATACATGCAAATCGGGGGTATTTTAGTTCCCACCGAGCTGTGTTTCCCTAACACGGACTTCAAAATCAATGTGCCTTGGGGAATCCGCTTTGTCAAAACATGCAAGTCGGGGGTATTTGTTTGGTGTTGAGTACTTTTGTACTCGCTTGTCGTTGTGCAGACCGGAATATGTTTCCCTTAAACGTACTTCTGAACTGAGAAGCCAGAGAAAATCGTCATTTCAGATACTAGAGGTGAATGAACTTTCGCGGTTCGAGAACTACGCAAACATGAGAGATGCAATAATTTCAAAGGGAAATGTAAAATACAATGATCGTTTGACAATTCTTCCGTTCACATATTTTGGTAATCCTAGGCATCGTATCAAACGTAAAAGGACGTCCAGCAAATTTACTTGTAACGAAGAACATAATCTATTACAAAAATTTCGATGCACTTTAAAATAATATTCGAAGTGGTAAACAAGTGGATTACATAATATAATTGCGTAGTTTTACGTCGAAAATGTGGTCGTGTCTTATATACAACCCCTTACAATTTTTGAAGTACTTTCTAGAACAATTGTCAGAAGGTTGAATTAGCACGGAAAAAACGGAAAAGAAAACAGAACATGATCAGCTTGGGTACATACGATTAACAAGAATTACTAACAAAGTTATTTTTATTCGATTGTATGGGAGAATTTTCAACTATATTCTTAATTTCGCTCATATGAATTTTTTTTTTCAAATCAGGCTGCGGGCCGCATAAACAACGTTGGAGGGCCGCAGGATGGCCACCACTGCTCTAGACAGTGGACAAATGGTATTCAAGAACCTCAGTAATTTCTCTTGATGTTTTTATTGGGCAAGCAGCAAAATGGGAATCACTTGTTCATCGCACATTTACATCAGATTACAATAAAATACCGACGCTAGTGGGCATATGAGGGACCAAAAAATTCGTTTAGGCATTTTGATTTTTGAATGTGTGAACATGTGTCTTGAAGAAATAATTAACAATATTATAACTCGAATTTCGTTTGATTTTTGGAGCAAAAGCACATAGCCAGGGGTCATCCGGTTTATGAAGCATATCATAAGAGCAATGATTCGTTTAACAAAAACCAACATTGAACGGCCTCCGGATGTCTTTCTAGGGAGACCTTCTTGTCACGAACAAAAGCAGTTTGTTATATAATTACCATTGCGAAAATAAAATAATTTATTATTCTCAACAACGGCTAAAAAGTAGGGAGTGGCATTTAAAATTTCACCCAACCATAATCTCTCCACAGTTTCCCCCCCTTATTGTGTAAGCCATCTCGTGCAAATGACTGGTTCTTATAATAAAATGAACTACCCCGCCTGCAGAACGAACCATTTTTGTTTAAAAAAGGAAAAAAAATCCTCATAAAAGACTCGCAAAACATGACACCCGATGATGTAATAAAAGCTCCAAGCTACCAACAACAAGCTCTCCCTTTCTGCTGCTCGGAAACAAACTCATAAATAATCAAGACTTCGGTCCGCGAGGAATACGGCAGACTCCGGCCGACGTCATGCCAAACATCATAAAGATGCGAAGTGAAGGAACGGGGAGCCGACGATGAAATGATTGGAATATAAAAATAATGTGAAGCTCTCCTACCGTAGATAAGAAAATTCTACGAGTCCAAGGTTTTCGCAGTGCGAGAAGAAGAGTTAAAAACGGCAATCTGCGACGTTGTGTGGAGAGAGGGGTGGGGATCCGAGCCGTATCTTCATTGCTGGCGCCATCATCTGGTACGTGAACAAAATATCTGACCTCACTCACCAAGCGCGTCAAGCATTTAGGAACGAACGGCAAAATCCTTTGAGTTCCATTGGCACGGCCAACGACAAATGCGCGTCCGCGTTCGTCCGTTGACTGTGTTATCCAAAGTCACAGAAGCACAAATTGAAAGCAGTGCAGCAATTGGGCGCCAGCAAACGTTCCGACCGTTATCTAGCGCGGTCGCACCATCGCACAGTGCGATGGCCTGACATGGAAGCTTTCACTTGTTCTACATACATGGGCCAGTAGTACGAGCTGAGGAGCCCCAGACAATTGGACTCAAACTTAGCGAACAAGTACCAAGACCGGCTGCAGGCAGGCAAGCAATGATGATTTCGATGCGAGCAAATTCGCAGCACGAAAATCGATACTTCCTCCTCAAGTGGTGGAAACCCGGCGAACCATGCTCAGACGAGAAACGCGCACAAGCACACACATGAGCACGAAAGCAGTCCGAAAATGATGTCGAACAGTTTCAGACTTTCGACGCCACTCCAAGGATGGCAGGGGAATCTTTCGCCACACTCGTTGGGACGCATCGATACGCTCCGTTTAACAGTCCGCCGATTTTCCAACCCACAAAACCGCGAACCCAGGATGCTTGATTGTGTATACTGCTCTCGAAAAAGAACGCCGCGCATTGCTGTTCTTGTTGCTTCATCCACGGTTGGAACTAACGAGGAAAACCATTTGATGAAAGTGAAAGCCTTGGTAAGTGCTGCAGAGACGGAAGGTGGGTCCGCGTTTTAGGCTTTTATGTGGGGCAGTTTTTTCCGCTCAACAAAGCCGAGCATTAAATCCTCAAACATTCATCATGCAAACATTTGCAAATGACGCAAAAAAATGGTTGGTAGTTTGGAGTTCTTTATTTTTGGATGGAAAGCTTTTGTGGGTGTAATTCTAGCTGACTATTAAAGACAATGAGTTCATTTCTCTGTTTGGCTCTATTGCTTAAACGGAAAAAAGAAGAAAACAATAGAAGAATGTGAAAATGTACCACTTTCATCTTATGTCATGTTTATTCTCCAAGGATGGGGAAATTAATATTCAGTTGGGAAAAGCATGATGCTCACTGCAAGTTATCTTTTACGGACGGACGAAGTTTTCTCTGTAGTGTACTCTTTACCTGCGTCGTTATGTTCGTTAAATAAAGCATGGGAATGATATCGAAATACGTGAAAAATCAGATTAAGAAGTGTTGTTATTATGTGCCGACTGTCAGTTGAACTAACTGTATCTTCAACACTGGCTTTTGAAAATTAATGAATGGGGTCTATTCCGAGAGTCGCTTTACGACGTGACAGTCAATTTGCGCACGTGTTTGTATTCTGAGAATCGGCGTAATTAAAAAAATGCCAGGTGCAATGAACTCTTTTCATTTCTCATTGTACTTCCGAGTCACTCGACTCTTAGAATTGGGTGATAATTGTCATAAAACTCCGAAGGGAAAAATGTCACTTATACCGACTTGACTCTCAGAATAACCCCCAAAATTTAAATACACATAAAAAAATTTTAACTTTATACATGTTATCAGTTTGTTTCATGTTCATACTCCAGCGGTACTCAACCTTTCTTCCAGCTACAAACACGTTTTATTCATTGTATCGCGGGCCTTACTGAATTCCTAAATAGTTTTGACGTAGGACTACGGGGTGTAAGTTGAAAATTTCGAAAACGAGAGCGTTACACTTGGAGTGCAAGGTTTTGATCGTTAACACATCTTTGCCGGCTGTACGGAGTGGTATGAGTTATATGATTGTTACGTATTGACCAAAAAACTTGTTTCAATAGCTTAAAAATTGCTTTGAAAACAGGCTATTGAAATCATTTAAATCAAAATCCATTTAGTCATGTTTTCGCTGTTGTAGGATCATATTCTCGCTGCCAGCCAAAGCGATGCGCTCCCCCGGACCATTTGCATTTCTCTTCTGCGACTGATCTGAATGAAGCCTTGGATAAAAGTTCGAGATGAATAACGATGAATCGAATAGCGGTCAATACGGAATGGGATATAGAATATTTTACCATATCAAAGAGACCGCATTATTTCGCTGGTTTACATTACATACTTATATTTGTGCGGAAGCTTCTATGGATTCTGAAATTTTAGAAATATTGTCATCTTGGCTTATCGTTTTATTATCAGAAAATTATTTATATGTGTGAAACCGACACAGTGCGGTGAAATTTTTACCAACAGACTACTTGGCTGGCTTTGGAAATAAACTATTGGAATCGAAAAATCAAAATCATGATTGTTCGATGGATCAATTATGCTCGCTCTAGCTAATTCCGTTTCTATTTTGCTACCGAGTTGAACGGCCGTACAACAGTTTTTACCTCAGAATACATCCGCAGAATATGCATGAAATAAGCTCTATGCTTGTACTTGTTTCGACTTGTTGGAACTTTTTCAAAATTATCATTCATTGAGAATTGATTCAGTTACAATTTCAAACAAATGATTACTGAGTCAACGGTAGTCCAACGTCAACTCTGCGGTTGTATCACATATATAATCTACCCCTAGTTTTTCAGTATCGCACCCCAAAAGCAATGCTCCAAATAACACTCAGAACAACAACAGAAAATCCTAACCACATCGGGTTTGTGGTGGTGGGGTGGTGGCATCGTCAGCAATCGCTTTCAGCTCTAAGAGCTGAAAAATACCATCTTCACATTCGGTTTGAAATCTGATGTATTTTGACGCCACTTGTACCCCGGAAAAAATGCTCGAATTTACGAAAATTAATTGATCGATCGGAAAAAGTCACCAATCATCGATTTGTCAGTCATCCTGCTAGCGACCAGATGGCAACGATGGCGAGGCTTTTCAAATGGCCTTTCTCAAGGCCGAGTGCTTAGCTTCGTTTTCGTTCGGTCTTTTTTAAGACTACAGACCAATGAACTGAGAAAGTCTGAAAGTATGAGAATGCCTCTATGTTCCAAAAATCTTCATCATTACCCATTGCTTTTCCAGCAATCATTCATAAAATTCGATTTCTGCAAATATTATTTTAGAATGCTTTTTTAAATTTAAAAAATACATTTTTAATCGAAAGTGGCCGTGGTTTGAGTGATTTTGTAAAAGCAGTAGATGAAAGATTCATGATTCAATCTTGTTCTAACGAGAACAATAACGCAATCTTAAGGTCTAAACATTTTATTAAGGGGGGATTCTAGTGTAAAGACACGAATTTCGAATGTTTTTTCGAGCTCCATAAGAATAAAACAAAGAATATTTTTACTATCCATGATATCATAAAACAAAAATTTAACGGAGAATAGTTAATGAAGTGAGAGGGTTCAAAAAAAAAGTTGTGCCTTGGCGTACACGATTCCAGCCCTTCTGGTTATCTGAAACAAAATAATCGAACAGATTCAGAATCAGCAAAGATGCCGCTATCGCATGAACCTCGGAAAAATCCAAAACATCTTTTTTGACAAAATGGCGGCCGTTTGAAAAACAAAATGCCGTTTAAATGTTTTTTTCTTAAGTTTCCCGATATTTTAGGAATGGTAAAATTTAAAAAATATCATTTTTAGAGGTTCATGCGATAGAGAGATACCTGCAGATTGTATCCATATAAATGAATCGTATCCAAATAAATGAAAAAATAAACATGAATCGGTTCAGTAGAAGTTGAGAAATCGTGTACGCCAATTCGAAAAAACGCGTTTGAATTTCATTGTTATGGCTGTACCAGGTAAGATACCGCATCACTAAAATGGCTTCAACTCAGTAAATAATAGGATTTTCGATAAGTCCTTTCTAGGGTATATTCTTGAATGCCTAAACTACAGAAATATGGAGGAATTTTTTTTCATTTTTTTCAAATTCTAGACTAGAATACTGCCTTAAACAGGCAAAAGCATGTTTAACTAATGATGATTCGTTTATATACAGATTTGTGTGATTTCAATAGTTTGTTTTCAAAGCAATTTTTAAGCTATTGAAACAAGTTTTCAGGTCAATAATTAACAATCGTATAACTCTTGAACATTTTGTTTTTTGAATGAAGTGATTATCATACCACTCCGTGCAGCCGACAAAGAGGTATCAACGTTCAAAACCTTGCACACCGAGCGTCATGCTCTCGTTTTCGAAACTTTGAATTTACACCCCGATACAGAAATGAAAAACTTAGTCCTACGTCAAAAGTACAGATAAAAAACACGGCCATCAGGCGACATGTATCAACCGCTGACCAATTTCGACTGAAATAGAATTTCAAGCATATTTTTGACGTAGGACTACGTCTTTCGGGAACATATTGGTGGTATACATTGAAAAACGAAAATCGTTAAAAATGTCCAATTTCAAACGCTTATTGCTCAGTCATTTCATGATGGATTGATGAGATTTTTGCGTCAATCGATTTGGGCACTGCATAACATTTTTTTAATTGAATAAAATAATATATGTCATGAAACTAACTATTGAACAATTGAAAAATCTCAACCCATATCCCAACGGAAATACCCAGTTCTGATTGGTCGAAAACGGTGGCTCATGTACTTACAATTGTTGCTCAGTTATTTCCTGATGGTTTCACGAGATTTTAGCATCAATTGATCTGAGCACTCTATAACAATTTATCACAATGATTGAAATAATATAATATGCAACTAACTATCGAACAATCGAAAAATCTCCAAACGGAAATATCTCGTTCTGATTGATCGAAATTGAAGATACAAGCTTTCTCTTGTATTTAGGTGCCTGGAGGAAACCGACATTGCAAATATATGAAAGCTATTGCTTCATCCGAAATGTGTTCCCTGATAGGGATTTCATAACCAAGAAGTCTGGGGAAATCAGCATTGCAAATATATGCAAGTCTGGGGCATTTCTATATTGCAAGTAATTCTTACTTACTTACGATTATCCTATTAAATAAACTTGAACCTTGGAAACTTAACATTGGTTGCTCCGTGAAATTTCATATCAATGACCAATCATGCATTGTGAAACATTTAGCACAAGTGTTAGTGTAAGATTGTATATGGTAGCGATTGTGTTGAAGTGACTTGAAATATGAAACGATTTATTTCATTTTCATAAATAAAAACCAATGTGTGTTCCTACTCGAGAACGGATCGTCCGGTTTAAGCTGTCTGTTGAGTTCATTTTCACCCAATGAAAGTTCATGCGGCGAGAAAAATTGGAAAAGTGAAATAATATTCGAAAAAGTGATTTCCCATATGCTCTACATATCGTATTAGGCGCTGTTAGTTCAATTGAAATTCGCATTGAGACATCGTATTCCTTTGGGTTCCTTTGGGCACCATTCTTCTGTCATCGTTACTCGGTTGTAAGCACTGATGGAGTGAATAAACAGTATCCAACAACAAAATGAAACGGCCCTTTTCAGGGGAACCAAATCATTATCGAAGTTTTTAACGATGTAATTCTCCAAACATACCCAAAATCAGTACACAACAGATAGTTTAACGAAATTCTACGTCAACTATACGGACACAACCCTTCTGAGACTTTTAATATTTTTTTTCATCAATATTTATAAAATTTTATGATTTTAAAGTCACTAATAAGTCATTTACGATTTGTCAGTCTGTTAGCGACCAGATGGCAGCGGTAGCGAGACCCTCCAAGTGGCCTTTCACAAAGCCGAGTGTTATTTGGGCCATTAAGTAACAAACTCATTCATTCAACTTTTAACTTTCGAAAGTGGTTTTCATATGCAGTAATGCAGTCATGTGTAATGCAGTCGTTTTCGAAATTTAAAACATACAACCCAGTAGATTATCACGCCAAAACAAATGGATACTATGAGCGATAAATAGGACCATATCAGGACAAGGAAAACCATTAGCAAATGTTTCTATGTCTTGATACTAGAAATACAGAACAAAAATATGACGCATTTTTATCTGACACTTGAAAATTTCCCAGTTCATTCGCCCCTGGCCTTGGAAAATTTGGAAAACTAATCTAAACTTTTGGAAAACCTCGCTGCCATTTGGTCACCAGCCGGATGCCTGATGTATCGTGAATGCTGTGGAATATACTCAATAAATAAAAATCGGGCGGAGCTTAATTTACAATATTTTCTTCATCACTAGAACGAAAGCTGCAATTTTCTATTTTATAAAAACGTACTCTGTTTTCTGATATATCATTACTGAAAGAAGTAGCGTAAGAATAGGTAAGGATTTCTGAGCTTTTCATTATTGTTACACATAAAAATAGTTTCAAATAAAGTAACACCAGATGGGCCGTGCATTGAGTATGTTCAATAAATAAGAGGACTCTTAAGGTATTGAATAAAGCACGTACTGTAATATGTTTGAAAATAATTTTTTGTTCGAAATAGAGACTTCATGCGACTCAATACAAGGTTTAGAACGATCAACAATTTATGCATAGACTCTTCCATGTAATCTAAAGGAATGTTCTTTAACACATGTGTCACTGCTGCTTGAAAGGCTGGAATATCATCGTAAAACATTCCTTTCATGGCAGTTTTCAGTTTAGGAAACAGAAAATAGTCGGATGGTGATAGATCAGGAGAATGAGGAGGGTGGTCGATGACACAAATCAGTTTTGACGTAGGACTACGTCTTTCATTTCTATACCGGGGTGTAAAATCAAAGTTTCGAAAACGAAAGCGTTACGCCGGAGACCGAGATTTTGAGTGTTAATAGCTCCTAAACAACTGAACGAAATGGTATGATAAACACTTCATTCGAAAGATAAAATGTCTACGCGTTCTATACTTGTTACTTTCTGATTCAAAAACTTGTTTCAATAGTCTTAAATTTGCTTTCAAAATAGGCTATTGAAATCACCAATCGGTATATAAGCGAGCGCCGCTCGGAAATCCACTCAGTTCTAATTGAACAGCGATTGGAGCATGTTGTCGCTGTTGTGGTGAAGCTCTTCATTTATCATGAAAGCGCTGATGAACGGTGTCACCAAGAGCCTGTTTGTGCACCTTAGGCCAGAAGGGAATCCATCAGGAGGAGAGTGATGCTACAAACGGTTCCCCGGGAAGATCTCGAAGCAGCCGCTACACACACACATACACGCACGGAATTCTTTCCGTTTGGATCGAGAAAGATCCGGAAAATAATCTGCCAGTTCCTCTAGGAATTTAAAAATACATTCATGTGAAAGATTTTATTTGAATGTTTTCTATCCATGTAACACTGTGACCAAATATGTTTCAATCAAGTGCTATTAACAGATGGTTATCGAGTTAGCATTAACCACTGGTGGGCTTCCAGTATCGAGGAAAATGTGGAAATATTTAATCGTTACTGAAAATAATCTGCCAGTTCCTCTGGGAATTTAAAATTACATTCATATGAAAGAGTTAATTTAATGTTTTCTATCCATGTAACACTGTGACCAAATACATTAGGTTTTGTGATTTTTCAATCAATCGCAATCAACAGGATAGCTTCTGAAGATTATTCTTCCCCATCAGTAGGATATTTCCGTATCCAATATTGGATGCATAAAACCTTGTGCCTCCAACGTAACGCTCTCGTTTTCGAAGTTCTCCAAATATTCATTCATTCAGAATGAATTCAGATTCAACTTCATACAAATGATCTCTAAATCAACGATAGTCCTACGTCACCCTTGCGGTTATACCATAGATATAACCCACTTCCTGTTTTTTCATCGAAAATTCACGAACTTTTTTGGTTTTGTGAGGTGGTGCATTATCATGCAATAAACAGCTGTTTCCCCACTTGATATTCTGGTCTAATACGAACATGTCTTGACCACAAACGATGTAAAATTGTTAATAGTATTCCCCATTAACAGTTTGACCTTCTGGAACAAATATCATGTGTACAATACCCTTGGAATCGTAGAAAGGTGATCAACATTGTCTTGATTCTGGACTTCTGAAAACGCATTTTTTTTTTGTTTCGGCTCGCCTTTCTACTTTCATTCTGCAGATTGAATTTCAGGGTCATATTTTTAGCACCATGTTTTATCACCAGTTATGATCGAATCAAGAAAATCTGGATCGTTTTCAGCTATTGGAATGATGTCTTTACAATGCTCTACACGAGCGATTTTTTGGTCTTCATTTAATTGATGTGGAACAAAGCGTGCACAGACCAAATCGTCAGTTAAAATTGTCCAAATAGTACTAGTAGATGAATTTAATTCTTCAGCTAGCATTCTAACAGTGAAATTTCCTACAACAGCAAGGATTTTGCAGACTTTTTCCGCCAATTCATCGTGCTGAACGACCAGGAACGACTTCCTTCTGAACGACCAGGTCTTTCATAATCATTCAAATCTTCACGACTATCTTAAAATCATTTAAACCACTTATGAACTTTGGAACGAGCTAAACAATCATCACCATACACTTTTTGCATCGATTGTTACGTCTGACTAAATGTATTTTTTCAAGTTTGAAACAAAAATTATTACAGTGATAGACATTCGTATAGCCGCACTCTATTTTCCTCAATATTTTTTAAAAATAAGTCAATTATTTGTACAGTTTGGTCACAAAAGAGTATCATTGTTTATTTTCATCGAATTCATTCAAAAAAAAGTATAAGTTCACTTTTTGTTTTCTAAGTAAAACAAAATGTGGAATTAGGGTGGACATTCGTTTAGCCGCATCCTAAAATCTCAATAGAAGAAAATTTGTGCGGAAAATTTCGAGTACAATCGGTAGCTAATATTTAGTATGTCCACCTCCATTTCGGATCACTCTTTTAAAACGCTTTTAAAATGTTGCCATATTGATTATAGCCCAACACTCCTGAATTACTGCCTTGAGACTGGAAATGTTGTCAAATTGTCATCCGTTTGCATAGACCACCTCGGCCAAGATTCTCCATTGGTTCTCTATGGGATGACAATCGACTGCAAGCCATGCCTTCGATTGCTTGGAAACGTGGATCTATGCATAATCCTGCTGAAAAAACGACATCCTCGGTAGCGTTATTCTAAATATGGCCAATCAAAACGTCCTCCAGTAATTGAAGATACTTTTCGGAGTTCATTCGGGTGAAAATGAAACAAATGAGAAGCTTGCTGTGACAGGGAACAGCTCCCCACACTGTCAATCTTCCGCCCCAAAGTTTCGCTTCGATCTCACGGCATGCCGTTGACTTAAATTGTACCAATAGCAACTGTAACAGTTCGGACCATCCAAATTGAACTTTTTTCGCCGGAAAATACAACATTTCTCCATTCTAGTTTCCGTTCCATGTATTGCCGGGCGAAAATGAGATAGTTCTGCTTATGGGTGGCGGTCAGTTATGGGTGGCGGTCAGTTTAAAGAAATTCCTTTCTCAGATCGACCAATTTTTGTCACAAACGAGAAATTAGAAAACTTTTGTTCACTGAATATCTTTATTATTTTCCGCCCCTCTTCCGTCAATTGAATACCTTTCGCCATTCCTTTAAATTCTACGTAAATCACTAATCTGACCAACTTCTTACGTTGCACATCTAATATTTATCTTGTAAATTGAACATTCCCAAGTATTTACAGGCTTGGTGATTATGCGAAAACTCGATTTTTATGCCCTGCGGCTAAACGTATGTTTGAATTGAATTATAAAATTGACTTAAATATACTACCACTACAGCAAATAAGTATCCCGATAAAAAGAACATTCCTGGTTGTTTTGTAAGTGTTTCAAGTTTTTTTTTTCAAATGCGTCTAAACGAATGTCTATCGCTGTATTTGCTCTTTGTTCCATTGTATTTTTACGACCCAAGCACAAAACATACTGTCATTAAAAAGCGCGTAACTTTTAAACCTGTCAATCGATTTACATAAAGTTGGCTGCGTTTGAAAGGTGAGACCTTCACCTTTCTAATGTTATCAGAGTTCAACAGATGGCGTTACGTGTTCCATGATTTTAAAAAAAGGCCCCTTATTTATTGAACATACTGTGTAGCTGGCATTCACCATTAAAAATAAACCAACAGAAACTCAAAAATAATAGATAACTCGTGCTAGTCTGCAAACTAATTAATTACTAATTTATGTAACACAATTCTTACACTTAATGAGAGAACACATTGCATGACTGATAGTTGAACTCATCATTTCCGCGGCCGGTGACAGCTCATTTCTCTATATGATTGTTTCCATCTGAAAACAAGAGTGTGTCTGTTAGTTGTCATGCAACAGACAACGGTAGACACCACAATATCAAAAAAAAAAGTGAAATAAAAGTCCGCAAACAAATGGGATGTATATTTGTCTAGAGTATTTTGCAATGTGCATTCAGTTGTCCGACTTCTTCTGTTATCAAATTTCACCATCCGTACCATCGTGTGCAATACATCAACAAAAATTACCCGCCCGGGGGGACTCACTTGTTCAGAAAGTTCCGATGCCGCGCTGGAGATGAATAGCAAATACCACACTCACCTGAAAAGAGAGAAGACGATAAAACGAAATGAGATAAGCGGCCAGAGCAAACAAAATTTCTTTGTGCTACACGCGCGTCTGCCAAATCGGCGCTATGAATCCTAATCGGGGTGCCGAACGATGATAATAAAAATGCGAAATTAACTGTACAACTAGGCAAGATTAATTGATGTACCGCTACAGGCCACAGGGCCGGTTGGTCGGTGATTATAATGGTGTCAAACAGCACCGCGTCGCGGATACTTCGCAACGTAACTCTGGTAGTGTGGTGGCGGCGGCAAATGTATGTCTTGGACCTATTTTCCGGAGTTTGAAGATTCAACTTAATAAAACAATCGCTTCCCACTTGAGCTCCAATAAGCGTGTAGAAATTTGAAAGTTGTACACGATATAATCCAGCCCCCCGGCGGGCGGCTATGTTGTTTATGCATCGAGCAAATTGAGGCGAGCCGAGTCAGGGGCAAGCAAGGAAATCAACACCCCCTCGCCAATTCCAACTCCAACCCCGACCCCGATCGGGGACCGAGGATGGAGACGTGTGCGCGCACGTTCTCCATGTAAACTGTGAAGAAATTTAAAATGCAACATAAAACATTCGCACGTCGGTAGTCTCGATGGTGTGCTTTGCTTCATTGGTGGCTTCAGTACGCGTCGGTCGTGTGTGTTTGTATTTATTTGAATTGCGCTGCACCGTCTTCGAATTCGAATGAACAGGTTGAAGGATTTCGCGAAAAAATGTTCTATTTTTACATCCGGATAACGATGGTTTTAAATTAACTGGCTATTGGAAGTTTTTGTCTCTAACACCATCAAAATAAGGGGCGGACTTCATATATGTGCACGAATATTTAAGAACTGAAATAAAACCAAACGAAGTAATGTCGATGTTTTGCATGGCTTACGTATTTAACAACATTTCGGAAAACGTGCTTTTCAGAAACAACACTCCTAATTTTTGCCCCATCTTTATCATACATGTCGTGACTATCTTACATTAATTTTGGATGCAGTTGTGTGTTTATAAACTGGAAACAGCATGAAGTTGTATCGATCTCTGTAAAATTTCTATAAAATCAGTTGAATTATGCCTGCAATCTGTCTGTGAGCCGAGGATCATTCAAATTAACAACTAATATGTTTGTAAAAAAGGACAAATTGATGCATTTCACCATGAAAATGTTATAATTAGAGAAATTGCCCGTCGAACTAGTCGATTCTATATATTGGTACGCAATTACTTGATGATACCCAAAAGATACTGAAAAACTAAATAGAAGCTCTCTAATCGACGTAAACGGGAAATAACACGAACAACATCAAATACCTCAAAATCATTTGATGCAGCAAGCTATGAAATTAAACGTTTCTCGCGAGAAAAATCGTCAAGTGTTGGTCCTAAGTCCTAACTTCAATAAATAGGTCTATTCTAGGCTCTAATAAATGAATGCTACTTGAAATACTAAATAATGTATCAATACATTTAGAAAAAACAATTCTCAATACATGCATCGCTAGGGAAATTGTTGAGAGTAGTTTTCAAGAAGTTCGATAGTGTGTAGTGTAGTAAACGAATATCAAGCACAGGATATCATACTAAGCAACCGTTGAGTAGTCAAGAAAACAAACACAAAAAAAAACAAAACGCAAAAAAACATAAACAAAAAAATGTCTACACAAATTCCGCAAGGATCTGGTATACAGGAGAAAAGCCATAAAACCAAAACAAAAACTAGAAGGATTGCGTCCGAAACACAATAAGTCAACTAGCGATATTTCGTTTGCGGCAGCGAGGCTTCCCAAATGGTCTTTCTTAAAGCAGGTAAGCATCTCTTCTGACACACGCTGCAGCCACTATTTTTGTTCCATCACCACCGTTATCTTCACCCAAAATAAATATTTAGCACATTTTTAGATATCCTTACACGTTACTTCAAATCTAAGACGAGATAAGACAACAGTGGGGTCGATTCGGGATCAGTTCTGTGTCAAACTCTGAACGAGAACAAAACAATAGCTTTTAGGACCAGCTGCTGAACCATCAAATGGTTGGACGACTCATATTTGAATCAAAAATAGAGATTTAAATAAAAACATACCCGATTAATTTGATTAAAATGAAAAATTCCTGTCCTGTCCATATCCTAAGCTTTAGCTATATAGTAACTTTATGTGCCCTTCTCAAGCGTCGACAGTTCTCCAGTTTAGCCTTGTTATGTTACCTTTCATTCATTACTACCATTACATTTTTGTCTGTATCTGAAATATATTATAATGAAGGTATTTACGTTGCCCAATGTGTACAAGCATCCCCTAGTAACTGAATAAATTTCCATTGCACCTCAACAAAGCAATGTAATTTTACTACAATGTATATGTTTCCTGGCATTATGTGGATACCAACAACATCGTCCAATCAATAATTTGTATGCCATCAATGATACTGAAGCTAAACTTGTGCTTAAAAATTTGACTTATAAACCTAATACGGATTTCAATACAGATTTTATGAGAAAAAACTAAGATAGAAAAATTTCAGTCCAAAAACACATATCTTAATTTTGTCATGACTGCTAAACAAAAACTTATTCCGTCTGTTATTGTAGGATGCTAGTGCACCTTGGTAATGCTGAAGCAGTTTAATACAGTGGTCTAATGTACGTTGCAGTTCGTTCAGGAAAGCACTGCTCTTTGAACGCATTTTCTCATGAGCTCGATTTTAGAGAGTTGAGCGAGCTGTCTGAATTCGAGGTTATTCAGCTTCAAGGAATAATTGAGTCAGTAATCATAATTAATGTGGATGGAGGAACAGTCCAGAACCCTCGTTTCAGAAAGGTCATAGATATTTTCGATTTATCATTTCAATCAATTGAATCTTGATCCAATACGCTTTATTAAAAATGCTCCAGGACACAGAGCTATCAATCGTTGAACGTCGGATGGCTCCTCTTCCCCAGGAGTTAGAAGGTTCAATACTTCCTTACGATCATGAGGGATCTCAACTGAAAACGAAATAATTTAAGTATGCACGGGAATCGTAAACTGATGTGTGGTATACTCTAGCGATCGACGGATATTCCCTCGAAGCAGAATATATTAAGTTCGCAAACTCCAAAATCGATAAAGCGGAATTAGTACGATATTAAGCCGAGTGGTGTGCTCGTCACATAAGGACATCCCAGGGCCTTTTGCAAGTAGCGAAATGTAACGACAGGAACTGCTGCATTGAACCAAGGAGTAGTGTAAATCAACATCCATTTATATCAGTCCATGTTCCTCTTAGCTTAACGCCAGATGGGTTGAAAGCGCCAATCCCAACTGATGTCAGCATTAATTTTCCGGCTATGTTTGCGGAGCACTTTGTGTTGCCTTTTTGTATGCTGGTCTGGTCTTACACCCAAAGCTCGTTTCAAATTGATAATTTGATGTCGATAGCGTTAAATATTGATTGTCTCGCCGGGTTTGAGTTGCTCATAGTTGATTAAACCCCTCAGATCCCACTAAATATAGAGCATTGTCGTCACTGCCGTAATCTCGCAAAGTAACGCAAGCGCCAAAAGTGGCATTTTCCTTTTTTTGTTATAGATCGAAAAAGAATTCCAAATGCTTTCAAACAATTGCGAAGTTTTACAGAAATGTGAAAAAATAATGAAAATCACTTTTCCGAAAAGCTCGTCATGCCAAATATTTTAATCCAAAACAGTCCATCCCCATGCAGTGCTACATTTATAATAACAATTTGTTTCAGAGCTACAAATCATGTACTTAGCTCTGTTTATAAATCTCGCCAAATATTTAAATTCATGAAATCAAACTCACTTCAAAGGAAAAACATTATCCTTGATCGATCACATATTGCACATAAAAATTGTAACTAATTAGCTTAAACTTATCAATTTAATTGTTGATTACCAGAATTGATGTCTTTTAATGGCAATTATGTCTTCTATCCTCAGGTATCAAGCGATAAAGCTTCTTGACGCTGTTTACTTTCCCACATGCTCATTTCTCTTTCGGATGAATTGAAGCTGAGTGTTGATTGAAGGGTAAATATCGGATTTAGTGAAAAGCTGCACTTTTCTAAATCCTCCATCGAAACGCATCTTATAACAAAACTTAAAACATCCTCGCGTAAATTGTATCTGCTTTAGGGTTAATGCGTGTTTATTTGCAAAGTGTATCTTATTTTGCTCTTATAGTGCCAACAGAAGACATGATTGATTACGATTTCCTCTTCCAGCACGATCGAATCAACGGTTTACCAGGTTTTTAACTGACCAGCTCATTTCAAGAACTTGAATCCTAGCGAGACGTGTTCACAGTGGTGAATGGAAATTTGGAATAGTTCGAGAACTACAAAATTGTATAAGAAACGAATGACGTAAAATTCCATTTTAAATGTTGGATTGATAGTTCACTCGAATATATGACACAATTATATAATTATCTTTTGTCATCAAAACAAATTGTAAGAAAATCTATCTCAAAATCCTTACTTATTTTATTCATCAACTGAGAATCGATTGAGATTGTTCTATGGCAGAATAAATTCCTCATCCGAATGTATATCCTTAAATGTAATATAGTCGAACGCTTATAGGAATTTATCGCACTGCATGTGCACGCGAAAAGCGTTCGTTGTGCTAAAATTTGAAACCCACTTCACTTTCATTTTCACCAGTAATTGATGTGTATTGCACAAATTAATCAAGAGAAATTTACCAGAGCGAGAAATGATAACCAACTGTGAGAATTATCACCATTGAGAAGGAGAAGAAAAACGCCAAACCAATTTCCCGACAGTCGGAATGCGAAGCATTCCTATTCACTGTGAAATGCCTTCTATTTTCCCTTCACCACAGCAGGCCACATATCTATATAACAAAAAAAATATATATAACAATATAACAAAAAAAAATCCCTTCATTTTAGAGAATCGATAATTGACCGTTGATTGATCCAGTTGAAATTGCACGCATGATCTGATTTCCGCTGGGGCCGACCCCGACTGGCCTGACCAGGAGAAAGTTGTGGCACGCCGTGATGACCTATAATCGAATCGAGAGCCGACTCCTTCCCGGCGGAAGAGAGCCCGACCGGGGGGTCAATGCAGTGCAATCATCTACAAAAACAAGGGGGGAATCGCTGTTGAAATGGAAAGTTGCATCTTGTTGCGTTCGCCCGTCCAGTGATGATTGTTGTTGTTTTATCTCAGCTCGTTCGAGTGTCATTAAAGCCGTGACGAAGCAGCGCGGGAGGAGGGGGAAATGGGGAAGATAAATAAAATACACACCAAATGGAGGATGCTAGATATTCAATCCTGGACATATGCGAGGCAAAGGCAAAAATAGCAATAAAAAGTGGAGGGAAAAACACGTGTGCAAAAAGCGCGTTCATTCCGCTGCTGCCACTGCTGCTTGCGCGATCGAGTTGATGATGATGACGATATGTGTTTGCTCTTTTTGTGCGATTTCAAAACGCGAAAACATAAATATTGCCTGTTTGTTAAAACATGAATAACTTTCTCATCGTAAAAATGCGAATGAATTAATTTTACGGTCGGCCGGATGGGATGACGATTGTTGGATGGATTTGTTTGCTCAATGAGCTCTGTGCGGATGGTGATCGCGAAAGTTGATGCTTTTCTCGTAATGATTCTCTGCTCGCTCGCTATGCAACGTTTTGCATTTTGAGGGTTTTTGTGCGAAATGTGTTAGATTACAGATCAGTAGCGAGTTCAGGTTCGAGGAAAGTGATCAATGACGAGGCAAGTATTTACTCATGTTATTCCACAGAGCTCATTAACAATCTGTACAAAGCGATTACGAATGGTTATTTGTATTTTTTATTGTTCATTTTTTTTCCGCTCCACCCATTAACTTGTAGAATACTTAACTTTAATTCGACTTGCAGAAACTTGCCCTACTTGATAACGGCTGTGGGCGTAGACGATAAGAGGATTGTCAATTTTTTTTCGAATATCTGGTTATGCTTTACGCTGGAAATCGAATTGACATGAAACGGAGTCGAGGCTGCCCTCAACTATATAACATATTTAGTTGTTTTTGACAAAATTCTCTTCCTGCATCCGAATTCCACTAATTACGTGTTCAAATATTTCAACGCTGTCACCGTCAGAGGTCACTCATCAGAACAAATCTCACTCAACCTTCCTAACAACGGACAAACGTTCGAGACGATCGCCGAAATGCTCCAACGCGCAACTGACAGGCTGTGGAAAGGCAACTCATTAAGATTTAACTTCCTCAATTTGGCTAGTGCTCCAACAAGGCAGATGAAGGGACTGACCTAAATGTTACACTGTCTCATTGAAAAGGAAAAATCCATCCGTTTTCGCTACCATGTTGCACTAATGATGAATTTTACGGCCCAGAAGAGCTACGACCCATTGCACTCTGTGTTCGAATCTATGTGGAACCACGTTGCCAAGCGCATGGTCATCACCGTGCGCGACATCCGCAGGAATTGTGGATGCTCTCCCCGCTGCGACGAGACCGCCAAATGGGTAATAAAATTTATTCTCGCGGTTATTAGTTTGGCCCACATGAGTGAGTTGTGTTACACAAGCCGGTTAGAACGTACATGACCCAATTTTCACAAAAAAAGAGAAAACTGGCGAAACCAACTTCTCTGGGATCGCTATGTCATCTGGGGACAAAGATTGGAATCGCAGTAATGAAACCATCAAAACAAATAGTAAACAACTCCAAAAACGGAACGATGAATGCGGAGTTATCCCACAAATTAAAACCGCAACACAGAGAGAGAGAGAGAGAGAGAGAAAAAACGAATTATGATAAACAACCATAACTGGAGCAACATATGACATAACTCCAGCGGGGACATGTTGACACTAACCGTATATCAAAATAGAATGGGGGAAGATCAACATTGGCATTAACGTCGTCAGTCTTATAGATGTGGTCAAATAGAAGAAGAAGAAAAACCACAAACTAATCAATCATAATTTCCATGAGCCGCAAAGGCAATCAAAATAAACTTATACACTCCACGCGCGGACTGAGCAAACGGAATGGTGTTATGTAGTCCGCGACAGCTTGCTGCTTGCTTGATCTTTATTTAGGTTGACTTAGTGTGTATATTATAAAGAAGAGACATCCCGCATCGATGAATGATTAGATTCAATTTGTTACTTTATTCTAAATAAAAATGTCCAAGATACATTTGACGGGGTTTTTATGCCAAATAAAAAATTGAAATTCGAAGACTGACCCTGAGAAGCGCGAACTGAGAAATGAATATGTTTTCTAGTCAAGTTTTCTAGTATGAATATTCATATTCATAGCACATAGCGTTCGGACACTGTCATGATGAAGCCGGTATTCAATTATCCGAGGTTTTTTCATCGAGATTTTCAAACGTAAAAATCCCCAATGAATTGTATATCAAACTCTATAACAATACATTCTTTCAAAATTAGGAGTGGCTTTCAAGATACGTGGGATTACGAAAATATTACATTCAATTCGCCTGTTTATCATTTTCGATGTTATCTTTGGAAGGAATGACATTCAATAATTAATTCTTTAGTAAATTTTTTTGATAGTCCTGATGCGTGATTTTGATTAATTTTATCGTAACCTTTGAATACAGATTTTATAATTTTATATTAAGTCTCAGCCTCAGCATATTGTGATAGCTGATCGCTGTCTAGAGTGAAACTAAAAAAAAGAGAGTCACTGAGTCAAAGTTTCCGATTTATGTCAAATTAATATAAATGCAATCTGTATGCATCTCTCTATCGCATGAACCAATGAAAAATCATATTTTTTCAACTTTTTCTATTTAAAAAAAATCTGAAAACGTTAAAAACGTCTTTTTTTTCTTTAGACGGCCGCAGTGATGTAGTGTGGGGGGGAGGGGGTGTGCCCCGGGTGTAACATAACAAGTATATTATATTTTAAAAAACATGATTTTGAATGAAGGTTATTACTTATGGTAATATTTAACAATACAAGGCACTATGGGAAAGTCTATGTTATTGAATCTTTCATATTTTTTGTTCATTATTTCGATATACTACAACTTTCATTTCTGTCCTGGGGTGAAAATTCAAAGTCTCGAAAACGAGGTGGTTACGTTCGAAGTACAAAGTTTCGAGCGGCCATATCTCTCTACTGAATGAGCGGAAAAAAGATCTGCGAGATTTTGTTTTTACTTGCTGGCCTTAAAACCTGTTTCAATAGCTCAAACTGCTTCGAAAGCAAACTATTTCAAAATTTCATTTCAGTCTCGATTGGTCTGCGATTGATACATGATGCAATAGAATGCGTAGGCTGGTCAACCTCTGTCAATTTCTATTTTGCTGCCGTGGTGAGCGGACATGCAAAATCGTTTGCTTGTGAATGTACCCAAGGAGTAAAATACGATTTCGCTCACATTTGGCAGTTAACTACATGTTCCGCGATTGTTTTTTACATGGCGGAAAAGATATTTCGGCTGTACCGAGGATTGAATAGGTTTGTGTTGATGAATACAAGAATATTAATTCGTATATATCTCCACAGATCGCAAGACAAATCCAAGGGAAAACAAAATATCCATTCGTCCATTTATTGAGAATTGATTTAGATGCAACTTCAATTAAATTATTACTAAGCCAATGGTAGTTCTACGTTAACCTTGCGGTTATATCACATATATAACCCACTTCTATTTTTTTCGTTCTGGATGGGAAAGGCTGCAAATTTGAATAATAACACCTTTCAACAACTGGAAGCAGCCCGCCCCGGGTGTCACCCGGTCACGCTACGCCACTGGACGGCCGCCTTTTTGCAAAAAAAAACTTTTTTTTTACTTGTCCGGGGTTCATGCGATAGCGACATCTTTACTGATTCAGAAGTTGTTCGTTTTTTTTTTGTTTGTGGAATCACGTACGCCATGGAACAACTTTTCTTGAACCCCCTCACTTCATAAGCTTGCAACTGTTCTAATTAGGAATATTTTCATTCCATTCTATTTTTGTTTTATTGTTAATAGATAGATAAAAAAATAATTATATAAAAAAGGGTAGTAAAAATATTCATCGTTTTATTTTTTCGGAGCTCGAAGAAACGTCCGAAATTCGTTCCTCCACACTAGAATACCCCCTTAATTAACAAAACAAAACAACTGTAATGAGACCCCCATATCCGTTAACCGTTTTATTTTTGCGGAGTTGTCAGCATATCGAAGATGCTCGAGCCCGACACAATGTAGGTCTAAGCCTAAAAAATATTCGCAGCCGGGATAGGTCAAAAAAAAAAAATTGCGTTTCTGAAAAAAAAAACAGATAAAAAATAATTTAACTATCGAAGACGAATTAGATTTAAAGTTTCCGAAAAAACAAGAAGGAGAAACGCATACACGCATACACGACATGATTTATGAGTGATGCAGCTATCGAGTAGACGGCAGCGACAGCGGCAGTGTGGCTCGAAAATAGCTTTTCTGAAGGCCGACAGTTCAGAGCTTAGTTTTAGTTTTCCAAATTCGCAAGCCAACCAAACACATACTTCAGAGCAAACCCTTATTCTATTCAACAAACGTATTACCTATTGCACAGGATGCTTGCACTAAGCTGCCCAAGCGATCGGCAAAGTAGCAATATTTTCAAATTAACTCTCAGCTTTAACATATGATGTTGGCTGATCGCTGTCTAGAGTGACACTAACAGAAAACGGTAATCGGTAATCGGTAATGAATTAGAGACTTAAAACTCTGAGAGTTCATTCGTCTCTCAACAGAAAACGTCACAGACGCACGTAATTTATATTTTCTTTCGATGCAACGTGACATGTTGAATCATTATCTCTATAATAAAGGGTGTGTCACATCAAATTGCATCACGGAAAAAACGCTGTAGAAATTTAATTTTTAGGAATTATATCTTCAGCTCTCGCTTATAAATAATCAGATAAGAGTGTATAGATCACGTTGGCCATGCTTCACTGTCAATTTTTCATAAATTTGGAAAAATGCCGTCGAACGAAAAAGAGCGTCGTGAATTAATCCTGTGCACTCATTTCGAGAATCCGGAGTTGTCACATCGGGACATCGGTAAGATGCTGGGAATCGTCCAATCCACGGTCAGCAGAGTACTAAAGCGATACTTCGAGAACCTAACCATCGACCGGAAGGTGAAGAACGGCAAAAATGGATGCTCCGTCATTGAAAAAGATCACAAGCGCGTAGTTAAGCAGTTTAGACGTGATCCGAGAAGTTCGGTCCGGGATGTCGTCAATAAGCTGAATTTGTCAAGTTCAGTCGTCCAGCGGACCAAGCAGCGGGAGGGCTGCGTACATATAAGGTTCAGAAGGCTCTTAACCGCGACGAAAGGCAAAACATGGTGGGGAAGACGCGAGCCCGGAAGCTGTACACCGAAATGCTGACGAAGCCGCATTGCCATTGTAATGGACGACGAAACCTACGTCAAAGCGGACTTTCGTCAACTGCCGGGCCTGTTGTTCTTCTCCCCAGAGGACAAATTCAGCGTTCCGGAGGAGATTCGCAAGCAGAAACTATCCAAGTTTGCAAAAAGGAAATGGTGTGGCAAGCGATCTGCTCTTGCGGAAAGCGGAGCGCCCCCTTCGTGATGACCGGCACGGTAAACGGGCAGGTTTACCTTAAGGAGTGCCTACAGAAGCGCTTACTACCACTATTGAAGCAGTACGAGGGCCCGACCATCTTCTGGCCGGATCTCGCTTCGTGCCACTATTCAAAGGACGTGTTGGAGTGGTACGAAGCCAACGGGGTCACCTTCGTGCTAAAGGAAATGAACCCGCCCGACGCGCCGGAGCTTCGCCCAATAGAGAAATATTGGGCGATTATGAAGCAGGCCCTCCGGAAGAACCCAAAAGTTGTCAAATCGGAGGCGGACTTCAAGAGAAAATGGATTTCTGTTCAAAAAAAACTACAACCTGACGTTGTACAGAACCTTATGGACGGGGTAAAGAGGAAGGTGCGAGCATACGGGCTTGGGCTCGAAGTATGAATAAAAAGAAAATGCCAAAAGTTGTTTAATAGTTTTTATTTTACTGTCTAAAAGTTTCAAAAGGATCGGTCTACTGGTCGAATTTCTACAGCGTTTTTTCCGTGATGCAATTTGATGTGACACATCCTTTACAAGCTCTTTCCTTTTCCAGCAAAACTGAGAAATGTATTTGCAAACCAATTCAATATCAAATCCAATTAGCTTTATCAACCACCTATCGTTTGATTCCTGTAACGTTCCTGTAGGATCTTTCAGTACAGAGATATTGTTATTTGAACGAAAATTTCCCCTTTGTTTTTGATGAATAACTGTCCAATAAATAGTGATCACATCGAAAATCGAAAGGCAGTTTTGGAAACTTGTTTGAAATCGAGGCAAAATATTTGTATATATTTTTTTCGTGAATGTAAAAAACCAAATTTTTTTTGAACCAAAATAATTTTTTTTCTTTATTGACATCTACGGGAAATTGATCGAGATGGATCATAGCTCCCGACAGCAGAGCCAAAACATTGCAATAACTAGTAGGAGAAGGTGGTCTTAACCCGACTGGTGGTCCTAAACCGACCTCTCCCTGGATCCCGGGAATGGCACAAACATATATAGAATAGTGTCAAATGAAAGGTGCCACAACGCTGACAATTTGGTTGTACCTCTTTCTGCTTCATCCATTTTAGCATTTTGGCGTGATTTTCTGTTTTTAGTGTTTAGATTTCTGACCTGTATGGAAAATGAATTAAATGCTCTTTCAGATGGTGAAAGATTACAAAACCAGGCATTTCTATTTCGTATGGTCTTCTCATCAAAACAAGGTATATAAATTGAATTTACATGTAGCCTGTTATACAAGGCATGCCGTTATTTGAATAAAAGTAAGGATGGTCCTATATCGACAGCAAAAAGGTGACAATAAACTTTATCACTCAAGCCCTTACCATCAATTACCCGCACGAGTCTGGCTCATCGGGCGGCGATCACTACTGGGGAAACGCGTTCGAATATGCTATTAGACGACTTTAATTTACTCTTGCATGCAGCGTTGCCAATGTTCCATTCTAAACTGGATTCTTCCAGTGTTTTTCCTCGATCCAGTCAAACAGTTAAACCCTAAAATTTTCCGGTTTTTTTAAATATTGTCCAGTTTTACCAATTTTATGTAAAATAAACTCACAATGCATAAACTTTATGCTTCCCTCATCCTTTCTATTCCTTGACCAATTTTGTTTTTTGACATTTTTCGTTCGATCGATCTAAGGTGTATTTACCTTGGTAAACGTTTAGATCCGTTTAAATCCGTGATCAATCGATTATTTGACGAAATGAAAATCCGAAAATCTCTTGTGTCATAACATGCGCTAAAGATAATCTCTAGGTAACCTGAAAATGAAAATATTGTGACCGGCTATATATTATATTATTTATCGCATCTTTTCAAATCAAAATCCAATCCCGACGGTGGAAAATTAATTGTGGGAAACTTTAGAGGGTAACCGAGAGAACTCTTCTACAATCAATCATCCCGGCAATATCTTATGTTATTCATAGCGTATACACTTACGCTACACCATCCGCGACGGCGGAGAGTTATCTTTGGGAAACCTGAAAAGATAACCGGAGGAACTCTAAAACCAATCGGATTCTGTTAATCATCTATATCGAACTTCAATCTCGAGGGGGGAGTTATCTCTTGAAAACCTGAGAAGCCGAGAGGGCTCTTCTAGAAATAATCGTCCCGGAACATTATGCATCGAACGTACGCTTTATAGAAATTTAATCGCGACGGAGAATTATCTTTTAGTAACCTGAGAAGGTAACTGAGATAACTCCTCTAATACCAATATTCTCGGCAATATGTTCCGTTATCAATCACGCGTACTCTGAATCGAACTTCAATCGCGACGGCGGAGAGTTATATTTCTTTACGTAATGGCCGTGGATAATAGCAATTACAACCGTCCTTTTCAGGGCTTTTGATCTTCTACTCTGTTTCTCAATAGTATCAAATGCTTTTTCGGACATTCTACCATATAGATCCATCATTCGCAGGCGGAGTTTTTTTTATTGTCGAGCAATAAATACGAGATTTTTCAAGTTTTATCCAAATAAAACAGAAGAAAAGATTCTCAAACATTGTTTCACAGTAATGTTCGAACGGTGGGAAACGTTATTTTGATCTACTCGAATGGGTAATCAATGTTTATTTCACTATTTTATGAACTACATATAAATACTACAAGAAGCTTCGTAGGAAATTCTATATCTCAAGCAATCAAATCATTTTGGATAAATCAAAGAACTTCTTAAAATAAAACGATTTTAGAGGATCCAGTTTTCTTCCAGTTTTTTCAATAGCAATCTTCCAGTTTGTTTTAAAAATATTATTGGCAACCCTGCTTGCATGCCGTCAGCTGCGTGAACATGTTAAAGCATTTCAGCATTCGATAACCCAGGAGATAAACATTGCCCAAAAAACCCGATCGAAACCATTCCATTACAAAGTTGGATAGAGAAAGTCGCTCGATGTATGGATGCCAAACGATATCTTATATCAAAATTTCGATCACACATGACACTCACAATACTACTTCACCAAAGAAGATGAAAAAGCGACAACTACTACTACAAATTCTACTATTCTACTACAGTTCATCTATAGTGGACCAAGTCTCTGAATACTATTTTTTGGTTCAGTCAGAGTGGACCAAGTACACATAGCCAGTCGTAAAACCCTCTTGATTGACCTTCAAGAGGTTTTTTTTTGTAATAATACCATTATACGATATTACTAAAAGGTACCTATGAATTGTAGAAAAACAATTGGGGAAAACTATTGGAAGCTACTAAAACTACACAGCATCAAACTGTGAGCCAAAAAACTGCTGGTTTGCACTACCACTTTCTCAAACAAGGTGAGATGTTTTGTTTTTTTTCAAAAAATATTTCAGTAGTATAATACTAAAACCAATATGTTTGGATAATAACATATAGATGGCGCTACGATTCTAAATGTTATACAATGTTCTAGCCATTAACTAGTTAACATTTCAAGATAATATGAAGCAATTCTACGCCAAATCAATCGAAAAAAGAAAATTTTGACTCGACTCTCTTCGATTTTCTTGAAACTTACTTGTGATGGAAGCTACCCAAAATTACGATTTTCATTAGCATATGATCAATTTCAATTACGACCGATTTTTTAGGTGCGTATTCAAAATCATTGATCTTTTTTCAAAAAATCATAGCTCGAATTCCGTATATCTGATATCATATTGTAATCGGATATCTGAATTTTTGAAAGTAAGGTCAATTGGTTTTGAATTGAATAAAATCAGCCGTAATTAAAATTGGTCAGATGATAAGGACATTTGTGATTTTGGGTAACTTCCGTCATAAGTACCAAGTTTAAAGAAATAACTAAGTTTAAGCAATTCTTGCTCATTCTTATTCAAGCAATGCTTCATAAAGCAGGAAAATTAGAACATCAACTAAAGGAATGCACTGTGTCGCAAGTCAATAGTAACATAGTTAGTAGATTGTTTTCTAAATTACTTCCTAGTTCATCGTATTTTCCGGTTCTAATTTGGGGCGGAAGACTTAAAAATAATACTTTAGGGATGAAGCTCGAATGAACAAATGGTTGACAAAACCGAGGAGTATCGTCGGGATGAAGGTAAAATGTTGAACAAAAAAGATGAAATCATTGAGAACTGCTGTAACGAATGTGCATGTGTAAGTGATATTTTTTCCTACAAACTTATTGAGTGATGTGTTACATTTGGCCATTTGGAATGGGCCTTGTCAGTATAATGTACTCAACTATGTTTGATTACAGGATGCTCGCAATTCGCTAGAAACTATTTCGAAAAATACTCTAGTTTTTTCAGATATTACGAAACTCATTTCAATCAATTTCTGGGTTTGATTAATTGACGCAACAAGGCACCACTAATTTATAAATCATCCTAATTTTAAAATAACCCCAATTATGGACGAGCAGCAATAATGTACACGAATCAACTCGTGGATCATTTTAATGTGGCACCACAATATATGAGTGGTCTCTCGTAAACGACGTTAGCTTAATGGGAGGAAGCTTCCCACCATTAATAAAAAAGCACACAGTCAGAAACCACACACCAATGCCAAACACCGCCATGGGGCAGGTAGAAGCCCTTGATCATTACATCCTGTCTCTCTCTGGCACGATCTCCGCCGCACATCAGATGATATTGTTACGGAATCGAGGAAATTGCAATAAATTAAGATAATCGGCCTGAATTAAAATTAATTAATTCAATCGTAACAAGCAGAAACGATACTTCTCGGCAGGTTATCCCATTATGCGCCTCAGCCGCATTATGTCCATTGATGGTTACAACTTTGGCAGTACACATACGCACACGCACACACCAACCACCGGTTGGAGAGAACGCAACCTGTTTTGAATGGTGCAAAAAAAACGCTAAACCGCGTTACTCCTCAGCGATCTGAAAGGCATACAATTTTTCCTTGGACAAGTTCGCTGACACTTGCCTGCTATGCAGGAGCGGTAACTAAATGCATTATAGGCACGCACACCTGCTCCCCCTCACCCTCGCCCTCATAAAGTTCCGCGGAAGTCATCACTCCATGAACTCCGTTAAAGATCACTGCTCTTCGGAGCCCACTACTTTGTGTCGTTCGCTGTGCACAAAATACGGTGGTGTTGTAGCTGCATTGGCTGCTGATTGATTATGGAAGGTCGTTAGGGCAATTAGCATCTGGAAATTGTTAACATCATGCCACAAAAGACGCAGCAAAGGTACCCCGATATAAAATTATATCACAAAAGTGGTACGGAAGTGACGTTTTAATGCGTCCGCTTAAAATAATTGTACAAAAAAACCACATCAAAAAGGAACATATCAGACGTGAATGCTGTTTAAATTTTTCACTTCATTCGTTCACGCAAAAAAAAATCAAAAGTAACGCTGCAATCGCTGCTAATCGCACTCTACACGCGCGTTGTCTTTGAAAGTCGAAAACGATAGCACAAAGAGCGAATGTTTGGTTTATTAATACCCACGTTCTTGTCGGTCCGACACACTGGGGATCCTCATGATCCACAGCCCATCTATCGCATCAGCGCTCGTGTCTCAACGTAACCCATATTATCTTATCCCGGTCACGCTCCCCAAAAAGGCACACCGCTGGGCCATGTATCGACAATTAGTATCGACTGACCGATCGGCCAAAGGTGCGTGTCTAATTGATTAAGTATTAGCTTTCGCATGACAGGCCAATCCGACTCATGCGGTGGTCCGGTCCCAAGGGCCACGCGAAAAGGAGTGCGCGCCTCTGCTAACTGCTAATTAAAGCAATAATTTATGTAGGATTTTATTGATTCATTAGAGATAGAGAGAGAGAATGGCAGCGCTATTTTAGGTGGGCGGTGCGATGTCTTCGTAGGCAATTCGCGGGAGATTTTTATTGCCGTTTCGCTTGTGAATAGCGCCACAATTAGCAAAGAGAGTTCCGTCGTGCTAAAAAATATATATGAGCTGGGAAATTTAATGTGTATTTCTGCCCGGCGTGCAGTGAAAGTTTTCTTAAACCTGGCGTCTTTTATGTAACGTTCGTGTATTGATCTCCATAACACTTAATTTGCGCTTAAAATGTTAATAACAACATTCGACAAAAAATAGGAAGCGAAATGTGACATTAAGGTTTTCAAAAGTTTGTTGAAACTCAGTAACTTTGTTACAGATTGACCCAGAAAATGAGACATACATATCTTTATAGTAACTTAAGTAAGTTTCTACTTATCACACATACACATGTTTCACCTAATGATAACAAGAATTTTTTTTTCAACTTGTTTTCCAAAGTTTATATAAACGTCAATATAGCGAACCAAGTCAATATCATATCCTTCTTCTTTAATGGTACTAACGTGTATTCTAGAGTGGCAAGTTCTCCCGGCCAGAACTCGAACCCGAGTCCCCGGCAAGATAACCACTCGGCCACGCTAGCCCCGTATCAATCAAATCCATCATAGATAATATTAAATCCAATTAACCTTATTGATCAGCTTTTATTTGATTCCTAAAACAATCCAGTGGTACCTTCGATTTTTCTCGAGCTTCGCTTTTGAAACTTTAATTTTTGATAGCTCAAGCGTGGTTCGTGACATTTGTCTCCGTAAAGAATACTCATGGAAAGTCATGGAAAGAATTAAAATCTATATAATATATTATTGATTGGAAGAAATTTTTTTTATTTAGGCTTTCACCCGTAGGCTGGTTTGTCTCTTAAATGAAAAAAACTATGGATGGGTTGTACCTATGGTATAACCGCAAGGTTGACGTAGGACTGCCGTTGGCTTAGTAATCAATTGAATTTCATCAATAAGCAATAATCCCACCTCAGATGTTCCTCATTGGGAACGATATCGCCGCTGCGTATAGCTATCTTTTGCGTGCATTGATTAAATTAGGGATTAAACTAGTGAATGAATGAAACTATTTACGAATTCAATTGCAAACAAATCTCAATTCAAGTTAATTCATGCATTATGGTGGTAGTTATCGCAGCAAATAGTTATCAACATTTTGCCTTTTGCGGTATGTGTAGAAGTTCAGTGAGCTGGCGACACGAAGAGAAATCTTCTAATGCAGTCTATAATAATCGAGCCAAAGCGTTGCATTTGTATCCGCTTTTGTAGACCGTGTGAGCAAAAATTATTCCGAAGTGTAAAAACGCATGGGGGTATAAAAGTATGGCCGACTGAAATGTATCTGCAATGCCGATTTTCTTGGTTTCGGAATCTGTATTGGGAAAACACATTCCGGTTTGCAAAAATACAAGCGAGTATAAAAGTACCCGTAGTTTGCATATATTAGGCTGTCAAAAAAATCCTGCGGTATTTTTTTTGAATTTTCATTTGTTCATAAAATTAGTTACAATCATCTGTTTCAAGTCAAATATGCGCCGTTTTGTTCGATGACTTGTTCCCAACGAGATGCCAACTTCATAATACCCCTGTTATAGAAGCTCGCTTCCTTATTGGCAAAAACTCGGATAGCCAAATTTCACAGGCCTCTTTTGTGGCCAGCTTCTGACTACCTAGCTCGTTCGCCATGGACAAAAACAGGTGGTAGTCACTTGGTGCAAGGTCCGGACTATACGCCGGATGCAAAAGAACCTACCATCCGAGCTCCCGGAGCTTCTGGCGCGTCACCAAAGAAGTGTGTGGCCTGGCGTTGTCCTGATGGAAGACAATGCGGCCTCTGTTTATCAACGATGGCCTCTTCTTCATGAGTGCTACCTTCAAGCGGTACAGTTGTTGGCAGTACAGGCCGAATTGAGCGTTTGGCTATAGGGAAGCAGCTCATAATAGATTATTCCTTGACAATCCCACCAAACACACAGCAGAACCTTCCTGGCCGTTAATGAGGGCTTGGCCACCGTCTGAGCCGCTTCAGCGGGCTTCGACCCCGACCGTTTGCGCTTCACGTTGTCGTAAGTGACCCACTTTTCATCGCCAGTCACCATCCGCTTCAGAAACGGGTCGATTTTGTTGCGATTCACATGCGTCGATACGGTCAAAGATGTTTTTTTGCGTCAACGTGTGTGGCACCCATACATCGAGCTTCTTTGTGAATCCAAGCTTCTTCAAATGGTTAATAAAGGTTTGATGACTTATCCCCAGCTCTTGGCCGATGCTACGGCTGCTACTATGCCGGTCTTTCTCGACTAATTCAGCGATTTTGTCGCAATTTTCGACGACAGGCCTTCCGGAGCTTGGCGCATCTTTGACGACCTCTACACCAGAACGAGAACGTTGAAACCATCGTTGTGCGGTAGAAATGGAAACTGTATCGGGTCCATAAACTGCACAAATTTTATTGGCAGCTTGAGATGCATTTTTGCCTTTGTCATAGTAGTACTGTAAAATATGTCGGATTTTCTCTTTATTTTACTCCATATCTGCGACACTATAACTCACGAACGACTTAACCAAACAAAACACTATCACTACACTATCAAGGACTATATTATAGCGCGCAAAAATACCTTTCCAACAAGCTATAGTATGACTCGATACAATGAATACAACTAGAACTACGCGCTTACAACGACACCTCGCGGAAATGCCGCAGGACTTTTTTGACAGCCTAATATTTTGCATTGCCAATTCCCACAGGCTCCATGTTTTTGAAATCTGGGTTAGGGAAACCTTCCAATTTGCAAAAACGCAAACGAGTACAAAAGTACCCGCAGCTTGCATCTAATTTTGCAATGCCGATTTCCTCGGGCTTCATGGTTTTGAAATCTGTGTTAGGGAAACATTCCGATTTGCAGAAACGCAAACGAGTACAAAAGTACTCGCAGCTTGCATCTATTTTGCAATGTCGTTTTCCCCAGGCTCCATGGTTTTGAAGTATGTGTTAGGGAATCATCCATCCATTCCAGCGATCGTACCTCAATCGTTGCGTAATCATAACTGAATGGATTTCCGAGCGGCTCTCCCTTGTATATCGATTGGTGTGATTGGTGTGAGCCTGTTTTGAAAGCAATTTTAGGGCTATTGAAACAAGTTTTTGGATCAAAAAGTAACAAGCATATAACGCGTAGACATTTTATTTTTCAAGTGAAGTGATTATCATACCATTTCCTTCAGTTGTTTAGGAGCTATTAACGCTCAAAATCTCGTTCTCCGGCGTAACGCTTTCGTTTTCGAAACTTTGAACTTACACCCCAGTATAGAAATGAAAGACATAGTCCTACGTCAAAAAAAATCTTCACGCAAACTTAAAAGAAATACAGGAAATAAGAGTTTTGCTGTTTTTTAAATTTTCAAAAACTATGAAAATACAGGGTATTGACTAAGGCCAGTTTTCAACTATTTTCAAATTGGAGAAGATCCGTTTCTCACTGAAAAATTGTGTTCATGGGCTAATAGTTTGAAGGAAATAGAATTTGTATTAAAGTAATTTGGATACCCCAAGCAAATTATCTACCATTTCCAAACAAGTTCTTCAATTTGTTTCCTGGCTTTCAATGAAGTTGAACACTCCTATACTCGCGTGAAAAATCGTAATTTTTGTATTCTGGACTGTGCGCATCTCTGTGATATTCCCATTGTGTATTTTTAGGCGTTATTGGTATTTATTCAAAGAAAAAAGATATAATTTCCTACTGCAACGCATTTTTTAACTAGCTATAGTGAGAAAAGTAAGAGAGGTACGAGCATCTCGCTACCACAGCTTGATGCGTACTGAAAGTTGGAATCTTTTGACACCAAGATGGCGGCTCATATTACTTGACTTAATTGGATAAGATTTCGCAAAGTATTGGAATTTTATAAATTTAAAAAAAAAACATTATATCTTTATTTTGAAGAGTCCGACACTGCACTACTGTATATCAAAATTTGATCAATTAAAGAAGTTTTTGAATTGAAAGATACTGAAAAATATCGAAAATTTTTTTTTTTAATAATGTAATTGAATAATGAAATTTTTCTGTATGTTCAAACAGAAAGATAAAAGGCGAAAGACGCGAAACTAATTATTTTTGTGTTACATACGGAAGATATCACAAAAAAGAATTATAGCAAATATGTTTTAAACATAAACATAAAAACATTGTTTAGTAAATATCTATCAGAAGTTTTCAAAACATAAAGGAATATTGTTCATCCTTCATAATCTCACATCACATTCGTTAAAAAATAATTGCGACCAGTACGACACACATGTCGTAATTTAATACGACCGCAAAGGATTAAATTTATAAGTTCAATGTTGAATCATAATCTTAGCTTTAGTATCATTGATTGGCACAATTATTATAAATTTGACGATGTTGATGGTATCCACGTAAAAATTCGTAGTCACTGTGCTTTAGTAGGAAAAATGTTATTTATTTATTGAAAGGCTAGCCGATCACGCAGATTTTTGTATTTTTTCGCCTTAGATTGAACATGAGAAAGCAGTGCTAAACGCTAAATATGAATGATATAATGGCTCTCATTCAGACTGATTCGAATGATGTGTGAATGAAATTGGTGAGCTAGGAAAAAATATTATTGAGATCAAGCCATAACTAATATTGGATCGTTATTTTGAAAAATCTGTAAATCTGTATGAAAACCAGAGAAAACTGTAATCTGTATCTACAGATTCTTGGTTTCAAAAAGTCTGAAAAATCTGTATAAATACATATTATTCTGTGGATATGGTAACCCTGTAGGTGACTGCTTTCCAGTACAATTTCTGACTATTTTCTTGTTATAAAATAAATACCTTGGACCGACACTGATATTGTGAAAATGCTCCTGATGCGGACTAAATGGAAAGCGCAGGAAGAACAATTCGGGGATCAACGTTTGAACTCCAAAATTTCCAAGTGGTTTTCTGAATACCTTAAGATAGGGTTCAGGGGATAGATCCCTAAATTAGCTTTGGCGAATAGTCAAACAAGATATAGCCTCCATAATTCAACACGACTGTTAAGCTGCTGGCGCTCTTTCTCGTAACCTCGTAACCGAGTGGAAGAAGAGCTCGCTACGAGTAGTCAGAGAAGAGAAGAAGTCAGAGGCTAAGCGGAAACACCCGTTAAAAAATTTCCGGCAAAACAAACACCAAACAAAACGACCATTTTGCAAAACGGCCACAAAATTATTATTAATGGTTTTGTTAACGGAATTTTTCAAAGATATTCAAAATCAATGTGCAACAAACAACATAACGTAATCCTACGTTAACCATGCAATTATGTCTCGGGCACAATATTGAAATGAGGATGAGTGTTCTTATGAACCTCCCGTTTTTTGTAACGTTATACATAGTGCATGGTTATTACTGTGAGACATATGGCGAATTTCATGCCAACTCGTCTTAGAAGTTGCCAGCTCAGATTGCAGTGAAACATTCTAGATCAGTGAGACCTACAAATTTTTCGTCAAAAAATGAAATGTAAAATTTTCGCATGGAGACTTCTGACAAACTTATGTTTTACTCGTAACATTTTTGTGTGCAAATCCTCCCGATTGACATGTTTCTGAGCAGAAAAAAAGTTGCAGAACATATCAAACACGAGAATTTACACAGTAGTAATTTTTCAACGAAAACATGAAAAATTGCTGTTAGAACTTGTTGATTTGTTGATAACTTGTTGAATATTATCCAAAGTCCAAAAAAACGCTTTTGAGATTTTTTTTGAGAATCCTAATTTTTGAAATATATTTCTTTCGGGGTATTTTTTTAATATATTTTTTTATATCTGTTAATGGAAACTTCAACAATTTCCTATATTTCATGCTTTGGCTAAAATTGAGTAGATCTTTTAAGTTTTCAGTTAGAAAATTTTGAAATAAAATACGTAAATAAACTCAGGCCCTTTTTAAAAAGTGGTCTAGAATTTTTTCTTGAGATTTCAATTGCATACTTGTTACAAAGTTTCACTGCAATCTGAGATGGTGCTGCTAATGGCATAAAATTCGTCATATGCAACCCTTTTTTTGTGTAACTGATCAAAATGTTCCGAAAAAAATTGGAAATCATTTCATCAAAATTGATATCGCTGGTGCTAGAATTCGATCCAACAGGTGTTCATTGCAGATTTCTTTTTATCCAGTTGAACGTAAAAAAGTTATCAGTTATTTTCATTGTGTTATGTCATAATTAGTAATTTTCATATGGTTTTGGAACCAAACACATTTAAGGTTCAGGGCAAAAGAACCGCCTCACGCCTCACTCTCTCTTTCGGAAGTGGACAATAACAAACTGGAACAAAATGTTATTTAATATAGCAGCTATACCAACGAAAACTAATGCATTTATTCATGGATATAACCAAATTTACAACATGAGGTAACAAACGCCCGCAAAGCTGACAAAAGCACAGTGTTACGATACTTGTCGTAAATGACCAAAAATATTGACAAACAGCTCCACAAAGCGGTCTGTCAATCCGATCCTACACGCTAATCCGCCTCAACAATACTCAAGTTTCGCATTTTCTACGCGTTTTTTTGTTCTATTTAATTTTCACAATCGATTCGAATTATATGATGTCTAAAGTGACGCGAACATGGGTGGCAAAATAGACAGAATGAATTTCAGATCACTTTCAACACGTCAACAACAATAATACACCTTCTTATTTTTTCGTCTGTATGGAGGTCACCCATTGATTGTTGCTTCTCGTGTGGGTAATAATTATGTGCTATAGACACTATAATTCCGACACGTGCTGACAAAAAAAATCCGAAATCAGTCTTTGAGCGTCCAGTGGTGCAATGCCACTTCATTGAATAAATTATATATAATTTTTACGATCAGTTGCAACCAAAAAGATAATAATCTGGGTGAGCTTGAAAGAAAATGGCCTCATAATTATGGGCTAGAAATGGTTGAAATTTATTTTTTATGCGTGTGCGATTTTACATCAAATTATTTACGGATTCTTTCAGTAGACTATATTGAAAATCGCTAATGTCGCATGCCAAATCATCCATTCGGATGTCTGATCCATGGAACATTTTTTCTATCATTAAGAGATTTGTTTTTATGCCATCTTCGTGGCTTACAAACGTCCCATTAAACTTAACATTCGCGGATGCAAAAATACTGAAGGCCTCTTAGAGATGCTTATATTGTCCAACGATACGTTTTGGAAAGACGCCTTTGATATTTCATGGAAGACGTTGTCACACAACACATCATCAAGTCAAACTAGCTTCAATAGCGGGTCATTTATCACTCCTCGACATGGAACCGATCGAGCATTGGAATATCATGAATCATGTAGGTGGTAAAGATGACACCAGATCGATTGGCAGACGAAAGAATAATAAGCCTCCAACAGCTGTATGCAAATTTAATTCCACAAAGTCAACTGATTGATGAGCAAATTAAGTTTAATAAATTTAACGAAGTGCACATCACTGCCCGCTAACCAGTTTTTAAAGCGTGTACAAAGAGATATGGACCTCTTGGTTTTGCTTCTTCTTCCTCATGACTCTCTCTGGACTATGAATCCTATGAAAGCCTGGAAACGGTACCCAAGACGATATATGTCAGTCGAGATTAGACTCAACAGTGTCTTGGAGAGGAGACTTGTAAAGCTGATCGTATAATAAATGGGAAATAAACTTCGCGAGAAGGAAAAATTATGCGATTAAACTTTCGCACCATGCTGGGCGCGATGAAGCCGTGAGGCAAAAAAATATAAGTGTGCCTCAGTAGAAAGGCTAGAGAGTTTCCTATTTTTTCCGAGCATCTATAGGGCAATGAAGTGGGTAAGCGCAGTTCAGTCATGACATTAAACGAATGCTTTGTTCCGCGCAAATGGTGCAATGGCTAGCAAAGTGTTCACTCTACGAGATGATTACGCGGTCGTCTTCGAATGTCAATACTGTGCATAAAAATACCAATTCATACATACCATAAGGATGTCATAGAAGATTCAATTGAAAAAAAGTATGAAATCACCAAATTCTCTAGAATTTAGAAAATTGAGCAATTATAGGTATATTAAGAGCGAATATTTTTTCTTCATTTTTTCACTTGACAAATTTCTTTAAAAAAATGTTAATAATTAAAAATTTAAAAATTGTGTTCGCTACACAATAGAAAAAAAGTAATGCATTGGATAAGAACCGCATGAAAAAAGTTTTCTTAAGAAAACAACAAAAATCCTAAGGATTCCATTCGTCGTCAACATTCGATTTGCTTTTTTCGCTGATTAAGCAGCCGACTAACTTGCACAGATCATAAATATTAACTCTTTGCTCCATTCAATAAGCTCCTACTGACACCTTAAAACAAACAAAACAAAATATGAGAATGGGAAATAGGTGACACAGTCCCTATGTGGAACGATGGAATACATGTTAAACATAGAAAAACAAAAATAATTGACCGATGACCGATTATTCGTGGAATAGTCGGGCTAGCTCACCGCGGATAACACAACAAATGACTAAAAATGAGGTGCAAACACAAAAAACAGATATTTCAGTATGAAAACAATGTTTTATCAATACAGGAATCATTGGATTATCCATCTGTAAGGTCGTGTACACTAGTTGTCAAATAATGTGAATGTCAAAACAAGAGAACAAAAATCTACCACTCATCGTCAAATTTGGGGTAGGTTCATAGAATTACTATGGAACTCGCTTTCGCGGATTATCCGCTCGCGGATAATGGGGGTTCTACTGATTCGTCAAACTTTGTCCCACCCAAAATTAATTTCTTGATATGAACTCTTTCGTACAGACACAATTTTCGCTCATGATTCTTAATTCACATGCAAATAACATGTTTCTCCATTACATACAATACATGTTTGATACAGAAAAGTACATTTTCATTCATAATTTTTGTTTTCAAAGCGTTATTCCACCTGAGAATTTTATTGCTATTTTCGCCTCACGCCAACTGGGCTAACAACGATGTAATAGTAGAACATATGAGAATAATTTTTTGCGAAAATTCTCTCAAAGCCTTTCAAAGATTTCAAAATTTAATTACGTAACATTGATCTACGCTTAACGTAACATTGATCTACGGGAAGAGATGAATAGAACAAAATAAAGACGGCTCAAATCGGGGCATCCCTTCCTCGGGTTTAGCGCTTACCAACACATTTGGCCTTCCATTTTTACTTATACAGATGACGAGTTTTTGTAAAGATGCAAGCCAATTATAGTACAACAAAATATTAAAGGGTCAAAGGGTATTCAATCAATGTAGAATTCTGCGATTGGACCCACAAACGTTCGCTCGATAAGAAATCGTGAATGTTTGAAATATAAAAATGAATATAAAAAAAACAAATTTTGGCCGGGACGAATTTCGCCGGGTCAGCTAGTTCTCCAATGAAAACATGAAAACGTTGTTGTTAGAGAAGTATTAGGAGCCTTTCTTCCGATGTAAGGGTGACTTATTGGTAATTCTATGGACTATTATTATTATTTTCACTCAGAATTTAAAAAAAAATTCAGAAAAATGAATTTTAATTTAGAAAATTTTTTTTTTCAGTATAATTTTACTAAATTGCTTTGATTGTTTTTTTTAATCACAATTCTCTATATTTCATTCTCTTTAAAAAAAATTTGGAAGTTCCGAAAGTTTTTAAGTTTAAAATGTTTAAAAAAAAGTTTAAAAAAAACTTCAAATTTCAGAAAGTTTTAAGAATTTTCAACAAAAAAAATTTATTAATAACAATAGTATGAAAATTAAAATTCCTTTTTTTCAAAAAAAAACTTAAGAGACGAGTTAGCATGAAAATTTAGGCCATACAATTACCAATAAGTCACCACTGGGCACTGTTACAAGGAAAGAGTTTTTCTAACAATAACTTTTTCATATTTTCTTTTAAAAATTACTATTAATGTTCTCGTAACATTTTAATGTGTATTATCGCGATTGACATGTTCAGATTTTTTTCTATTACAAAACATGTCAAGAACATGCCAAACCCGAGAATTCACACACAAGAATGTTACGAATAAAACATTTTTTTTAGGAGCCTCCATATAAAAATGTCATATATTCCAGAAACCGTAAAGGATAGAAAGTTGAATTCTTAGAAAAAAGGTCGTATTTTAATAAGATCCAAAATATTGTCGAATACACAGCAGCGCTATCTAGATTTATATTTTTATATAATTAGAATTAATTGTAATCTTTTCAAAGAAAGCTTGAAAAAGTTGATGTTAGAAAAACACTTTCCCTGTAAAAATGCCCATCTTCCGATGTATGGATGACTTGTTGGTAAATGTATGAACTATTAAAAAATAGGTTTTTTGAAAAAAAAAAACATGAAAATAATTTTCTTCAACAATTTCCTATGTACATTTCATTCTTTACTCAAAATTTTGTAACGCTTTGTCTCAAATTCCCAATTTTGAAATGTAAATTTACAAAATTTTAATGTTTTAAATAATTGAATAATGAAGACCCTGACATTCTTTGAGGCATATGCTTCATTTTAACATTATTTAGAGGTATCGATACAGCCTCTTATTCATAAGACTAAGCATTTGTAAAAAAGTTACTGCCAAAACCAGTAATTAACTTTTTGTGTTAAGCAAATTGTGTAAATAACAAGCATCGTTAATTTTTCAGTTTTAGTAGTTGTTTAAACTATTTGGTTTGCTATTTTCATGCTAAGTACTAGAAAAGGTATGAATCTACTACAAATAGATTTATTCATCTATGCAAAAATCTTCATTAAAATAAGTACTTAAATAATGTTCGGGATTTGAGTCAGTGACAAGAATGGTGTTCGGAATTTGAGACAAATGTAATTAAATAATGTTATTAATTAGTCAAATGAAAAAAAGATTCTATTGTATTCAAAAACTGAATTAATTTCGCGTAACAGTACCACTTTGAGTAATGAGATGCTGTTTAGTGGCCAACAAGGCTTAAGTTTTCGGAATTTGAGACAAAACGGTAAGTATTATAGTTTTCGAGTTAGAAATTTTTGTAAAAAATAAAGAAAATTTTTTTGCCCAAAAAGTAGTATAATATTAGGCTGTCAAAAAAGTCATGCGGTATTTTTTTTGAATTTTCATTTGTTCATAAAATTAGTTACAATCATCTGTTTTAAGTCAAATATGCGCCGTTTTGTTCGATGACTTGTTCCCAACGAGATGCCAACTTCATAATACCCCTGTTATAGAAGCTCGCTTCCTTATTGGCAAAAAACTCGGATAGCCAATTTTCACAGGCCTTTTTTGTGGCTAACTTCTGACTACCTAGCTCGTTCGCCATGGACAAAAACAGGTGGTAGTCACTTGGTGCAAGGTCCGGACTATACGGCGGATGCAAAAGAACCTCCCATCCGAGCTCCCGGAGCTTCTGGCGCGTCACCAAAGAAGTGTGTGGCCTGGCGTTGTCCTGATGGAAGACAATGCGGCCTCTGTTTATCAAAGATGGCCTCTTCTTCGTGAGTGCTACCTTCAAGCGGTCCAGTTGTTGGCAGTACAGGTCCGAATTCAGCGTTAGGCCATAGGGAAGCAGCTCATAATAGATTATTCCTTGACAATCCCACCAAACACACAGTAGATCCTTCCTGGCCGTTAATGAGGGCTTGGCCACCGTCTGAGCCGCTTCAGCGGGCTTCGACCACGACCGTTTGCGCTTCACGTTGTCGTAAGTGACCCACTTTTCATCGCCAGTCACCATCCGCTTCAGAAACGGGTCGATTTTGTTGCGATTCACATGCGTCGATACGGTCAAAGATGTTTTTTTGCGTCAACGTGTGTGGCACCCATACATCGAGCTTCTTTGTAAATCCAAGCTTCTTCAAATGGTTAATAACGGTTTGATGACTTATCCCCAGCTCTTGGCCAATGCTACGGCTGCTACTATGCCGGTCTTTCTCGGCTAATTCAGCGATTTTGTCGCAATTTTTGACGACAGGCCTTCCGGAGCGTGGCACATCTTCGACGACCTCTACACCAGAACGAAAACGTTGAAACCATCGTTGTGCGGTGGAAATGGAAACTGTATCGGGTCCATAAACTGCACAAATTTTTTTGGCAGCTTGAGATGCATTTTTGCCTTTGTCATAGTAGTACTGTAAAATATGTCGGATTTTCTCTTTATTTTACTCCATATTTGCGACACTATAACTCATGAACGACTTAACCAAAACAAACACTGTCAAGGACTATATTATAGCGCGCAAAAATACCTTTCCAACAAGCTATAGTATGACTCGATACAATGAATACAACTAGAACTACGCGCTTACAACGACACCTCGCGGAAATACCGCAGGACTTTTTTGACAGCCTAATATTTCTTTTTGTAAATTCCAAGTATGCAAATTTGCTTAAACAACCAATGCTTTACACCCACAACGTTTCACTGCTATCTGAGATGGTGCAACCAATTCCTAAGACGAGTTGGCATGAAATTCGTCACTAACAGCTTAATAAAAAAAACTGGATTAAATAGCAAATGAATAACAATGCTCTTACCGTTCTCCGTTTTTAGGTGTATGTGTATTGCCATTCAAGTAGAAGTAATCTGAATCACCTGAAAATAAAATATGAAACAACAATTAGAAGCTGTTTGAAAAAGTTTGTGGATTGAAAATTTAAATTAAAATAAAGTCTCTCAAAATGCAAAACACGCATGATATCACTTTTTAAAGTAATAAATAAATTTTCTTTCATCCAACGCCGTGTTGAGAATACATATTAGGATATTTTTATATTACTGAATCAGGAGCGCAAAGCGCTAATTATATGAACAAATGTTTTCGAACATATAAAATCAACAATCCATTTATCTCCTGCGCCTGTTTTGCAAAGAACCTCCGCCACCACGACTGCACACGCCCTAACAACACGCCTTCTCGTCTCAATAAAGAGAAGCGGTTTTGTATTCGTTCCAACCAAACGATGTGCTAATGGATGCGTGTTTGTTATTCTTTCACAGCTTCGTTTTTCGTACACTTGTAAAATTTATTATCATTTAATTGTGTTGCTCCCCGCCGATTTCGCTCTCTCTCTCAAGCTCAAGTGGCTTGATGAGCCCCACTCAGACTTCGCCTCGGGTTAGTTGATCGCCACGCTCTCTCAGCATTACAATTATTTTTCCAATTAACTCGTCGATCGTGACACCGTCGGCCGCTTCCCGATTGGCTGCTGCACCACCCACTGACTCGAATGGTGGTCGAATCTCGCCCCGAAAACCACTTGGAAAGCAGCGGCGCGGCGCGTTATTTTGGCACGATCATTATCCGGTTGATTTGTTGTGGAGTATCACTCTCGAGCGTAATTTTTAACGTTCTTTGGTTTCCTATTACGCCTCGGTTATTACGAGGTTCGAAAATTTCTCGGCTCTTTAAAGCAGAAAAATAGACAATTAATCGCTTCCCGGTCCGCGATCTCTTTCTCGGCTCGCGTCCCTTCAAGTGGTCGCCAGCCAGAAATGCATCTATCGACAGCGCAGTTACGTAGTTTCCGCTTGGCCGAGTTTTGGCTGTTTTGTTTATCGATTTGAGGTCGAGTGCGGGGCATACATGCTCCCCAAACGAAAATATCGGTGAGCTCCATGTGGTGCAGTAGCATGCGCAGAATATGATGCCAACGGGAAGATGCGGTGGGGGAAATGCAAGCGACGAAAGAAGAAGGAAAACAAAAATTGCGTAAATATTGGGCGCACGACGAATGATTGATCTTGGTTTTTGGAAGTTACGTTATGTGCACGAGGATTTGATATTACGTGGTCGAAATTGATTTTAATTAGCGATTTGTGTTATTCGTATTCATTCGAATTAATCGTATTCATCCGCTTATTTCATATGGTAACCTTTTTCTCTTGTTGAGTGCAGACGCTAATAATATGACATTTTCGTCCCAAATAATTCGGATTATTTAAGCATACAACATTCGCAACTAGAATCGATATGATTCAATTAGACTTTGTGAGCACAATTGAATATTCGTGAAACGAAATATCAGTGCGAAATCATTTTCATCAGTTAATGAATATTAGCGCCCATTGAAGATATAATACATATTTTAACTTAAAAAACGGCAACTTTTCCGTTAATTAACTAATTAACAATGTGTATACTTTGTAAACATTTTTTTATCGTGTGTTCATTCTTCAATTCATTCGCATCTAACCTTGAAGAAAACTAATTCAAAGGTAAACCCCAACCATCTCATAGTTTTTAGGCTGATGTTAAACACAGGATAAAAGGATAAATGTAACAGTGATTTTTTCCGCAGCTGTAATATACTGCATTCACAAGCGACTATATAATTGTTCCACCATTACTTCACATTTCTAATGGCGGGTTTACATCAGGGAGATCTATAGCTATAGATGGATTTATTCACGAGAAAATAGATGTAAACGGGTGAGAATATATATGCTACATTTCATCGAGGTATATATAACCACTATGAATAGAATAAATTCAGGCAGCGGTGTAGTGAGGGTAGACAGCGCCCCCGGTAAACGATTAAATTGGCGCCCCAAAAAGTACCACTTTTTTACATTTTTTCACTAATTTGGAGCCATATATACCAATGTTGACTTTGAACAGTTTATTCGTATTTGGAAGGCTAGAAATATCATTACCATCTTCGCTTATTCTCTAGGCAAATCTAGGTTGCCATACAAATGAAACACAAATTTCTGCATTACTCGAGAATTAATCAAGCAAATGAAACGAAATTTTAGGGTGTAATTAATGTTTCTATCGTAGTTAGACTCTTCAAACCACCCCCTCCCCTCCCCCTTCTAATGGGGGGCTGCCATACAAATGAAACGCAAATTTCTGCTTTACTCGAGAATTAATCAAGCTAATGAAACCAAATTTGGCATGTGGAGGATTTAGGGTGCAATAAATGTTTTTACGGTATTAGACACTCCACCCCCTCTTTAAGGGGGAGCTGCCATACAAATGAAAGACAAATTTTTGTATAACTCAAAAACTAATCAAGCGAATGGAGCCAAATTCGGCATGCGAAGGTTTTAGAGGACACGGCAACGTTTCTATGGTCAATAGACACTCCTCCTGTCTCTCTGAGAGAGGGGAGCTACCATACTAATGAAGCATACATTTCTCCATAATCCAAGAACTAATCAAGCAAATAGAACTAAATTTGGATGTCTGTCTTTATTCTATCAGATTTTCTGTATAAAACATTTATTCCATGAAACGGAGAAACGTGTTATTTGCAAATGGTTGAAAGATCTTGAACGAGAATTGTGTCTGAAAATAATCTGATATTATAATGATGAGTTATGGTAGAAGTACTAGGATTTTTCTAGTAAAAGGTACATTCAACGGGGTCGATTAGAAGATCAATCAATGAACAGTTCTGCGATTGACCCATGAACTTGCGCTTAGTAAGAAAATGTGAATGTTTGAAGGTCAAAAAACAAATTTTAGGCGGGACGTTTGGCGGTTTGCCGGGTCAGCTAGTTCATAAATAAATAAATAATCCATAAAATAAATATCTGTTCATGTCTCCTAAAATATGAACACAGTTCAAACAACTGGTGACTTCAACGGGGGGTCTTCGTAGGCACATATATTACGCGTTCGCTTACTAAGCGATCGATCGTGAGTTCAAACTCAGGGCCCTCAATTGACCATCTTTGTGTTATTATGAAATAAATACGTCCACGCAACCATCATCAGCGATCGATCCACGATGGAACAAAGATCAATTCATCCATACAACTGCTCTGCTCTGCAAGCTGCTGTTTTATAAATAACCAAACAATGATCAATATCAACTGTCTCCGCTGTCCGATCCGCTGAACAATGGAAGAACAGAATGAAAATACCCTTACACCTAAATGGCTACTACTGTATAATAATTTACCATAATGTAATGGAACAGAAAACCTAACGCCTAAATGGCTACTACTCCTGTATAATTAACAATTTATAGAAACATGAACATATGTACATGTACACGATTAAAACCCGGCTCTGTATACAGCTGAAATGCTAATGAGCCTAATAAATAAATAAATGGGATCAGAAAAAACTGATGATTTGTTGAAGATATCAGATTGAATAAATCGAGCAATTCCTTACTATTATCTTGGAATGAAACTGAATTAACATTTTAAAAGAATTCAGGATATGCTGGTGCACGATGCTATTTGGTATTGGAGCATTGAAATTGTACTTCGCCGGTACGTATGGTGCTCGTTATTGAAGACTATGTTCATGATGTATAGAAATATATAGAAAAACGTATGAAGATACTTCCACCTTTCGCCGATATAATATATATAAGAACTAGAAAATCAGTATGTGTAGTATCACAAACAAATCTTAGAGAAATTTCGATTGGATTGGTATGCGAGTCAGCAAAGTTCTATTACAGCAAAAATTGTTATTAATGTTAAAATTATTTTATAAATGCGTGACGTTTTCTGATTTGGCGTAATAATGGCGTAGTCCTACGTCAGAAGAAAGAGGCAGACTTGAAGGTAATACAGAAAGAGAAAAAATGAAAGAAAATGAAAATACGAAGGAAACAAGAATAAAGAAAGAGATAAAAAAAGACGGGCGGGTAATGTCGGGGACATAACCGGAGTGACGTAGGACTATACAAAGGGGACAGCTCTTGTTAAATATATATTTTAAATATATTGTTTTATTTTCTTCTCCTACGTGAAGATAGGTAGGTAGATAGGTAGGTACCTGAAAAATGGATTAGTGTACTGTTTACTCTTTATGAACATGTTGGTGGTTCTGAAAAGAACCTTTGGCGTTGTGTTTTTGCGTTTTTTGGTTTCCCTTTCGACAGTCCCCTCTGGGCTGGTTTTATTGTGGCTCTCCACTGGGCTAGAGGCGAATGAACTTCAAAGTTTAAAGCCTCTTAAAAACAAAGAAAGAAAGAAAGAAAAATACATTCATTACGATTTGTTCGCACGTTGGATTCACATGCAGGCTAAAAACGGTCCTTTTCAGGATCACAAAATTATCTTCAATCCAAAGAGTTTATTGTTTTGTTATCACTCGATATCCCCATCTTGTTCGGCTAAACCTTTCTGTTTAGCGATTGCATTTGCCACTCACCACAGCTTTCACAGTTGGGAAATTTCTTCCCATCCAGCTTGTGACATATTGTACAGTAAATTACATTCAATGGCACGTCGCATTACCACCACTCATTGTCGGATTGGAGGTAATTTTAACCTGTAATTGAACATTTGCGATGACAGTGGTATAGTGTCGACTTTCAATGTGGGGTCATAATTAGGACCCCGAACTCTATGTTTACAAAAATGTCCAACTAAATATGTCGCATTACAGGTCCTTCCAATTAGCTAAATGTCGAGATAAGTGTAAATTACTGTACTTTCAATCTAGAAGCAATTTAAGAATTGGTGATAAATTTAATAAAAAAAAAGTTAATTAATAAGCTCAGAACAACTGCCAAATTCACATACTCATCATATGCTGGCAAACAAATTATGAAAAAATCAATTTGTGTTTTATTATTATTCTGATATTATTTTAGAAAGCATTGAACTGTATTTCGTAAACTCTTTTTTGAAAGGTTTAATGGCCCTGATAAGCGCCGTGTTTTATGGAATGGTTCCAATTTAGAAAACTTAGTACTCGTGGTTTTGAAAAAAACCATTTCGAACGCCCTCGATGCCGCCTTGTTCTGGATTTGCCACCAAAGCAGTTTGTATAAAGAACAAACTTTTTTCTTCTGCTACCTGATGCCGTTTTGCGATTGCGTTTGCCACCCGCCACTCGCTGCAACTGCCTGTTGTTGTCTTGATGTGTTCTGTTCTCAATGCGGGTTTTCTTATCGTCGCGAGCAGCTTTACCAGCCAACTCGATCACTTCGGCGGCCGAAACTATATAACGCCGGCTAGGTGGACTGCTGCACTGGTACTAACGCGCTCGGTCTAGCTACCCTTGCGGGGAACTCCAGATCAACACGGATCGAGCGGGATTTTGCCTTTCCCTTCACTTTTCCTCCAGACATGGCTGCTTGGGTTGGTTTGTTGATGTGTTGTGATGCGAACCGATGTGGTGTACGGTTTGGATGAGAATGATCGTTACGGAAGGAAGGAAGGTATTGTATTATAGAGACTTTAAACTTTTGCAGTTCATTCGTCTCTAGCCTTGAGAAAGGCCCTTTGAAAACTCTACTCTATTCTACTCCAGCGCTACCACCTCCGCCCTCTTGCCTTGAGAAAGGCACTCGATCCCTCGCCGTCCGCCCGTCCAGCAACGATGTTGTCCAGTCGGTGTACACACAAAGAATGTTGATCGTTACGGCAGCGGAGCGGGGATTTTTAAGCTGATTGGCTGGCTCGAGAATTACGCATGTGTGAGACTGCGACCAATGTTTCGTTCATTTTTTTTTCTTTTTCCTTTCCAATCGTGCTTCATTCTATTTCGCTGCTGCTCTGGTTGCCCGTTTTGGTCGGTACGATTTGAGGAGCACAAAATGGACCAATCAAAAATGGGCACATAGTGCATTTGGACAATGCTTGATATTTCACAATTATTCAATTATTTATCTCAAGAAAAATGAAATGTTATTCGTTATGATAGATGCGTAGATATATTTCCTATCAATTGATGCAAAAACCTTTGCGATCTATTGAGAATTGCTCGAGATATAAGCGTTCCAAATCTTGCATTTTATCCTACTTGTTCAGTGCCTAGATTTCCATTTCACCCCCTATATCTTCCTGTTAGACGTAGTCCTACGTCAAAAGTAACTTCCAAGGCCATGTGGTTACCGTCATAGAAAAAGTAATAGGAATTTGGATACCAGTCCTTGCCTTGCCACGGATATACGCACATTTTTAGTCTTGCCACTTAAAATTTCCTAGATATGTCTTTTTTTACCTTTGAAAAAAAGCGGTCGAAGCTCATCGTATGTGTTACTTTATTTCGAGAAATCATGGCTTTCACCAGGTGAACCCGACCCATCGGCCGCATTTTTTTTTCAAAATAAAATAATTTTAACCATAATTTTTTGTCAATACTCAAAATTAACCAGTTGTATGATGAATAAATGATAAATTTTAAGCAGTTGATGGTGACAACCGACTACGCTTTGCTTCGTACATTAATTAGGCCAACAAAACACTACTGCAAGGAATTGAAAGATAAACTCTAGCAAACCTGGTGTTGAAGATGACGAGGAACTGTTACTCTTAGAATATTCGTCGCAAGATACGTTAATTCCAATAAGTTTTTCTGCTGGGCTGTTTCTATTTCAAGAACTCCCAAATAGTCTGACTTGAACCTCGGGTCCAAAAAGATTAGAATAGGTAATTTGAATCTTCTTCTGATTAGTTGAAAGGACTTCCCGATCCAGTGTTTATGGATGCTCTCATGCGATGAAATTTCGGTGTGCTATGTGCAGTCTCGGTCTTGTCCAAACAATTTTTTTTAGCAACATGGGAAATTACCTCGGACATACAGGAAAGGCCATAACTATTTAAATTCGAAGTACTTATTGTTACTCGATGAGAATAAAAATTATTTCAAAATATCGACAAACATCTCATCATTGTAACAAAAAACCTATATAAAAAAATGTGTTCAAGATTATTTGCAGAAAACATGATATTTTATGAAAGGGTGTTCATTCCAAACGGAAAATTTAATCATCGATAATTTTTATAGTGCAAAAATCTGTTTATTGCTCCCTGAAATGTCCTTCATTCACTTCATGCACACATGCTTTTTCTCCCGGTTTCGTATCCGCCCTCCGGCGCCGTCCGGTATCCGATATCCGGCCAAACTACTAACCGTTATATCACTCAGCCATTCCATGCCAAACCAATATAGTGGCTCTCAGATTTTCGTTAAATTTTGTTGTTTTGTTCCTTGTCGCAAAATATTAGACCCGTATTTCTTCCATTTTTTCGATAGGGTGACCATTTCGATCTTAGGGTGGCCAAAAAAATCCAGAAAAGATTTTTTTTTAAATTCATATCTTTTGAACTACTGGACCGATTCAGATGATTGACATATCAAATTGAAGCCAATTAGTTAGTCTTTTAAAAAGAGGAAAAAATGGTATTTCAGACCATCGGCCAACTTTGAAAAATCATAACATAAAAAAACAAAGAACACATCTCTGAATTTTTAATATGTGATGTAAAAAATCCTCGGCTTTCAAAAAAAACCTAAAAAACAGCGCCTTTAGTCCCGAGCCCATGTGAACTATAAAAAAAATACAATCATCGTTCGTGGTTCGTCTCTGTTACAATCAATAATTGCGAAAAGAAAATCCAGATTTCTCAGAGAAGTCCATCTCTCAGAAAAATTGTGGACGGGGATTTGGAAACCTGCTTTGGAAATTATGTGTTTTCTTCATCGGAAAAAAAGATCAATTTCAACTTACTCACCAGATAGTTATAAAGTTCAAAACAAATGGGAAATAGAGCAATAGAAAATGAAAGTAAAGATTGAGAGAAAGGAGAAGGAAAAAACACAGAGAAAAGTAGGATAGGAAAAAAGATAAGGATTAGGTAAGGAAAGAAAGGATTTAGAGAAGTATAGAAAATGCAGTAAATTTCCGATACTCTCCCAGAATGAATACTTATGTGGATAAAAGCAAAAATAATACAAACAATCTGAATAACTTTCAGAAAGTATAAATGAGCATGAGTTTAAATGTGGAAGGAAAACAAGAAGGTTGAGCATGAGAATAAAGACAATAACCTCATAAAATAAGTACATAAACATAAGAACGATAGCGAAAACCATGAGAGAAATGTAAATATACGGATAGAAGTGATTCAAAACGTATGTGATATTGGGCAAAAGCTATGTCATATGTCATTGAATTTTAAGGTAGGACTACGTTTAATAGAAACATATAAAGAACGTGAACATGTGAAGAAAAGATGTAAGATTGAAGATAAAATGAAATGAACGCTTATAGCTCACCCGCTAAAGTTTGCATCAAACAATTGGAAATATTTCTAACAAAACAAATTATAACAAATAATTGAATAATTGATATGTCAAACATTATTTCAACGAAAATTCCACGTTCTGATTGGTATATTGAATTTAAAAATTGGATTTTTAAAGACTAGAGTTGCAAAACCTCGCAATCCATCGGCACCTTTCAGGTCCATACACAATGTCTACCAAATATTGGATTTCGATTCACCCTGAGATAATATTCGAAATTATAAACAGGCGAGTCGAATAAAATAATTCCGTAGTCCTTAGTTAACATTGCAGTTGTGTCTTTGACACCATTCTTCTATTTTCTTCTATAGTACATCCGCTTACTTGTATTAATTTAAATATCAAGGTCCAAATGTTAAAATCCTTTTTTACTATTACAATTGCCTATGTTTATTTTTGACGAACGCGAGCCGTCATGCAATTTACTTCGCGCTTCTCGTAAACATCTAGCATCGAACAAATTGAACTTCCCAGTTAATTGAAGCTCGTCGTCGTACAGCAGCAGCAGCATTTGTGGGACCTTGTAGAATTCCGCGCTAAACCGATTCAATTGAAGCAGCCGGTTTGCGTGATATTTGTATCTGTCGGATGTCGAATTCGTTCTCCAGCCATAGTCGCCGCCACCGCTGCCATGAGTGCGCGGCGGCAAAACGGAAAGCAGAAACTCGGTTCTCGGTCGCAATAATGACGGCAAAGATTCGCCAACAGCGGATGCTGTTTCAATTTTAAAACCGCGAAATGCATGCGGTGGACTGACGGCCCCGTCGACTCGACGCATCTGTGCTGCGTGCGAGAAAAAACAGTCGCATCTCTCATTGCACTTGTTATTTGCGCATTTGATATTGCCTCTTTTTGTCGAGTTCTTCAAATGTTTAGTGTGGAACGCTGATGGCACGTTGAAGTTGATGGAGAATGTGCCAAAAGAGTCCGTTATTTGGAATTTAATTTATTGCGGATTCGTGGAAGCATGGCGCCTTTGTCTGCGAAGAATAACTCTCCTTGTATGCTGCAAAGGGTGTCTGCGGTGGGTCCCTCAAATGTCATAATTACAACCTTCCGGTAATTTTCGTTGCATTAGCCACATACCACATGAACCAGCGAAATTTCGTGATAATTACCGGTTTGCGGTTCGTAATTGCTAGCGAAAGCAAGGTTTGAAACCATTAACCAATCGCAGCGATTCCTGTTGCGTACAGTTGGCCTCATTTCGCCTTCTTTGTTCGGCAAACATGGCGTAGGGATGCGCCACTGATAGTGGTATGCTGTTGATCAGCTCAGCTGTGCGTGTCGACAACGCATGCCATGCGAATTTTCCAGCCGGCTTAAATACTGTTCGAAGCCTAGGCGAGTAGCGAGAGCTGGAGCGAAACCCGAGTAGTTGAGAGCAATTAAACAGATCCGTAAGTGGAAGAAAATAAACATAAGCCACATCAGAGAAGAGCGATTACTTTGGCTAATTTACTAGAACGATAACATCGACTCAAGGCGGACCCACATCGATCGACGGCGAGAGCAGATAGAGTGGAAGCGATTGGGAGTCCGAGTTCGTTGGCCTCGCGCCGCAATGCAACTTGTTCAGACTCACTGACAATTGCAGCTGTTGGAGAGTGCTCTGTCATCCATAAATGGCAAACTGATGAATGTGTAGCCATAACGTCTACTCTTGGCTTTTTCGTAGCGCTTTTCCAGATCTACTTATGCACAGAAATCGGCAAATCGCTAGCATCGTGGACACAAAGCGGCTATTAACCAGCTGGAGTGCAATAAATCCTTGGGATTGAATTGGATTTCATTGTTCCTTCGTTTGCTTGCTGTGAATCATCGGATAGATTCGAAAATGGCAGAATGACCTATTGGTTGAATCGTGCAACGAGCCTATGATGTAATCCTTATCATGACCCTTATGTGCATGACGCAAACTGTTATTTCCGAGCCGATGGGATCTCCCAAAGGATGTCTGTTGAAAACTGAATTATGCGTGAGCAGGCATTCATCATTCTAGCACGAGGCTTTTTCCTGAAACACTTCAAATGTGTAAACGTTCCACAGTTATTGCCAACGACATGCGCTGGTGTAACAAAACAATCAACAATAGGTAGAAAACCCTGAATACACCCAATACGCACCATTCTCCCCCGTACTTTGCATAATGTAACGATTCATTCCTTGTTCCTTTTCGAAGGTTCCATACCCCGGGGGCTAGCAAGCAGCCCATCCAATTCCTTTGTCCACTGTTCTGTTTTTCCTTATTTACGACATGCCAAGTCTAATGTGGAAGGGAATTCCTAATTCCCCAGAACAACCCTCTCTTCCACCAGTCACTTCCGTTCGCCGTGGTTCCGCTCTGAATAGGACAACTGTGGAGGGAAAGCGTGAAACAACCTCCAACCCTACGAACTTAAAACATGTTTTGTTTTCATTGAAACTGAAAACAATCGGAAGCACTCTAACTTAAATCCGTTTCTAGAACCAAATTCAGTGCCACTCGCAACACTGCAAACAAACCTGTACCACTAATTAATTACGCTGGGGTTACACTAGAAAACAGAGAGAGTGGGTGGGGTGTGCGCTTGAACTTGCACTGCAGCAGTGCGATGTGATAAGGCAAGTCCACCCTTGCAGTGAGTGAGAAAACGACCGCTGAGGGTTGGATAGCTCAGTAAACTGGGTCAACAAAATTGGTGAAATTGTGTTTTCGCTTGTTCTGTTCTTCTACGAAAGTGAAAAAATGAGGGAGAAGTCAAGTTTATTTGGTACGGTTGATGAGCCCTGGCGGACATGATTTCGTTACTGCTGCTATCTATTCCGTTCGTTCTTGCGGGAAAATGTGCATAATCAGATTTCAGCAGAAGTGCTCCAATTTGTTGAAACGCATCCGTTCGAATTTAATTTATTTGAGATGAATAAGAAAATTCATGTTGCCTTTGGCACCGTTTGGTAATTTAATTACTACTGTAGACGACGTTGAGTGCAAAAAGAGAATGAATGAAAGGGATGAGAGCTGCCTAGATGTACTAGAAAAGTAACTGGGGGTAAGACGGACAAAGTGAGTTCATTATTTCATTCTTTCATTCTTGATTCTTTAATTCTTTAATTCTTTTATACTTAGAATTCATTCATTCTTTCATTATTTCATTCTTTCATTCTTTAATTCTTCAATTCTTCAATTCTTTAATTCTTTAATTCTTTCATTATTTCATTCCTTCATTCCTTCATTCCTTCATTCCTTCATTCCTTCATTCCTTCATTCCTTCATTCCTTCATTCCTTCATTCCTTCATTCCTTCATTCCTTCATTCCTTCATTCCTTCATTCTTTCATTCTTTCATTCTTTCATTCTTTCATTCTTTCACAATACCAATACAATAACTATAGCATTACATAGGTGCTTTAGAAAATTCGAAAAATTGCATTTTTTTATCCCTTCTGTTTATTTTTATTAGGCTCATTCAGCAATTCAGCTGTAACGGAGCCGGTTATCGTGTACATTTTCCTCATGTTGTATATTACATAGTAGCCATTTAGGCGTAAGAGTATTCCTATCCTATCGATACACATTTTTATCTATTACACATCAGCTATTTAGGCGTAACGATACGCAACACATGTCGCATTTTTCGGCATAAGCATATTTCTTTTGTTCGAATATTCACAGTTGGACACAGCGGGACTGTTTTTTTTATCCCATTTATTTATTTATCAGGCTCATTAGCATTTTATCTGTAACAGAGCCGGGTTTTTATCGTGTACATGTACATATGTTTATGTTTCTATAAATTGTAAATTACACAGTAGTAGTAGTAGCCATTTAGGCGTAAGGGTATTCTATCTGTTCTTCCATTGATCAGCAGACCGGACAGCGGAAACAGTTGATATTGATCATTGTTGGGTTATTTATAGAACAGCAGCCCGATGTTTCTTGCAGAGCAGAGCAGTTGTATGGATGAATCGATCTTTGTTCCACCGTGGATCGATTTCCATAGCCGATGATGGTTGCGTGGACGTAGTTATTCTATAACAACACAAAGATGGTCAATTGAGGGCCCTGAGTTTGAACTCATGATCGATCGCTTAGTAAGCGAACGCGTAACCAAGTGGCTACGAAGACCCCCCAGCGGGACTGTTGACATGAAGCTTCCATTGTTGTGTTATAAATAGCACCAACTACCGATGCAGCAGATCGTATGTGGAGTGAGAGGCTGGGATCACCATCACATGATGATCGATGCATGGACGTAGCGGTAGTGAATCCTTTCGATTCCACAGTTCACGTAACAACCGAATCAGAAATATTCTGAGACTTGTTTAATATGCTATAAATTAATCTTCTTATACTCGCGCATAGTCTCTGTCAGACCGAGAATCAATGAGGTGGCTGAATCAAACGACTATTAACATTGAATGAAGTTAAAAAAAATATTTTCTGAAGTTTTTTCATTCGATTATAAGGGGGTTTTATTTAAGGGGTAGATTTAAGGGGATATTCTAGTGTAGAGACACGAATTTCAGACGTTTTTTCAAGCTCCTTAAAAATAAAACAAACAGTATTTTGACGATCCATTATAGCATTATTTGTTCATCTATCTTTTAACAATAAAACGAAAATTGAAGGAAGAAAAAATATTCATAACTAGAATAGTTACTAGCTTACTAGATGAAGTGAGGAAGTCCAAAAAAAAGTTGTGCCATGGCGTACACGATTCCAGCCCTTCTGGTTATCTGAAACTAAAAAATCGAACAGATTCTGAATAAGTAAAGATGCCGGTATTGTATGAACCTCGGACAAGTCAAAAACATATTTTTTAACAAAATGGCGACCGTTTGAAAAACGAAATGCGGATTTAACGTTTTTTCTTAAGTTTCCCGATTTTAATTTTTTTTCAAATTTCTAGACTAGAATACTGCCTCAAATAAATACCAATAATTTAGGCGTATAGACACAATAGGATAGTTAATAATTCCCTAGTCCGTAAATGTTGTATGTTAACGAAAACTGGGACATTTGTTCTCAGATTGTATTATCCAAATTTTTCGGTTCATTCATTCCCATGCCTTCAATAACGAGCAACTAATGTAGCATCGAGGAACAACTTTTATATACCACTGCAAATCAGTCGCGCGTAAATCAATCGCTCGAAATGCAAATACAGTGCTTACTCTAAGGACATTAGTAGGAGAGTAAATATTGCAACTTATTACAGCTCCCATTCTCAACGATTTAGGAAGAATATCAAATTATTCCGTCCATTATATCGTGTTTCAACTCTTGTTGCACTCGCTATATGTCATTATCTCTACACTGTACTTCCGGTGCCGTTTCCACGAACTCTTGACAGAGAATCCGAGATCATCTAACCCGACTGGATTGTATTTTTGCGGTAAGTTCGAATAGATCAGTGCAAGAAACGAGAATTTTCGACCTGAGCGAGAATATAATCTAGATAATAGTGCGCTATCCCTGTGAGAGACATTTTCGGGATACTTTCAGATTTTCTAGTTGGAGTTAATACAACTCACAGTTTGGAACATAGATCGCACTTTGCATGAATTATTTCAATCTTGGCTCAATGGAAAAGCATGGGAGAATTTGCATTTTAAATGTGAATCTTCTTTAAAATATACGAGAACGAGCGAAAGCGATGAATTATATCGGAGCAGTCTTAGTTACAAAAAAATGTACCTGAAAGAGCTGTTTGGAACGAATGTCACACCTAATTATTGGGACGTGTTCATAATTAAACATCGCACACCTTTCTTGTGCTAGATTCGTTGGTTTGCGAACAGAGAAACACCTGCATAGTGCTGCTGCGATCGGATTCAGGACAAGTGCGCTCGATTGGCCCCTTGCCAGCCCTGACGATGACGCAAAAGCACTGCGCGCGTATATGTATTGCAAATCGGAACAATTGATTTGAACTCGAAACAGTAGTAATAGCGGCTGCAGCATGAAAAATTTCCCTGCGAAGGAGGTGTGTCTTTTTAGGCAAGAGATTGGCTCTGAGTTTCAACGAATCTTAAAGTTTGACTAATCCACCCATCCATCGATGCTAACCACTCGTTTTGTACACTCGAGTTAATAAAAAAATGGGTGTGTTATATCTATGATATAACCGCAAAGTTGACGTGGGACTACCTTAGCTTAGCAATTATTTGTTTGTATTGATTAAATTTTTGATTGAATGAAATAATTTTCGAATTCAATTGAATTCAATATATTTGCATAGTGAGTAAAAAGATTGATGAAATACCATGTAAGGTCAATTCATGCATTGAAAACATGAATTAATTAGGGAAACATATTTCTGTCGGAACAATAATACCCTCGACTTGCATGAATTTGCAATGCCAATATCTCCACGCTTCAGGGATTTGAAGTCTGTGTTCGGGAAACACATTTCAGCCGGAACAAAAATACCCCCGACTTACATGTATTTGCAATGCCGGTTTCCCAAAGGCTGCTTGGTTTTGATGGCTGTGTTGGGGAAATCGTAAATCGGACCAATCAAAACGAGGCAGTTAGGGCGTTTAGATAACGCCTAACATTTTACAGTCATTTAATTGTTTTTTGAAAATTAAAATTTTATTATTTGCGATAGATGAAATATTCCCTATCAATTGATGCTAACATCTTTCCGATCCAGTACGAAATGTTCGAGTTATAAGCATCCGGAATCTTTCATTTTTTCTTGCATGTTCTGTGTTTAATTTTTCATTTTACCCCCCATATATTCCGATTAGACGTAGTCCCACGCCAAAAGTACTAACATGCATTTTAACGATATTTCTACAATTATAGTTCCGACAATTTATTTAATTTTTCATTGCACGGTTGATCCCACTATGAGTCTGATCACAAACGTCAATTCACGATGAAAACGAAATAATTTGTATGCAAATCTAATACACTTCATTCTGTTTTTACCATGAAGTGATGTTCGTGATCAGGCCTTATACCACGAATCGTGCACAGGCTGTTTGTGATAATGGAAAGGGAGACTCAACAATTTGAGAAATCATTGTTAAGGAGTAGATTCTATCAAGAAGGACGCTAAGTTGTTCCACAAAACATCGGAGCTCAGTTTGTTGAATTTGATAATAACTTGATTGAAATTTTTCCAACCAAGTAATTTAGGCACTCTCGCGATGAGATCATCTACCCCGCACACATATGGTTCGTTCCGGGAAGCTTCACACTTTCTCACACACACAAATCAACACAAATTTTCTCAGAGCTAACTCCCCTCTTCCTACCACAGATCCGCTTGAGCAATAGCGACACTTGTTTTGCGTCATGGTGGTTCAAAATAAAAACACACATAAAAAGCGTACACTGCATCCTTGTGCTTTGGATTCGGAAGAGTGAAAGATATTGAAAATTGGCTCGAATATCACAATGTATGTTTGTAAATGTATAATCAACCATCCGTCAGTTTAACTCACCAGAGATGTCAGTTTTTCTTGACGTGAATTTGTTTCAGTTTTCTAAGGTCGCATAAATAACCAAACCGACTTGATACATTTATATATACTTTATAGACGACTATCAGGAATAAAGATAGGTAACACTTGTCGAAAACCATAAAAATTACTTCTTTTGAAACTTGAAACTTATAAATAGTGGTAAGCTTGAAAAAAGAATGTAGTTGACATTGACTACTTGCAAGACAAATTAGTAGAGGTTGGGGTATTTTTCTCCTGAAAATAAACACATAGAAATTGTACTAAATTTGCCTACAGATCTGTGAAAAAATCGTAAAAAATTCGTCGATCTAGAGTTGTTTCCGGAAAACTGGCATCTCTGCATCCCACCAAACGCAGTATCGCAGCTGATGATTGTGCAGATGAATGCTGCTGCTGCGTCGTTCCACGTGGCCTGTTTTGTGGTCGTCGTCGTCGTCATCGTCCGCCATCACCACCATCAGCAGCGAGTGTGATAGACGGGGAGAGATCACGGCCTTAACGCGCCCCCGTCGTTTCGCATGTAAACAACACCATTCGTAGCACATGTCACGCTTTTCGGTGCTCCCTTCATAAGTCACCGGCCGTCGCTGCTGTCAACCTGCTGGGTGATCTTAATTCGTCGGTCTCAACCTGTGAGACGTCAGGTATTTCTCGGAATACTTGCGTCTTGCGTCCGACTTATTCGCCATTGAGAAATGTTACGTCTTCTAAATCCATTAGCGAGACATGGTCACTGTGTATGCGCAATTCCGATGTCTTACGGTTACACAGCGTTCATTCTGGGCGGCAATGAGTTTCTTTTGTAGTGGTTCGTTTTTTCATTCTGGGGAGCCAATTTATGTGATTCGTATGTTTGAGACAACATCAAAACGTGCTGTTGCCGATTTCCCATGTCGTGTAATTTTAAACCATCTGTTGCTCAACCCCGTCCACAGTGTGCAGTTGACTCTTGTTTATTGTTTAGTTTCTGTTCTTTGATAACAACAAAAAAACAAGCGTCGAAGTATATGCAAAAGCATAAGCCGGTCGCCATATGGTCTAGAATGAACCAAGCCGTGTCACTTTGTATGAGGCAATTGTCAACAAAAAATAAATAAATAAATAAAGAGAACCGCTCCCATCGGTCAAAGAAAGGCTGCGTGCCTCGATTGTTATACAATATCTTGGTACAGTGCGCCGCAGCGCTCCTCTCCCGGAACGTGATCTCGAGTGTGAAAAGTGGAGCAACAGATGCAAGAATAGCGCAGTTCGGTTAATTTATCTTGATCCAAAAATGTTCCCGTGTAATCATCGTCAGCAGTCATCATCATCATTGTTCGCCTGCTACTTGCAGCTTTCGCCCCATTTTCAGATCGATTGGAAGTTGCAGATAGCAAGAAGGTTAATTGCTGTCATGAGCGCTTATTTCATGTTGGTGGCAACGGTGGTACTCCTCGAGAAGGGCCACACCCGCACCGAGGATCCAACAAAAAAAAACACAAAACAGAACGCGGAACGCCCTTATTACATTAATTTCATTTATCGACCAGATCCTATCTTGACTTTCCCGATTTGGAATTGCACCAGTTCATTATATTTCAGACTTTCGGTTTGTTTGTGTTTCTTTTTCATTTTATTGATGTTGAAAAATTGCAATTCGAATCGACAATGTATGGAATACAAGTTGAGTGAGTCGGTTGTTATGTATTCAATCTAGTAAAGTTTATTTTCGTGCTCTCTCGACTTCTTTTTCATTTCTTCAACTAAAACATTCTGAAATCCACCAAATCACCTTTTGTGGTTTCAAGTGATATGAGGCTTTTTTCCAGTTTTATATTCAATTAAAATTGATTGGCATGTATTCACACTGCATTGCTGGAATTTTTGTTATTGCATGGGATATACAAATCCAAATCCTTATGATGATTAATAAACTATTCATTACTGTATTCAAAAAAAGTATTCGAAAAAAAATTCTAGTAAAAACCATCCATCGACTCGGTAAAAAAATTTCAACAATATTTTATTTGAAATAAACAGAATTTAGTACTGTACCATGAATAATTCCATGATTCCATTCATTAGTGTTTTTTACAATAAAATTTCATGAAAAGTTGATGATGTCATATGATCTCGTCTTTGTATCTAAAGAAACATTGAGAATTAGACTGTGTTACTTTGAGTTATCTGCGAAATTGGGTGATCAGATCACCGCGGATAACGCAGTAAAAGTCTAAGAATTAGGGTTGAACAAAGAAAGCATATTTCAGCATAAAGACTGTTTTTGACGACTACGTGGACTACGTGTTTCAGTAAGGGCGTCGAATTAGAAAATGAAATAGTTTTAACGTTAATAACTATTTTTGCTGCGAACGGATTTTGATGGTTTGCACACCAATCGAATCGGAAATTCGCTAAGATTAGTTTAATATGCTATACAATTACGACAATTACTAGTCTATACATGGTTTGAATTGACAAAAATTGGAAGCATTCAAGTTTTCCCATACATTTGTTCTATGTATTTCTATACTCACCTACCCGTGCCGTCAATAATGGGCAACTAATGAGCAAAGCGGCGAGGCATATTTATTTATGATACGCTTGATGTTGCGCCACGGTGCGATTTCATTCGCAGCTTCAAAGCTCGATGAAATGATACACCGCGTCGGTTTTCTACCAGACGGCATGGAGAGTTCTTATTTCATTTTTCCATCATACCATTGTTGTTGTTTTTCTGCCTTTCCAAAGCTAGATTGAAGTAATTAAGGAGTGTTTAATATGGATCGAGATGAAACAATCATGCAATCGCCTATGATCAAGTGTGTGTAAACTGCGAAACGGAAGCCGCGCGATGCAGGGCGTGCATTGATATAGAGCAATTCCTCGCCAAATCATCCGAAAGCCAGCAAATTTTGATGCAACTCGATTCGATTTTATTGGAACTTGGTACATATGATGGAAGCTAATCAAAATCACAATTTTCATTATCGTATGACCATTTGAATTACGACTGATTTCTTAAAAGGTTGTATTTAAAATTATTGACCTTTCTTTCAAAAAATCGTAACTCAAAATCCAGATATCTGATTAAAATGTCTTTGTCAAAAATGACGAAAAAAATTAAATCTACATGCGATTCTACATGAAAAACGTTTTATCCTAAGATTAACCGTTCTTGAGATATAACCATTTTTGACAGTGATTATTCTCAGTGAATTTCTATACTATGTCGGAACCTTAATCGTATTGTCCGGCAGCAGTATGAATTTTCTAATATTTCAAGAACATGATTTTAATAATGTTAGAATTCATTTTTTTATTCAGCCCTAATTGAAAGTGAAAAATGTTATTTAAGTATAAGTTCAAAAAACGCGTACATATCAGATAGATAAGCAACTGTAACAACCACGAGGGCTACTCCTGTTTTATAAGGAAACATTTCAGAACCTATGGTCAGCTTATGTCATCAATTCCATGAAAAAATGGATTTTGCCCAATCTTCTATATTAATTTCTTCCCGAAAACCTTTAGGACTCTTTTTTATTTCAAGGTCAGAGTCTATCGTTCGGAATAAGGGAGATCTGAAAAATCTGATATTTTTCCAATATGTCCGTTTTGAAAATTTGAAACTTTTGAACTGTCCACAAATCTGCGGTTCTTTAGGTGCAAATGAAAGGTGTGTTAGTATATTTTTCAGAAAAAAATACTAAATATTTTGCCTTGTATGCCTACTTTTAGGCGGAGTATACAATTTTTTTTTGGTTTTTGAAACGACTAGATCTAAGAAACCCTAGGTTATTTACATCAGCTGAAAGTTATTTACATAAAATATAAAATTTTCTGCAATTTCAGCAAAATCCAAGCAATTCTTTTCCAGTAGATTCTGTTATCGTGGAATTACTGATGCATTGTTTTTGAAAGAATGAATCATCAATCATCTTCAATTGTTTCTACAAAATAACGCAAGCCATCGACCCTTTTCTAGGGCCTTCAAAACTTTCTACTAATGACTTTTTTTCCTAAAAAATCAGTTTCTTGGATGTTTAAACAAAAAAAAACACTTTCGACGACGTAGGACTACGTCTTTGATTTTTATATAGGGGGTAACTATACGAAGAATGTAACGAAAAATTAAGAGATTTCAAATGCATCTGACGCAGATTCGTTCTTACGATATATGTTATAACATTTACCATTAGACGGTAAAACAATGGAAATATTAAAACAAGTGAGCAATTTAACGAATAAAAGGGATATGTTTAGGGGTATGTATGAACAAATGGATAGGTAAATCATTTATTATGCATTCTTTCTTTCAGCATGGTTACTGTGAATGTTGAACCTCCTTCCAGAAGCTAATTTTCTTTTTTGTTCGTTATAACCCGTTTGATGGATGAGTACACGAGGGCCTTTGGGAGTTTGGAGTTTCAAACGAGTTAAAATAACAGATTTCTGAACAATGAAAATAATTAAATTGAATTTTTTCTCCGAACAATTACAGTTCTACGTCAAACTTATGTTCGTGCTCCTAGGCTCAGACTCTCTCTCTACTTTTTTTTAGTAATAAAAAATATATCAACTTGTAATAAAAATCTCATTTTTTTAAGTTCAAATAGCTTTAAACCAAAATATTTGCGTGTATATTTGATACATACAAAAATGCTCCCACACTGTTCAGTAAAATTTTAAATCACAAGATTGTGTTGATCATGTCGTCGCTGAGTCGATTTCGCTGATGTTGATGTTTTAACCAGAAAAAACTGCAAGCCTAAATGAATATTTCACTTCTATTTGACAGTACATGCACTGCATTGAGCATGCTTCGTGCAGATTCTGAGAATGCATTTTGAAACAAAGGGTTTTACGCGTTCGGTTCGATCCGCCCAGCTATTGAAGTTTTTCCGGAATATTTCAGTATAATATTTGATGAAAAAAAACCTTCTACGCATGTAGTCGAATTTAAACAATGACAGAGTTATTGAACTATCATTTTGTTTCAGACTCTGCTTGCCTTAAACTGGCTCTATTTAAAAAAATGCGCCGATTATGATCCATTCAAAAAACGAGAAGACACAGGATACAGTTAGATGTTAAATCTAAACTTTTTGGAAGTAGAAAGCTTCAAAGTTGGTTTGGTTGGTTGGTGGTTTCTAAGATGTTATTATTATTTTTATCCCACTTGATTGTTTCAATCAATCAAATTAAACCCGACCGCTCCATAATTTGTTCTTTGACACTCAAATTCTATCTTTTGACATAGGACTATGTCTTTGATTTCTACATATCCAGCAATTTTTCTTGCTTGAAACATGAACAGTGAATATTTAGTAAAAAAAGTTAGCAATTTGACGATTAAAATGGATAAAAATGTGCACTAATCACTCGCTTTCCTCTCCGACGCAACGAGCAATTTTTTTGCAAAAATTAGAGCGTTAGCTAACAATGTGAGTTGATGCGTATAATGAATGATTCTCCATTTACCGATAACATGCATTTATCAGTTATTGTATTGTATGTTGCCTAATCAATTCGTGCTCAATTCACGTTTTTATTGCGTTGGTCTTGCTACTACCAATTTATGTAAATGTGGTCCAAATTGTCATAATATCGAGCATGTTGTTTGGTTATGTAAAAAATGCAACTAATCAATTTAACTGGCTGCTGATTTGAAACTCACGATACTCACGCATATCAGATTATGATAGCTTGAGCAGTCGCGATTTTAATTTTGTGCTCCCCATATATGTTTTCCTAAGAAACCCGCTACACTTCCTCGAATGCACATGAACATTCTCCTTTCCCGGTCCTATACATAAGCAGAACTTAGCACCCAATGATATCAATTCACTAGAGCAGCTACACGCAGCTCCTTCAATTGGAATATTTAAAAATCACGTTTTTTCTCCACTGTACTTATAATACCCAATTAACGTTACACATCGACGTTCAAATATAACATTTTTATTAAGATAAGTCATATTTGAAATAAAAAAAATGAAACTGTATATCATCGGGTCTAAAATTGTATACAATCGAATCTTATATAATCGAGTCCGACCTGTATTAGCGTTGGAATATTCAATTAAACCTCGAAGCAACTTTTGAAGTATTTTAGAACATTAATGGAATGATAATGGCGGAGTTGGGTCGTGCGAATAAAAAAGATGGAAATAAAATTTAGCAATTATAGGGTGTGGGGTCCAGAGAGTTTTGATGGCCCTGAAAAGACCCGATGGTTTAGGTGTGTTTTGTAGAAGCAGCCGAAGATGGTTGATTCATGATTCATTCTAAATCTTACGAGAATAATACACTAGCTGGCCATGCGTCGAGATATGTGCCTCTATTGCCAATGCACGTAATGCTGACACACGCTGGGGTCACAGTTGATATATTACTCTCTCCACTTAACGGTATGAAAACCGTCGTGATGCATCTTTTCATCGTGCCTCCAAATCGGATTTAAGAACAAAAATGTTTAAAAAATCATCGAAATTGCACTGCGATGTGCCATCTTTCACATTTGGCGCCAAGCAAAACATCTGTGCTCGCTTAATCACCTCTAAGAATGTTTTTCGCAAATGAAATTTCTTTTATACTCACTCAGTCTAGTTATAATTTGTTTCTGCTTTGTTTGTTTGTTTGCTTACGCGACCGCTCTGCACTAAACATGCTTCGTGCATATTCTGAGAATGCATTCTAAGGCAAATAGAAAATGACGGGTAGGAAAATCGAATACAGTATGTATTGTGCTAGTTTTTTTTTCGTTATTTTCTCGGATAGCATGATGCATGATGATTAGCTACGATTGTTTCGCAATGGTATGGATGCATACATTTCTCGTTTTAGTCGGTACAGTTCAATAGTTTGTCCCAACAAAATATTTTTTTCAGTAATTGTGATAGACGCGTGGTAATATTTCAAAACTATTGATGAAACCATCCCTGCAATCTATTAATAAATTCTTCGGTTACAAGCGTTATGAATTTGTCATAATGCATTTCTGCATCTTATACTTTCCTGTTGAACATAGTCCATGCAGAGGAATGAATACTAGTGTTTCCAACCAGCAGTGCGGAAGAAGAGTATGTGCAAGAGCAAATTTTTTATACTATACTTTGCATCAAAATTGTTCCTCCCATCTGAGCTACTCATTTCCTATCATAAATGTAATATGTGCATGGATTACTGGAGTTTCGACACGGTAAATGATTTTGACACTTGTAAACTCGTCTCTACATATAAAGTTAGCTGTAGCAATTCTTCAAATGTGTCATTTAACACGTTGAGCCCCTTGAGGGCGGCGACCAACACTGATATTATGCAAATGCTCTTGATGTAGCCGAAGAATTTCTCACGAGTTTGAATATTCGACAGACATGAATGAAAATAAAAAGTAACAAGTGACTATGGAAATATAAGCATCTGCAACAAAAAAATAAATAACAGGCTAACGCAACCGGGGAATTGACAAAAAAGTATGATTTTGAATGAACACACAAAAATACAATTAGAACAAACAACACATAATTTTCAAGAAACCGAGAGAAACCTCACAAAAATCGCTAATCCACTTACCAACGCATTCATCCACCCAAAAAAACAACCATGGGTGGTACCTCGAAGGCCGTCAAAATGTTTACTTAGCGATGCTACTGTAAACAGAAACCAATCAATTGTACCCTGGATTACCTTACTCCAGGAGACCCTCCCTCTTCTTTGTCAGTCCACTAATTGGTTATCTTGTGAACGGAGGAAATTTCGTTTTGCATTGCGGATTGGCATTTTTGCTCATCATCATCATCAGCCAAACAAATGGTTCTGTTTACAGACAAAAGAAACGACCGTAAACAATCGATTGTTTACACAAAAAGGGTTTGTACTTTTTTTCACTGTTTAGGTTGCTAAGTTTTATGCGCGGAACGCTGCTTGAAATAAGATCGTATCGGTCTACATCCTGCTGAACAAAGGAGTCATCTTAGGGGAGATAATCGCGTACGAGACAGGTGTGTGTGGGGTCTGTGTAAATATGAGTTAAGAGAAAAAAATCCAAAATTTTTCGGTCATTAATACCGCTTCGTGTTACGCACGTAGCGTTTGGCCGCGCCTGGTAGCGCGTATTCATTAAGACCCGCGTGAGATGAGCGAGACTAAGTAGCTTCTTTTTATGGAATGACGCTCCGTTAGCATATTTGACGTAAACGAATGTGTGTTTACGCTACTCGTTATGAAATGTTGTCCGCTTGTTGGTAGCTCAAGCGTGATGAATATTCGGTGGAATTTGCTTCGCCGATTCGTGATGCTATAATATGCCGTCACACACAGAAGAAAGTTATTTCATCTAAGAGATATTTTCCTTCGTTCGCACTCAGAACCAATGGAAGTAGAAAGTAATCGCACCAAAATTGAAACAGTGCGTACCAAACACAATCACAAATCATATCGATATGTGTCTCACGTCTCGCCACTGCCGCCGACAGTCATATGAAAAGATCGAACAGTTTTCGCTTCACTCGTTTCCGACACTTATCGGAAACAGAGTCTCGAACACGTTCGAAAATGTGTAAATGCGGGCGCCAGCAGCAGGAAAGCTTTTGTTTATTTTCGAACCAGTCGTAAATTTGTAAGTGAACGCGCATCGAATGGATAACAATTCAGCCGGCGTTTGTTTATTTTATATCACTTTCGCAAACACATTGTAATGATATGGCAGCTGCTTGTTGATGATGCTGCTACACTAGCAGGAGGTCGCCTTTTTGCGTGTGTCACTAGCCTAATTCCAATTCCGGCCACGCGTAATAACTCTTCGACGAGGTGTAGAGTCATGTGGAGTCACCGTCGCCGCCATCGACTTTTTCGAAAGTTGATGAGTAATGACGAACAAATTAAATTTCACCCCTGACGGAACTACCGCGTGTTTTGGATACCTGTGTTGGAGAATACCTTTGAGCTGAGCAACATCTGCCAACGGGAATGTTTTCAATATTTGTACAGCATTTTAATACCAACGATAGTGTTTGTTAATACAAAACTCCTAATGAACTGTCAAAGCATCGAAAGACCTGGATTTCACGTAAAAAAGGGACTGCACTGATATCGCTAGAGACATGGTCAGAATCCATTTAACGTATAAGCACTGTAGATAGAACGTGGGTTTTTCAGTGTGACAATCAATCCAGGAATCAGTTGAGAGCAAAATATGTCAAGATAAAAACATGTCGTCTACGTTCTTAAAAAGGTGATGTTGGATAACAATCCTAATGTAATAAAAATTGTTTGGAATGAGATAATTTGTTTTTGGATTTTACACGATATCATAATTTTCCGCATATTTTTATCTAAAAGTAGATATTTAGATGAATTCTAAATCATAGGACCTATAATTTTTCTAAATATAAACAAAAAAATGCATGCCGTCCAGAGTTTTGATATATCATTGGAAAATTCAATTTCAAAAAAAAAATTAACGTTAGAGCTGTACTCATAAATCCCATAGCAAGAAAGTATTTGAGGTGCAGTTTTATATTTTTGCAAGAAATACTTATCATTATTTAATGATTATGGTAACCAACGACTCAGTTAGCGACCGGTTCAGAACCACCAAAAAGTATGCGAAATAATAAGAAGCAAATTGTGAATGTGAATTCAGGAGTGTTGTGGACTTATTAGTAGAGATGAAACAAATATCCAGTAACTATCCGGTATCCAGCCTACCCGGTCAATATTTATATATTTTAATATTTATCCGACCGGATACCGGATATAATTTTCAAAAATCAGGGAAAATAAAAATCAGGATAAATCAGGATAGCTCATTGTGGGATGTCCGGAAAGTTTGTGCCGATTTTTAAGGGAACAAAGGCATCATTTTTATAGGCAGGCATACATTTATTCAATTTTATGTGCACAATTTTGTTCCACAATCTGTTTCATACAGCCTTAAAATTCTATCCTACCAGATCATGTTCGCTTTCTCGTCGAAAACTGTTCAATGTATATATGCTGTCCATAGGATCGAAGTTCTTGCCCTTGAATGAATTTTGTAGAGACCTAAACTTTATTTAAGCAAATTTCCACTTGTACTTTTTTAGGCATTTCCACAACTATGCATTATTAGTATAGTGGTTCGTGATACTATGACGACGACAATAAATGTCACAAATTTTTTACGGTTTTTGAATAATTTATAATTATATACTTTACAAAAAAAAATCTACAAAATATCTATAACTCTGTAATTCTTGACATAAGATTCTGGAGAGAGGGGAGAGAGAGAAAAAAAAGATCAAAATTATCCTCAATGATCATTCATTCAATTGGCGTTGACGGTTTTATTTTCTGTCATTGTGAAGCGAAAAACATAATGGATTTTTAGGTGGAATAAGCGCATTACGCGTTTCAAGCATTCAAATAAATATTAATACGTAATAATAAATAATAAACGAAAGAAAGAGCAATCGCTATACAAGGGAGAACTGGAGAGCTTTTTATGTAGGCTATTCTTACAGTTCTCATTTCCAACCACGATACTTTTTATTGTGATAAAATAAAAGACTAAAAAATCAGGAAAAATCAGGCTCACTTTAGAAAAATCAGGCAAAATCGAGTGTTTGTCAGGATGTCAGGATACGAGCCAAAAAGTCTAGGAAATCCTGAAAAATCAGGAAGATTGGCATCTCTGGTTCCATAAATCCCCACTGTTGCGTCATCAGATGAGTGAGTGCGTGTGCCCTCTTTCAGATTATCATCCCTGAAGACAGTTTTTTTTTAAATCTTTAATGGAAATAATTGATTGAGTCTGTTCAAGTATGTTCAAGATTCCTTGCAGAATACATGAAACATGAAACATGATATCCATTCTAATTAACAGAAAATTTAATCATCGTTCATTATTTTTTATGTAAAACTGTATTTATTTGTCTCTAAAATGTAATCCTTCAATTCATTCACACATGCAGTTTCTGCCAGTTTCCTATTCGCAAATATAGAGCCGAATATCCGGGCGCCGGTATCCGTTATCCGCCCGAATTATTATCGTTTTGATCACTAAACGCTGTTGCTCTTCACATTCGGTTAACAATAAAAAGTTATTTGTGACTTTTTCCGATCGATCATAATTTTTTTGCGAATTTGTGCATTGTTTCCAGGTTAAAAGTGGCTATAAAGTGCAAATACCATCTCAAGGTGGTTATTTTTTGTGAATCAGGTATATTACTGTGGCGAGAGCTGTGTTCTTCAGTTGAAAACTGAAGGTGAAAATATTTTTCGACGCACACAACCGATATGGTTCGAATTTTCTGTAGCTGTTTTTCCGTAAAGAGCTGCGAAACAGCGCTCGAAATCTTCTAAGATGAAAAATGAAGTTCGATTATCCTCTCAGTAGCTTCGCAGCTTCGATACATGCATACGTGATACATGAGAGAAAGATATGAATTCAATTGGGGGGGGGGGAGTCACTTCAATATACAATGCAATCCATTTGACGTGGAACAATGAAATGAGACAGTCGAATCGTGAGATAGTGAGATAGCAACTAAACTTCCGAATGACTGTTGAGTAATGTTGACGGAGAAATTGCTGGAAGAAGTCAAAACTTATATCAAATTTAATATGAATGCGAATTTCTTCATAGTCCCTCGACTATCCTCAGTTAAATATGACTTTGCCGAGCCCTGCTGCGAAGTATAATTCATGTGGAATTTCATAGTATTAGTAAGTATTACGATCCTTCAGAATGTCATAATATTTGGTAGGATAGTTCTTTATCGAAATTAATAAGACGCATATTTTTTTTGACGTAGGACTACGTCTTTCATTTCTATACTGACTTCAAAATCATTAAGCCTCGGGAAATTGGCATAGAAAATTAGATGCAGGCAGCGGGTACTTCTGTACTCGTTTGCGTTTCTGGAAATTGGAATGTTTCTCTAACACAGACTTCAAAATCATGAAGCCTGGGGAAATCGGCATTGCAAAATAGATGCAAGCTGCTGGTACTTTTGTACTCGTTTGCGTTTCTGCAAATCGGAATGTTTATCCAAGAAAGATTTCAAAAACATGGAGCCTGCGGAAATTGGTATTGCAAAATAGATGGAAAATACGGGTACTTTTGTACTCGCTTGCATTTTTGCAAACCGGAATTGTTTTTCAAATAGAGATTCCGAAACCAAGAAGTTGGGAAAATCGGCATTGCAGGTACATTCAAGTTGGCGATACTTTTGATTGAAGAATACAATATGATATGGTGTAGTGGATATGATCGAAATGGATATTATATTACATATCGAAGAAATCACATTTATGATAGCAGCATTATAAAAAAATTTGTTTACGAATGCTGCAATCGATGGTCGTTATTGGGAAGTTGGAATTGTTGGGAAGGGGGTCTTATTTTCGCTGGGTATTTCCGAGGAGGAATCGATTCCTCTTTTTCAGGCTAAACGAAGTTGTATGATCATCACTTTATTCGAAAGATGAAATTTCTAAGATTTATATGCTTGTTACTGATTGATTTCTAATTCAACGTTAGTCCTACGTCCACCTTGTGATTATAACAAAGATAAAACCCACTTCTGGTTTTTTTATTTTGTTCTTAGACTGATGTTTTTTCAAAAAATCTTAAATTGTTAATCGCTGAACCGATTTTCATTTATTCGAAAGATGAAATTTCTAAGATTTATATGCTTGTTACTGATTGATTGCTAATTCAACGTTAGTCCTACGTCCACCTTGTGATTATAACAAAGATAAAACCCACTTCTGGCTTTTTTATTTTGTTCTTAGACTGATGTTTTTTCAAAAAATCTTAAATTGTTAATCGCTGAACCGATTTTCATTTATACCGCATGTATTTTTTGGAAAAAAAACAAAAGCTCAAACGAAAAAAAATCTTTTTTTATGAAAAAAAAAACACGTAAAAAAGTTTTCGGGGTTTTTTAGTGCAATGACTACTTGTTTTAAAATTTTAAGAAGAAAGATTTAATTTTATATAACATATCAAAAATTAGTGCACCCCAGGTTAGACTGGTCCAAAAAATCGTGAAATTTTTTAGATAATTGTAAATCTTGACGTGTCATGCAATTATATGACATTTTGGCATCATTTTTTTTAACTCCGATTTCCGGTGATTTTTCGGTTTTCAAAAAACTTAAATTTTCACGTCTGCGACATTAGTAAATGAAGTCCGATTGAGCTAATATTTTGTATTGGGTATATTATCAAGCAAATCAACATTAAGCAGCAAGTTCCGAATGAAAGATCGAATTAACTATTTATATTTCGGTACATATCGAAGAAATCACATTTATGATAGCAGCATTATAAAAAAATTTGTTTACGAATGCTGCAATCGATGGTCGTTATTGGGAAGTTGGAATTGTTGGGAAGGGGGTCTTATTTTCGCTGGGTATTTCCGAGGAGGAATCGATTCCTCTTTTTCAGGCTAAACGAAGTTGTATGATCATCACTTTATTCGAAAGATGAAATTTCTAAGATTTATATGCTTGTTACTGATTGATTGCTAATTCAACGTTAGTCCTACGTCCACCTTGTGATTATAACAAAGATAAAACCCACTTCTGGTTTTTTTATTTTGTTCTTAGACTGATGTTTTTTCAAAAAATCTTAAATTGTTAATCGCTGAACCGATTTTCATTTATTCGAAAGATGAAATTTCTAAGATTTATATGCTTGTTACTGATTGATTGCTAATTCAACGTTAGTCCTACGTCCACCTTGTGATTATAACAAAGATAAAACCCACTTCTGGCTTTTTTATTTTGTTCTTAGACTGATGTTTTTTCAAAAAATCTTAAATTGTTAATCGCTGAACCGATTTTCATTTATACCGCATGTATTTTTTGGAAAAAAAACAAAAGCTCAAACGAAAAAAAATCTTTTTTTATGAAAAAAAAACACGTAAAAAAGTTTTCGGGGTTTTTTAGTGCAATGACTACTTGTTTTAAAATTTTAAGAAGAAAGATTTAATTTTATATAACATATCAAAAATTAGTGCACCCCAGGTTAGACTGGTCCAAAAAATCGTGAAATTTTTTAGATAATTGTAAATCTTGACGTGTCATGCAATTATATGACATTTTGGCATCATTTTTTTTAACTCCGATTTCCGGTGATTTTTCGGTTTTCAAAAAACTTAAATTTTCACGTCTGCGACATTAGTAAATGAAGTCCGATTGAGCTAATATTTTGTATTGGGTATATTATCAAGCAAATCAACATTAAGCAGCAAGTTCCGAATGAAAGATCGAATTAACTATTTATATTGGCACCAAAACCATATGTTTTGCCTCGTATTCCTAAAAAAAAAGTCCCAGTTAACAGTATATTGTAATGCTGTGGTTGAGAGTGGAATTAAAACTTCTATTGCTTCGTTGCATTGATAATGATTTGCACTGCTTCACAATTCATTAGCACTGTATAAAAAATATAAATGAGAAACAACATAAGAATTGTTTATTCGACTTGTTTTTTTGGAACGCTTATAGCTTCAACATTTCTATTTACGCACCTATTTCTAGAAAGAAAACCATATACTTTTTGAAACAAACTATTGAATAATTGAAAAATTAAAAAGCTGACTTCACACTTCGCACATTATCCACAACGTTTATTCACCTCGTTTTAAAGTATTGTAATTTGCTCAATACTCAAATATGTGATAGAGAATGAGTTTTATCATCAACTAATAGCACTAATCGAGAAGAAGACAAAAAGAAGTAAAAAGAAATTGGGAATTTGTGTAGAAATAAAATAAAAAACTCATCAGAATCAAATGCAAAACGAACTCAACAACAAAATCGACAAAAATCACATCGACCAAAATTATGAATCAGCATCACCACACCTATGACATCATCATTTTCATTCAAAAAGCGGATTTTCAGAGACAACTTATTTGTTATTCGGGTGGATTACTTTACGCACAAGTCACATTATCATTTGAGAAATTCGAGCAAATGAAAATAAAACAATATATTTAAATTGCCATCCCTTGGTGTAGTCCTACGTCTCTTCGGTTATGTTCCCGACATTAGCTAACCGTCTTTTTACTTTGACACATGTCACGAACCACGCTTGAGCTGCTAGAAACAAAAGTTTGAGATATAAACCTACGAAAAAAAATCACCCTGTAAATAAGGTCTGAGCCAAATCGAAACAATTTTTTTCTGTAGATTTTATTCATGAAAAGGTTAGATAAAAATAGTATCAACTAGAGCTGATTATTAAAAAAAATTATTTTAAATAACTACCACAATATGCAAAACAGAAACAAAGGATTAATTCCGCATGGAATTGGTATATAATGTCCATAATTCTCGAACCATCGAAGTATATCTTAGCAGCTTTCCTAGTAATCAGTCACCATGTCGCCATCTATAGCACATCCTCACTGAAACAGTTTCGTGCGCTTCGTCGCTAGAAGAGTCATTGTGCTGATAAGAACATATGATTCTCCACGGCGCGCCAGTCATTCTTAGAAGTGCCCTTCACATGATTTCACACGCTCTTACGCACATACACGAAACATCTCTAAAGAGGTCTTTGGCCTTGACTGGGAATTGGACTGATTTATTAGATTGACTTCTATCGAGCGCCATCGCAAGGGTGTGAAATCTGGTGAAATATTGACGCCATGTTACAAAATTGAATTCAAAAAAATTATTAAATTTCACTCTGTTATCGCGCAGTTTCGTATTAATTTATGCAATAAAAAAACGCTAACCGTAGACTTCCGTTTCAATCATCCAATATCGAGAAAAAAATATGCTGAGCAACGGCTGAAAGTAAAAGTCCGATCAGCGCCGATTTCGATTCCCCGGAGGTAGAGGATATCCCAAAATTCACACAAATCACAACGGATACAATTAAATGGATCCGAATCTTTCACTGTTGTTTTTTTATCGATACCGTGATGCGGTCGATCTCGATTCAACCGCTCTATCTGGGCCAATATGGCTCCACATTGTTGCAATGTTGTTCGTGCTGAAGATTGAAACGAATCGCTAATAATTAACGTAAGCGTAAAGCGTAAATAAAAAAAATGTTTTGAAGGAAGATAATTTTTCAACATTTCGCTGTTCATTCTATGCAACCATTCTTGATACCCTCTCCGGAATCGAGATCATCTCGGGAAAGCACGTGTCTTTTTCGGGGAACCAGGACTGGCCAGTCGGAACTGCGCTTGGTCACTTACCTGGAAAGAAAAGAAAAACAGAATCGAGAGTTAGTCATTAGTCTTTATGCAAGAGAAACACAATTTCGAGATTAACACACACACACACACATACACACAAAAGGCAACCCCCGTGTAGTTATGAGCAATTAACTCATTAATGGGCAATTTTCTCATCACTTGATATGCGTGTTTTTTTTTGTTTTCTTATTAAATTTCCGAGATTCTATGCGCAAGTGAGCGAAGATGTAGGTTAGATCGGGCTATCTGGTGGTACATTATAATTTTCGCGTACTCAGCCGACCAACCGCGATTTGGTAGTTTTTTACTTGCTTACATGTTCCCATTTTCCGTTGCCCGAAGAAACAGTTTATAAGAATCATATGCAATTAGCAATAATGACATTTTGATTGATGAGTGCTATACTGTGGTAAACAACCCTGGAAGTTATATTGGTACCTTCCGTTAGGTCGAACTCGGGATCATAATTCTCGCTACTGTGTCGGCAGAGCATGAAAGTTTCGCGAAATATTGGCAGAGCGCATCGAACAACAAAGTGGAGAGGAATCACTTCAGCACAAAAAGCGGTTCATTTCACGAAGGTAGTTATTACCGCCGATTGCTCACTTCTACGTAGGTTCTCTCTCGAGCCGTAATAAAGGAGCTTTGGGCAGTTTCTGCATTTCGCATCGCGTAGGTTGGATGATGAACCGGTTCAATAATTGGTCTCGGAAGCGCATTGCAATCCACTAAACATAGCATCATCGCCGTCATCAGCATGGTAACGGTCGTTTCGCAAAAAAAGACACATATGCTCGCATTTCATACCACTAATGAGATAAAATTTTGCAAAAAATGTATGTCAAAAGTTTAAACATGAGGGGAATGGTCAAAGTCGTCTCTGTATAACCTATTAAAAGATCTGAACTCAAGCCATGAGATGAATTATTCGGGGTTTTTATTGATTGGACTAAATCAGAAAATCAGATGCATAATGATATGCAATGCATTATAGATTACCGAAAAACAAGAAGAAATCGGAAATCAAGTCCCGTAACGTTTGAAAAAAACCGAACAAACTCTCTAATGGTAATGAAAAAATCAAATAAAAAATTGGTTTATTTAAGTTATATTAATCATGAACGAATTTCACAAGAAAAAATATGCTCTTCACCGTGTTGATTTCCTGACCATTTGTGGTATTTGGATGTTAGGTCCCTGAATACCTGTTGTTCTAACAGTTTTCAACTTTTTTTTATCTTGTTTAGCAAACAGTCGATCATTTCTACTCTGTAACTTTTATGGTACACAATTCGCCTCAAATTTGCCCCTAAAGTTTCGAACATATGAGCCATTAGATTCCTTTGGGATGAATTCGTTGACGCAAGTCATCTGATCGTAATGTGACGAGACTTTGCTTATTTTAAGCAAAGCTTTTATTTTTTGTTATGACATCAGACTTTTTAAAAAAAAAGCATACATTTTGTCACAGATTTGCGGACTAACTGCTAAGTCTTTTTGTAAAACAAACAATCGGTGTTTACACGATTAGTGATGGTGACGTTTTGACTTGCTCAGTATTTGACACATATACCTTCGTGTTGAAGGAAGTCATGATCAAATTCAAGTCCAAACATGCTCATGATACTTCTACTTTTTACACTTAGATTGTAAGTTCATTTGCGTTCTGAAATTCGTTCGATAATACATTCATCTACTAATTTAATTCAAGAGTATTGTTAGAAAGTATCCTGGTTCATCTATCCCACTGATATTTTTAATGTTTAATGTAATGTGAATTACCTACTTAAGTATTTGTAAGTAATTTGTATTAACAATTCGTAATTACACTCGATATTCACTGAATTTAATTTCTATTTATTGATGAAAAAATTATGTAAAATTTACTCACTCAACCAATCGCAATGTTTTTAAACTGGTAAGTATTTTGTATGAATAAGAAAAAAAACTAGAGATAAAATTTTCAATGAAATGTGGCTATAGGGGTTGGAGGAAAGGGGAAATTAGAATGATGCTAGCAGAACATCTCACGTTAACGCTAGCTTTTCAAGGAGTCAAAATAACCAAAAGTATATCCGACATGATCGTTCTGTTCAAGGGGAATATAGGTGGTATTTTCGTGAAGGATCATCCTCAGGTCAGGACGAATCATACCTCGCTGTCTTGAACCATCTTCTTCCTATACCCATCCCGCTTACATCACCGTTACCGATATATGCTATTTTTTTTTTGCTCAATTTGCTGTTCAACCCAAGGATCCTCTTCAGATCACCCATTTACATTCCTCCATCGCACAGTAACGACGATATTGAAAACGAAATCACCAATGCTATCAAGCAGTTTCCGCACACATTCGTCATTATGGGTAACTTTAATGCCTCCCATTCTTCTTGGGGAGGAATCATAAGCAATTGAAGAGGTATTACGATTCAGGGAAGCATTCAAAAATTAAACTTCGTTCTACTCAACGATCATCTCCACACCAGTTTTGATATCCGTAGTGGTGGAACATCTGTCATTCACCACACTTCTCCTCCTGGGATCTCGTCCCCAGGCTGAGTTGGGTTCATTGACAGTGACCTCAGAAGAAGCGACCATTTCTCTATTCACCTTAAAACTCTGGCTATGTGAAGATGGTTATACCAATCTGCTGACTGGGGAGGTTTCAAATCTACCACTAATAGACGGCTTCCAGCACACGCTAACTACTCGGTGGAGGAATTCTCTCAAGCCATTTTCTCGGCCGCGAAATATAATTTCTACCGAACAAGTGGGGTTTCTGACCTAGAAGCTGTCCCATGGTGGAACAAAGTAGTGACACGCGCCATCAATACTAGAAAACTAGCGTTTTCAAAAAGGCTCGCCTCATACAATTTCAAGTCAGCCAGATTTATAGCTAGCAAGGTAATAGCCGGTAATAGCCGAAGCTAAACTCAACAGATGGTTGGAACTCCTCGACGGAATTAACCCTGGTGTAACACCCAGTGAATTGTGGAACAAGGTTAACGCACTCAGCGACAAAAAAATCTTCTCACTGCTACTCGATGGAGATCAACAGTACACTTATCGAGGATCCTGACATTATAGCTGAACACCTGGCAGACCACTTTACCAACACTTCACCGCTTCAAACTACTCAAATACCTTCAAAGCTATCAAAGCTGAAGCCGAACTTCAAAGGGTCAAAGGTCAAAACCATAACTACAACGAACCGTTCTAAATTGATGAGCTGTTATGGTCTCTGAAAGGGCCCAAAGGTAAATCAGCTGGACCTGATGACATCGAATACCCAATGGTTAAATGCCTTCCCTTCCCAAGAAAATATCGGTTCCACAAATTTTCAATGATTGTTAGGCAAACAGATGCTTTCCAGACGCATGGAAAACTGGACTTGTTATCACCAAACCTGGAGATTCAATACAATTGACCAACTCCATCAATGGGAATTCGAAGGCCCCCTTTTCGATATCATCCACTGCTTCCTCCTCAACACAAGCTTTCGAGTTTCAAGAAAACGGAGTACCACAGGGCTCTGTTCTATCAGTATCCCTTTGCCTGATAGCAATGCAAAGAAAAGAAAACTTCAGGGAGGAGTTTCTGTTGTTAACAGCTTGGCAAATTCAATTGGGTTTAAGTTTTCTGTAGAGAAATTCAACATCCTTCACTGCTGTAATACTAATGGTCATAGAAAAAGCCAGCGAACATGTCTCCGATTCCTACAGCTCACTGCTTGCTCTCCAAAGCGGTGAAAGTATGCCCCCTTGGATTCAGAGCATTGAGGCGAGAATTATAGGAAAGATATAACTTTTTGCTGGATCCCAGGTCACTGTGGAATCCAAGGTAATAGACAGGCTGATCGTCTCGCCAAGTAGGACAGAAATGCTTAGCTATGAACCGCTATCCCCCCGTCCCTAAACATTATCAGATGGGTGGACATCGCCCTGAGATTATGCTGGGACTACAATTGGTTCAGTTCTCGTTACTTTTTCTTGAGAGAGACCAAGAATACTACTCATTGAACTTTCCCATGCATAACTGTTTAAGCTACGTGTCTGAAACTCAACACGGGTTTATGCCAAAAAGATCCACTTACACCAATCTGCTCACCTACACATCCTTCATCATTAAAAAAAACCATTGATGATTGCAGACAGGTCGATGCTATCTACACCAATTTTTCAGCTGCCTTCGATAAACTGAATCATGAAATCGTGATAGCAAAACTCGAACGTCTCTGTTGTTCGAGCACTCTACTCGGCTGGCTCAAATCCTACCTGGTTGGTCGCTCAATGTCTGTCATGATGACACTATATCGGAACCATTCTCAGTCACAACGGGTGTTCCACAGGGCAGCCATATCGGGCCTTTTCTATTTTATTGTACCTGAGTGATGTGAACCTTATACTTAAATGTTCCAATGTCTTCTTTATCTTCAACATGAATTTAATATTTTCTCCGAATGGTGCGCAACTATCGGATGAGTCTGAATGCCGACAAATGTTCTGTCATTTCATTTGCTCGTAAACGCTCCCCGCATTAGTTCAGTTATACCAACACCAATACGTCTCTCAAACGTGAAACCACCGTTAAGGATTCGGGTATTCTTCTAGATTCACGCCTAATTATTTTCAAAGATCACGTAGGTTATCTAACCACTAAAGCTTAAAGAAGTCTTGGCTTCATCTTTCGTGCTGCAAGACATTTAACTGATGTCCATTGCCTGAAAGTTTTGTATTGCTTGTTGATTCGATCCTCTCTGGAGTATGCAGCAGTTGTATATGCAGCACACTACCGAAACGGTATACAAAAAGTAGAGGCAATTCAACGCAAGCTTATCCGCTTTGCTCTTAGACGGTTGCCTTGGAACGATCCTTTCAATCTCCCAAGATATTAGAATCGTTGCCAGTTAATCGATCTAGATCTTCTTTTGAACCGAACAAATGTTGCAAAGGCTGGCTTAGTGTCTGATATCTTGCAATCTTACATCGATTGCTTTGCTTTGCCAACACGTTCAATTGTGATATTCGTCGTCGAACCCTTCGTTCGCACGACTTCCTCCGAATTCCGACATTTCGCACAAACTACTTTAGTATTGCTTAGTATATTGTGTTCCCAATGGCGTCTCGCCCACCTGTTCAAACTGTTTTTTTCCCAAAATATATATTTTATTAAGGCACATGTGGCGTTAGCCTGACGGGGCCGGGAGTCCAATATTTTGACAATTTTTGTCTTACAACTATGTTAGTAATATGTAACCGATTACTCGCGGTTGGCTCGAGGTTAGTATTACAAAGATCTCATAATTGGGATGTGGCAGTCTCCAGTACTATGTATGTGTGGCCAACACGGGATACTTCCTATTGGAGTGTAACTGACCATAGATCAGCGACGCCCACCTAGTCTGTTCCTCATATCAATCGTGGTGCGTCGCTCTTGACTCGAGGAATCCAGGGTAGAATGGTCACTGGGCGATACAATCTTCAGCTCGTGTAGAGTTGTCTAACTGTTCATAGGACAGGTAGACAATCTCAGAAAGTAATTTCAAAACATTTTTTGAAAATTATTTCACAGTTATAGCATGGATAAGAAATTATCGAAGGTAATTTATTTGTAAATTCCTTAGTATCCCAAATATCCTTATTTTCTTTTGTGTTTGAGTGAAACTTCACGTGAAGAATGTAATCTGATGGCTACACTTAACGACACCACACAACCCGCCCGCGAACAACACAACACTACGGAACAAGGAGTAATGACTAGCGGGTTCAAACCTTTCATCTGAACCCGCCGTCATCCAAACACTTTTGTGTATCTTCAAGTGCGACAGAATAAACGCAAACTACGGCTGCGAATAACGGATCTCTATGGTAGCATGTCCAAAAAAGAACCCGAAACTTTTGAGAACTAGAGCAGAAAGTCCAATATCTTTGTAATAGCTGTTATCCTTGGTTATTATGGAATGAAAAAAATGGATAAACTCCTAATCATAGCATTCACCCCAGTGAATCCTGATTCTTATCTCCCCCCCACTTACAACTATCCCTTCCTTGATAATCGCTAGGGAACCACGCTATAGAGGAGACCCTTCTGGCCTTCGGGCGGCTTATCATACTAACATTCCTTCCTTTCCCCTGGCGTCGTTATTGACTATTTTAGTATAGCTTAGTATATTGTATGAATCGTATATTAGTATAAGCTCGATTCACCGAAACTTGCACAATGGGAATGATTTGTTACTCCCAAGCGTCATTCGGTTTGTTCTTTGTGCAATTTCGCTGGTTCAGGTCAATCACGGAGAGCAACTACGAAGTGTACAGTCAACCCAAGCTCAAGTGCGACAGGGCAAACACAGTCAGCTATATATGGAGCGATCACTACTACTTAAGCGCCACGCTACGCAGATCCTGCAACGTAATGTTAACAGTGGAACACATTATTATTGATTGTCTAGCATTTAACACTATCAGACTTAGGTTGGAAACAGCATCAGAACAGCACTGGCTCTAGCCAGTCTAGCCATCTCTAGATGACCCCGAAAAGGTGAAAATTATCCATTTCCTAAAGGAAATTAGTTTTGTTAGTTTTTGGTCAAATATAAATTCTAACTATATAAAAACCGGTATTAATATAACTATTTCTTTCTGTTTCAGTTTCAGCTTCTGTTTCTTTTTCATTTCAGCAAAAGATGTGCAGGTTTTTATGCCCATTTTAGCAAAGTAGCTAGTCAAGCAAACTCAAATGGGCTTTACCCTGCTCCAGTTTGGTGCATCTTTGTTTGACCTCCGAAATCTATAGACAGTCTATAGACCCAAATCTTCAAGAACATTTCCCCAATGATCCTACGCTAGGCCTAGTAAAAGTTTTCAATCACATCGATTTCTGCACTCTCAGGGCGGGAGACGAATTAACTCTTAGAGTTTGAAGCCTCTATAATACAAGAAAAAGAATAAGAAGAAGAAGAGATAAGCTCATTCCACATTCAAACTCTGTACTGTGAACATCGAAATACAATACACTATAATTGCCACAAACGTGTTTCATTTGTGTAATTTTCCAGGCCTCTCTCGCCACAAAAGTCTTTCTCAAGACAACCACTTTTCTTCAGAACGAAGTACTCACTTCTAGATTTAGGTACGGTTAGTTTTTGATCATTCATGTATTTGCATTGCCGATTTCTCCAACGCTGCTTGGTTTTGAAGTCTGTGTTAGGGAACACATTTCGGTGAGAACAAAAATCCCTGTACTTTCATGTATTTGCGATGCCGATTTCTCCATTGCTGCTAAGTTTTGTTGGCTTTGTTGGGGAAACCGTAAATCGGGCCAATAAAAACGAGGCAGTTAGGACGTTTAGATAACGCTTAACATTTTACAGTTATTCAATTCTTTATCTAATGAAAAATAACATTTTATTAATTGCGATAGAAGCGTAGAAACATTCCCTATCAATTGATGCAAGCATCTTTCCGATTCAGTAAGAAATGTTCGAGTTATAAGCATTCGGAATCTTTCATTTTTTCCTGCATGTTCTGTATTTAGGTTTTCATTTTACCCCCCATATAGTCCGGTTAGACGTAGTCCTACGTCAAAAATAAAACTTAGAGTCGCCAGCTGATATCAAAGACAAACCCGACAATCGTCAAACATCCGCCCGTAGGCCTGATCGACAGACGATGCTCTCCCACTACGTTGTTGGAAAACAGATAACAGATTTTCGGATCGGTTATGGCTACGGTTACTGATATAACGATTACCACTGACAACAAAGATTGATGTTAGCCATCAATGTTCCAAATGTAACTCTCTATGAAATCCAGTTGCGTCCAATACGAATTCATTTGATGGAAATTTCACGTACGCTGATATCACGTTTTTTCATGATATCATTGATCCGAAACTATTCAACAGTGACTAATAATTATGAATAAAAGATCGAGATCAGATTTCCAGTGTTCCTTCATGAATTGTTTCAAGAGTCATGGTAAGCATTGCAATTGACAATACGTGCTAGTTGTTAATGAGCAAACTATTACAGTAATTTTCCATGTAAGGCATACGTGGATAACCGCAAACGATGTGTGTAATGTATCCTCTGACGACAAGTACCTCGGGACTAGGTTTCGAGGATGATTAATTCAACTGGAATCAGATAAACTTCCCGCCACAGTCCCACCATAGATTGAGGCAAATGGCGTTTCAAACCCCAGCAGTTTGTTTTTATTCAAAACACTTCTCGCTTTACGTAACATTCGATTGTGTTTCTCCCGACGAATTCAGTATGCGCACCGAAATACCAAAGAATTTCTTCGATGTCCATTTTACAGCTGCTACTACGAAAGGAAGACGGTCCGCTTCTATGGGGTGCAGCAGACAACACACAGTGTGGAGCCCCCCTATACAATCTGTTGTTACGCATCCATGGCTAAAAGTGGACTTAGCCGCCATGGAGCGACCCACGGTGTTTCGTTGCATAACTTTGCACTGTTTACGCGCAACCGACTGCTGCAATAAACGAAACCGGGGAGAATATGAATAATGGCTGTGCTCGGTTGTTATGTATTATATGTAGGTATATGCAAATCTTCGACTTCGGTTCGATTCTGCATCGTCAGTTACCCCATCTTCTTCGATGGTCGTGCCGTTTTTCGATTTTGAAACGCGGTATCCACGACGCGCGAATAAGTTGCGTAAATCGATCATCGGATCGCCTTATTTACATACCCTCGGGGGGTGGGTGCTCACGTACCTGTTTGGAAGTCACTTCCCACACACGCTGGGAGCCAAATAGCAAATTAATAGAAGATTGGTTGAGTACGAGCTTCCCACATTCCATCTACGAGTTGGTCACCCATGGCAGCCAAAGGGACAATAAATAATTGACTGTTATCATAGTGTCGGTCCTCGCCCGACTATGCACTCTCTATTCGCGGACTGTCAGCACCGTAAATTGAACGCAGCACACAAGTATTATGCTAATCGATTCTCCGTTCATTTATGGTCTGGCCTCGAGTAGTCAGCGCGTCACTTCCGATATGAGTATACCTCCTGTTCGCGCGGTTCAATGACTATTAGTCGCAAAGCAGAGTTCATCCACCATTGGCGAGAAATATCTCCCAACATTTGTCGCTGCAATCTTCACATTAGTGGCACACAGGTTGCACCATTTCTGCAATGCCGTTTCGGTGCATCAGAGGCGTGTGGAACTGAAAAGTTCGTCGAGAGATCTCTTCGATCGGGCTCACATGCAAACCATTCACGCATGTGGCGAAAACCCGGCAAGCAGCGAAAACAAAACTGTCACCGTAATAAATGCTTTTGTCACACGGAAATAGATAGCCCTCCGAGGATAGAGAGCGAGTCGCGGAAAAAGTGCCTCGCGCACACGGAGTGGTTTAATTACCGAGCATCACACAGCCACAGCAGAACCTCTCTTCCTGATACGCTTCGATTGGTCGACAATCTTTGGTTGTTGGATTGGGTTGTAGTGTATAACAGCGCGAGTGTTCGCTTCCCCTCTGTCGCCAATCTGAGATGCTCTATTTACTTTTTTTCTATTGCGACTGATGGCGAGGCGTAAAGGAAACTTTAAGAGAAAAGCGTAAACGGTTACGGCTAGGCTGGCAGGGAACTCAGGTGGGCTTGCTTCCTGCTTGCAGGTGAAAGTGGGCACTGTAATGGGGGCCGGAATCATTCGTTATCATTAGTAATTAGCCGATTGGCGTTTGTTTTCTTTCTGCGGGACAGTTGTCAGATAAATTGCTAATGTTTCGAAGAAAAAAGTAAATTGACTGCAATTTTATCAATAACAGTTACAATAACAATTAATTATCTTTTTTTTATAATTCGTTTATTTTTACAGGCTTAGCTACATAAGTTTTAAGGAGCTGAATTCTTAAAAATAATGTTATAACCAATTTCCGCAATTCTATAGTCAGTAAAAGCGCGTCCACATTATGCCGAATGATGCCGATCGGTTTGTACCAGGCGGCATATTCGGTTTCTTATGTAATGTGGACGCCCCATCAGGTGCACGAAGCCGTCACGAACACACGAAGCACAATGCTGTCAACGCGAATTTACTTCGTTTTGTTTTGGTTCGACTTTCTTTGATCCGGACCGACTTGTTTCGGGTTGGGTTCGGCATGATTCGAATCGGTTTTCGGTACGTCGACAAACCCGGGCGACCATGGTCGACTTTACCGGGCGGCCAAGGCCAATTGGCGTAAGGGGGACACATCTTAAGGTAGAAAACCGATTACTCGCGGTCGACTCGAGTTTAGAAAAGGAGGGTATAAGGATATAGGGACAGTCACACACGAAGATCAATAGCTTTAAGGAAAACGTATATTTTGGACATGTAATCAAGGTCCAAACGAGCCAACACATCTAAATTTGATCTGGCGACAAGATACACCTCGCTTGACCAAACAACGTGCTCGATCTCGTGATAACTTTGACCACAAACGCAGAATTTTTTGCTGGTGAGAGTGATACGGAAGAGTAGCACGTCTAACGAACAGTGATTGGACATGGGTGAAGAGAAAGTGCACATAAATTCTCGACTCAAGTCCAGATTTTTGAGCCACGGTTTGAGACTAACCTTAGGGATAATCGAGTGAAGCCATCTGCCGAATTTATCTTCGTTCCATTTGCGTTGGCAGTGGTTTTCTTTATCCCATTTGTTTATTTATTTAGGCTCATAAGCATTTTAGCTGTAACAGGGCCGGATGTAATCGTGTACATGTTACATGGTTATGGTATCTATAAATTGTAAATCACACAGTAGGCATTTAGGCGTAAGAGTATTCCTTCTGTCCTTCCATTGTTCAGTTAGACCGAACAGCGGAGATAGTTGATATGATCATTGTTGTGTTGCTTATAGTACAACATTTTCTTGCAGAACAGAGCAGTTCCAATGTCCCATTGGTGATCGGAAATTTTGAGCAGCTGATCGGGCTAAATTTTCATTCTGGATTCATGACTTCATATCATGAATTCATCTCCATGCAGGTTGATCCTTCTTCGTATATTCCCAACCGTGTTTGTTTTCCTGACTACATCAATTCCTCTGTACATTTTGATCTGTTCATGAAGGAGAAAATCCATGGAATTCCAGATTATCATCGATCGGGGATCGTTCCTACGATCTTCAATGCAAAATATGGGCGTATCAATTGTGATAATATGTACTTTACTGATGGGTCCTCTATGAATGAGTCCACAGGATTTGGAGTGTTCAACGAATTTTTTAGCACCTCCCACAGTCTTCAGAATCCTTGCTCAGTGTATATTGCTGAATTGGCAGCAATACACTGGGCGCTGGACAGCGTCGCCTCACGACCTGTTGAACACTATTACATTGTAACGGATAGTCTTAGCTCTGTCGAAGCTATCCGTTCAGTGAGGCCGGAAAAGCACTCGCCGTACTTCCTTGAGAGAATACGAGAAATTTTGAGTGCTTTAACCAGACGCTGTTATGTCATTACCTTTGTCTGGGTCCCCTCACATTGCTCAATTCCGGGTAATGAGAGGGCTGACTCATTGGCAAAGGTAGGTGCAATTGAAGGCGATATTTATCAGCGTCAAATCGCCTTCAATGAATTTTATTCTTTAGTCCGTAAAAATACCATCGTTAAATGGCAACGTAAGTGGAACGAAGATGAATTGGGTCGGTGGCTTCATTCGATTATCCCTAAGGTTAGCCTCAAACCATGGTTCAAAAGTCTGGACTTGAGTCGGGACTTTATTCGCACCTTCTCTCGACTCATGTCCAATCACTGTTCGTTAGACGCGCTACTCTTTCGTTTTAATCTTGCCGATGGCAATATCTGTGCTTGTGGCCAAGGTTACCACGACATCGAACACGTTGTTTGGTCGTGCGAGGTGTATCTTGTTGCCAGATCGAATTTAGAAAACTCTCTTCGGGCCAGAGGAAGACAGCCCAATGTGCCGGTGAGAGATGTGTTGGCTCGGTTAGACCTTGATTACATGTCCCAAATATACGTCTTCTTAAAAGTTTTCGATCTTCGTGTGTGATTGTCCTTATATCCTTATATTTTCCTTTTCCTTTTCCTTCGCGAGAAATTAAATCCCTTCTTACTAACAATAGAATAAGGTGAAATGTAAATACATGTTAGATATAAGATAGGCTTAAGAATTGAGTATGATGAATGTGAGTGCGAATGTGAGTGTGAACATTGTCAACATATCCTTATATCCCTTCCTTTTCCTGAAAAAAATGTCACCCTTCTAAACTCGAGCAAACCGCGAGTAATCGGTTCTCTACTTCATTAACACTAGAATTAATGAAAAATGATTATATATACTTGTAACAATACAGATAGGAGTTTGGCTCCTTTAAACTTATGTAACTGAGCCTGTAAAAATAAACGATTTAATAAAAAAAAAAATAAGAGCAGTTCCAAGCAGTGCCGTGAATTGAATCGATCTCCATCGCTGATAATTGTTACGTGGACGTGATTATTCTATTATATAACAACATAAAGATGGTCAATTGAGGGGCTTGAGTTTTGCAGAGACGACGCGTGACCAACTGAGCTACCTGTTCAATTTCATTTGCAACATTAAAACAACAATATTGCGATGACAGATTTTAACATTTTTATTTCCCAACATTTATCTATACAGTAAAACCAGTTTCTGTGCAGCTTTTTTGCGCGATTTATTGGTGCGACTTTTTTTTGTGCGGTATTTGAAAGAAAATGAAGTAATCGGTCATTTTTTTCTATCTTTGATATGTATTTTATCGCTCTACATAGGCACTGTGTCAGTTAATTCCCATTCTCATGTTTGGTTTTGTTTGTTTTAAGGTGTCAGTAGGAGCTTATTGACAGGAGCAAAAAGTTGATTTTATGATCTGCGCAAGTGAGCAGGCCGCTTATGAAAGTGATAAAAGGAAATCGAATGTCGATCACGAATGGAATCATTAGGATTTGGGTTATTTTCTTAAGGAATTTTTTTAATGCGGTTCCTATCCACCACATAACAAAAAGTTTTTTTTTAATTGTTTAGCGAACACGATTTTTTGTGCGGTCCCTATCACCCGCACAAAAACAGGTTTGTCTGTATAACAAAAGAATCCTACGGCCAACTATGAGCGCAAAGTTATCAATGAATTCCTCATAAAATAAATAATAGCCGTTTCTGGTCAGATCTCGACCGCAAATAATTCTTGATCCGTCGAACAACAAGAAAAGTTCTTTCAACGGATGCCGTTGTATTAGGCAATGTCAGTATCATCTGGCCAGCCGTTTCGGAGAAGGTTTGATGCAGGTTTTGTCCAACGATAATCGGAATAACATTCATTGATAGGTGAATAATTCAAATCATCTATTTTTGCAAACATTTGGTACTTTGGTCTCTATAAATTGCTTCAATGTCTCGCTGCGTTTTGACGACCGCGTGAAAAATGCCGCAAAAGATGAGGTCGTATTGAAAAACCATGAAGCAAAACCATGTTCAATATGGGTGCGCGATATTTGCATGTTTGCATACCAGATTTATCTCCGGACATTACAGTAGCGCCATCATTGCTCTGGGCCACAATTTTGTCAGCATTAAGACCAAAGTACGCAGCTATTTCATCCACAAGTCCGGCCAATGTAGCGGAGGTTTTGAAACGTAAGCAGACATACGTGTACTATATGTATCGGGTTCAAGTTATCGAATGAACAAAATCGATAAAAACGCTCGAATTGAAACCCCACATCAACGTAGAATACCACCACATCCACATAAATCATGAATGAATTTGTTGGTTTTTTTTTATTTATGCTCGCTCGGGGTGTTTGGTGCTGTGTACTCTCGCTGTCTCGTGCACTCTCTCAAATTTTAATGGAATAGAAAGAGAAACAGAAAAGGAAACGGTGACAACTACGAACAAAAACTGAAGAATGGTGGTGTGTATTTTCCATCGTTTGTATCGGTTTCGTTCAGCATTAGTGTATTAGTGATCGTTTCATACGTAGTTCACTGTTTTTACTGTGTTTGGATGACGGCGGGTTCAGATGAATGGTTTGAACCCGGTAGTCATTATTGGTTATTTCGTAGCGTCAGTACTGCTTATTTCGTAGTGTTAAGGCTGTGTTGTGCGAATATTGGGGTGTATTTAAATGTAATTTTCAGATTATATTCTTCGCGGTGGGTTTGAGTTCCACCAAAATAGAAAATATAATAAGAATGTTCGTGAATCACAAGAAAAAAAATAACTTCGATAATTCGTCATCCATGTTACAAAGGTGAAATAATATACATTTTTTTCTGAGATTGTCTACCTTGTCCTATGAACAGTTTGAACAGGCGGACGAGACGCCTCTGGAGTTTTGAACTCAAGATCAATCGCTTAGTAAGCGAACGTGCAACCAATGTGGCTACGAAGATTCCCTGCGTTGCAAGTAAGCGGTGGTATTTTTAAAGACTAAGGAATGAAATTCATTGAATGCGATTTGACGCTGATAAATATCGCCTGTTGAACACTATTAGGTTGCTCACACACTGTGAATTGAATATTTGACACTTTTTTTTTATCCCAACAGTTTATTTTATTAGGCTTATTTAGCAATTCAGCTGTAACAGAGCCGAATTCATTCGTGTACATTTTTTATCTTAAGATAACTTTTGTTGTATATTACACTGTTACCATTTTGAGGCGTAAGAGTATTGCTATCTATCGATAAACATTTGTTTTTCTATAACACAGTAGCCGTTTAGGCGCAAGAGAATTCCTATTCTATCGATGCACAACACATGTCGCCTTTTTTCGGCATAAGAATATTACTATTGTTCGAATGTTCACAGTTGGGTTGTTCACAGCGGGACTGTTGATATGAGGCTTCCTTTGTTGCGTTATTAATAGTGCCAATTACCGATGCAGCAGACCGAAAATGTGAGCGGTAAGGGACTGGGATTACCGACACTTGATGATTGTTGCGTGGACATAGTAACTAGAATAACACACTGAGATGGTCAGTTGAGGGGCCCTGAGTTATGAGCTCATGATCGTTCGCTTAGTAGCGGACACGCAACCAATTAGGCTACGAAGACCCTCTTATTTATATTATTTAGGCAAGATCTTCACATGTATTTATAGAAAGTGTAGTTAACTCAAAGAGTTCAAGTAACAACCAAGACGAGCTCTCCGGATCTAATTCCACAGAATCTCATTTTTAGGATTTTGGAAGAATATGAGTAGCAAGTGCTCCCGTGACTGAGTGATTAGCGCAAAACAAGTCATGCGGTGGTTCGGGTTCGATTCCCGATCAGGTCAGGTGATTTTTCGTCAAAAAAATTTCTTCCGACTTGTACTGTGGTCACGCGTATTCTAGGACTTACCGCTAAGATTACATTTGAAGGCCTGTTATTTTGCATAGAAATCGCAACTAAGTACTAATACTACATGGACTGAAAAATTTCGGGATTTTTTATGAAAATAATCGTTTTTTGGACAAAGCTGTATTTGTTTCTCAACATAGTTTCCTCAAAGGACAATACACTTGGTATAGCGAGTAACGAGTTCTGTAATACGAAACGTCTTCGAAATATGCCTCAGTGCCACTCCGCAGACTACCTATTGGACTCAGGAGTGTGGTAATGGATTAACGTTTCATCCACTGTCAAAAAACATCGAAAGAAGTCCATTCGATTACGCTTCAACGACGCCAAACCGGCTGTTGAATCATCAACGCGCCGCTGTTTTTGGTCGACGGTCAGCAAACGCGGCACCCATCGCGCGGATAACTTTTTCATGTCTAAAATGTCATGCAAAAGGTATTCCACTCGTTCTTTCGAAATGCTTACGATTCGTAGTTGCTCTCCGTGATTGACCTGAACCAACCAGAATGAACACGCAGAATGACGCTTGGGACTAGCAAATCATTCCTGTTGTGCAATTTTCGGTGATTCGAGCTTTACATGGTCAATAACGACGCCGGCCACGTCCTTACAGTCACCAGGGGAAGGGAAGGAATGTTAGTATGATATTCGCCGCCCGAAGGCCAGAAGGGTCGCCTCTATAGCGTGGTTCCCTAGCGTTTATCATGGAAGGGATAGTTGTTAGTGGGAATGGTTAAGAAAAATCAGGATTCACTGCGGTAAGTGATGTGATTATGTAAACACGAGCTATTGACTACTCGACGAAAAAAAAAAACTTCATGTGTTACAACGCGCAGCAGATATTATCTTTATGTAGCCTGAGAAGGAAAACCCAAACAATTAATTGGACCAGCTATTGTTATTTAATTATTTAACGCATCTTTTTTGCCGAAATTTCATCGCAGAAAAATAACTTTGGGGAACCTGAGAAGGTAACCGGAACGCTTCATAGAAATTAATAGATATCTAATCGGAACGGCGTAAATAAACTTTAGGAAACCTTAGAAGGTAACCTAGAGAACTTATCTAAAATTAATCAAAAATATATATAAATAATTTATAACCTGTTAATTATCGAGCGTATTCTGTTTCGATGTTTTTTTTAAAAAAGATGAAAGAATTATAAAAAGTCGACAGAATCGATGACCGCGAATGAAATCTATAAATAGAAAGTAATTATTTTAGAGGTTACAAATGCGTGGGAAGAAAGTAGAATCCTATGTTCCTGGAAGTTAGCTATTCTGCAGTGTGTGGATTCTTTCCTCGGTATGGTATCACCGCAACATTTTTTTTCTTTCTTCGTTCCCTCACTGTATAAAAAAATTCCTGCTGTTCTAAAACGATAAGAACTTTGTCTCCGGCATGAGAGCGGCAAATAAATAAATCTCCGCTGATTCACTGCTTGCAATAATCACCAGGTTTGAAGACATTTCTTCATTGTGAAGACATTTGACCTACTGTGAAGACATTGGATTATGTGAAAACATTTTGAAGACATTACGAAGTATGTGAAGACACTTCAGTATGCTAGCGTATGTGGATTTTTGAGAGATTTTATTTCCATAAAATTCCAACTTTTGGGAGAAAATATCATCAAAAGATGTAGGGGTTTTGTCTCAGTGACATTCGCTAGCCTTTATATAAGTGTCACCCGTCTACCTTTGCTCCCAGCAATCAACGGAGACTTTTGTCTCGGGGTCATTCATTGGCCTTTTTCAAACCTTTCCAAGCAGAAAATCCAGTAGCATAGAGAATGAATTCAACAAACGAGCGATTTCCACTTCAAATTCCGGAAAACTTCATGCGGTCTGAATATACATTGTCTCTAAAAGACACCAGTTCATCGAGCGCGGATGCGAGAATTCGAATGATTGTGACACTGTATTATTATTACACTGGGCCTATACTATACAACAGGCTAATCCAGATCCCTCAAACGAACACTTCACAAATCGAAGGCTTTTCGGCTTCATACCATCTCAACAATAAGTCCCATGGATATGGTCTAAGTTACAACCAAAACCTCGATACTGAAACATACAAATCTAGCTATCGAAGCTCCGTCCCTATGGAAGAACGGGGGCTACATTCACTCAATCAACGACCCATCAAGCCAACCATCACTTCTAAACTCACAAAATCTAGTTCGTAGCTGCGCAATATATTGTTCGTTCATATCTACTGAAATAAACCTGAAAACCCCAGCAAAATTAATGGAATGCGCCATATAACAATTCCAGCCTCCTCCGACATGACTGTGAAGACATCCCCTCGTATCATGTGAAGACACTTGAAAAAATCACCTGGCATCCCTGATAATCACCGTACACTGATATCACTCGCTAAAAACAGCCCATAACCAATATCTATTCAGCTTGCGACCTCAGCTAATTCGCGTTACTTAACTTTACGATGGTTCAAAACGAGTCGAAACACTTGTTTTACGATGCCTGGATTCGTAGCCTCTTTTGGCCTTCCAGAGCGAAGTGCATACACGGTACTTGTACAGCCCATTTTAAATTCACTAATCTACCGATAAACTGTTGTTCTCGAAGGAGCAGAAGTGGAATAACATTTCGTCAACCACTGCATTGATTGTTCAGGAGTTTTTCCCATCAAAAAACAATGTTTGATCAAAACACGATATTTCTTTTTTCCTATTTTCTATACGAATGTTTTGGTAGTGACACTTGAAAAATTGTAGTTTGTGAGCAAATAAATGAAATGTCATGAAATTTCACACATAAGCTAGTGACAAATGAACCTCTCGAAATGAATCTTGTTCATTTTCTAGTGGCGCCATCTGTCAAAAAAATCAAGGGACTTTTCAGCCCATGTGGTAAAAATGACCCAAATAGTACTAGGTTGAGACGACGAAGTTCCTCTAGGAATGTTGATGCCATTGAAGAAGAAGAAGAAGAAAAACAGAAAGTGGGTTATATCTATGGTATAACCGCAATGGTTACGTAGGACTATCGTTGATTCAGTGATCCTTTGTTGGAAGTTGAATCTGAATCCATTCTGAATGAATGGATAAATGAATATTTGGGGGATTTCGAAAACGAGAGCATTACGTTGGAGGTACAAGGTTTTATGCATCCAATATTGTATACGAAAATATCCTACTGATGCGGAAGAATAATCTTCAGAAGCTATCCTGTTAATTGCAATTGATTGAAAAATCACAAAACCAAATGTATTACATTTGGTCACAGTGTTACATGGATAGAAAACATTCAAATAAACTCTTTCACATGAATGTATTTTTAAATTCCCAGAGGAACTGGCAGATTATTTTCCGGATCTTTCTCGATGCTGAATGGCATCCAAACGGAAAGAATTCCGCGCGTGTATGTGTGTGTGTGTGTAGCGGCTGCTTCGAGATCATCCCGGGGAACCGTTTGTGGCATCACTCTCCTCCTGGTGGATTCACGTCTGGCCTAAGGTGCACAAACAGGCTCTTGGTGACACCGTTCATCCGCGCTTTCATGATAAACGAAGAGCTTCACCACAACAGCGACAACATGCTCCAATCGCTGTTCAATTAGAACTGAGTGGATATCCGAGCGGCGCTCGCTTATATACCTATTGGTGATTTCAATAGCCTGTTTTGAAAGCAATTTTAAGACTATTGAAACAAGTTTTTGGATCAAAAAGTAACAAGTATAGAACGCGTAGACATTTTATCTTTTGAATGAAGTGTTTATCATACCATTTCGTTCAGTTGTTTAGGAGCTATTAACGCTCAAAATCTCGGTCTCCGGCGTAACGCTTTCGTTTTCGAAACTTTGATTTTACACCCCGGTATAGAAATGAAAGACGTAGTCCTACGTCAAAAAGTAAAGAGCTAACAAAATCGCCCGAGATTCTTTTAAACGTAAAGTAAATTACTGAATAGAGCTGTCTCAGCAATAACTGTAATGTAGGCGATTGCAGTGTGCAGTGTGAGTGTGCTGGAGATCAAATGGACAGAGGAACAAGAATAATGGTACATTATTATCAATATTATAACATCATTTGGAGGATCGTTATCGCGAGCAAAAATTCAAGAAAATGGTGTGCCCCAAGGGTCTGTGCTTTCTGTGACACTATTCTTGTTGGCAATCAATCCTATCTTTGGTGCTGCTCCTAAGAACGTCCGTATGTTCGTTTATGCTGACGATATTGTGGTCGTTGCTACAGGCAAAATGGTTAAACACTTGCGCCTAAAATTGGAGAGAGCAGTTCAAGCCATCTCGAAATGGGCTTCTAGCGTAGGGTTTGAAATCTCGGTCGATAAGTCTTCAACTATGCATTGCTGCAAACTACAAAAACACCGAAAATGGCACCTTGACGGAGGGAAGATATACCTGGACGGAGTTGAACTCCAAAGGCCAAAAACCACAAAAATTCTTGGTGTGATATTCGACAGAAGATGCTTGTTCAACAATTACACCAAAAAGTTGATCGAAGACTGCAGAAGTCGACTAAATCTGCTGAAAGCAATTTCTCGGTGGGCTGACAGGAAAACCCTCGAAAGAATTGGATACGCTATTGTTCTCTACAAATTGTTTTATGGACTTGAGGTACTCAAGTGGCAAAACATCATCCAACTTACTCCAACCTATAATGCTGTCATTCGGATTGCATCAGGTGCCCTCCGAACAACTCCAATACAATCGATGATGGCCGAAGCAGCACGGCTCCCATGGGAATTTGTAGCAACCTTAACATTGGCAAAAAAGGCTTGTAGAATCATGGAGAGGGAAAAGGCTACAACCAAAACAATATGGAAGAAAACCAATCAAGCACTTAATGTTCTAACCAATCAAAAACTCCCGATGATCACAAAAATCCACACTAAGCTAGGTAAACCCTGGTATGAAGCGTGTCCTAAAATCGACTGGTTTTTGAAAAAACGGGTCAAAGCAGGTCAAGGACGTCTGATAGCCCAAAAATTATTTCAATCACTAGTGGAAAAAAATACGCTGATTACGACCTTTGGTTCACAGATGGTTCGTTAGCACAATCCAAAGTTGGAGTTGGAATTGTAGGCCCGAACTACCGGCTTAGTGGAAGCCTTGGTGATCAATGTTCCGTTTATTCCGCCGAAGCTTTTGCAATTGCGAAAGCTACAAGGCAAATACAAAATAGAAGCATAATTTTCACAGATTCTGCAAGCTGCTTACAGGAGATAGAAAAAGGGAAATTGCATCATCCTTTCATTCAAAAAATTGTAAAAGAGATGAAGGATAAACAAATCATTCTATGCTGGGTTCCTGGTCACCAGGGAATCGAATGTGGGTGAAGATACCAATAAAAAGATACCAATAACTTTTAATTACAACTGACATTTTTTGTAGCCGATGATAAGACAGTTTTATCATTTAAATTAGAAGCACACCATCCTACGAGAATATTCTGAAATGGTGGAGTGTTGGAATTGACCTATCTGGTCATGGGAACCATTTGAAATTTCAAGAAATTCACGAAAATGGACAAGTCCTAAGGCTAATATTTTTCGGAGGCGATAGAATGTCAATTTTATCATTTGAATTAGAAGCATACTATCCTCCGAGAATATTCTGAGATGGTGGAATGTTGGAATTGACCCATCTGGTCATGGGAACCATTTTAAATTTCAAGAAATTTACGATAATGGACAAGTCCTAAGGCTAATATTTTTCGGAGGCGATAGAATGTCAATTTTATCATTTGAATTAGAAGCATACCATCCTCCGAGAATATTCTGAGATGGTGGAATGTTGGAATTGACCCATCTGGTCATGGGAACCATTTTAAATTTCAAGAAATTTACGATAATGGACAAGTCCTAAGGCTAATATTTTTCGGAGGCGATAGAATGTCAATTTTATCATTTGAATTAGAAGCATACCATCCTCCGAGAATATTCTGAGATGGTGGAATGTTGGAATTGACCCATCTGGTCATGGGAACCATTTGAAATTTCAAGAAATTTACGATAATGGACAAGTCCTAAGGCTAATATTTTTCGGAGGCGATAGAATGTCAATTTTATCATTTGAATTGGAAGCACACCATCCTCCGAGAATATTCTGAGATGGTGGAGTGTTGGAATTGACCCATCTGGTCATGGGAATAATTTGAAATTTCAAGAAATTCACGAAAATGGACAAGTCCTAAGGCTAATATTTTTCGGAGGCGATAGAATGTCAATTTTATCATTTGAATTAGAAGCATACTATCCTCCGAGAATATTCTGAGATGGTGGAATGTTGGAATTGACCCATCTGGTCATGGGAACCATTTTAAATTTCAAGAAATTTACGATAATGGACAAGTCCTAAGGCTAATATTTTTCGGAGGCGATAGAATGTCAATTTTATCATTTGAATTAGAAGCATACTATCCTCCGAGAATATTTTGAGATGGTGGAGTGTTGGAATTGACCCATCTGGTCATGGGAACCATTTTAAATTTCAAGAAATTTACGATAATGGACAAGTCCTAAGGCTAATATTTTTTGGAGGCGATAGAATGTCGATTTTATCATTTGAATTAGAAGCATACCATCCTACGAGAATATTCTGAGATGGTGGAGTGTTGGAATTGACCCATCTGGTCATGGGAATAATTTGAAATTTCAAGAAATTCACGAAAATGGACAAGTCCTAAGGCTAATATTTTTTGGAGGCGATAGAATGTCGATTTTATCATTTGAATTAGAAGCATACCATCCTACGAGAATATTCTGAGATGGTGGAGTGTTGGAATTGACCCATCTGGTCATGGGAACCATTTTAAATTTCAAGAAATTTACGATAATGGACAAGTCCTAAGGCTAATATTTTTTGGAGGCGATAGAATTTCGATTTTATCATTTGAATTAGAAGCATACCATCCTACGAGAATATTCTGAGATGGTGGAGTGATGGAATTGACCCATCTGGTCATGGGAACCATTTTAAATTTCAAGAAATTTACGATAATGGACAAGTCCTAAGGCTAATATTTTTCGGAGGCGATAGAATGTCAATTTTATCATTTGAATTAGAAGCATACTATCCTCCGAGAATATTCTGAGATGGTGGAATGTTGGAATTGACCCATCTGGTCATGGGAACCATTTTAAATTTCAAGAAATTTACGATAATGGACAAGTCCTAAGGCTAATATTTTTCGGAGGCGATAGAATGTCAATTTTATCATTTGAATTAGAAGCATACCATCCTATGAGAATATTTTGAGATGGTGGAGTGTTGGAATTGACTCATCTGGTCATGGGAACCATTTGAAATTTCAAGAAATTCACAAAAATGGACAAGTCCTAAGGCTGATATTTTTTGGAGGCGATGGAATGACATTTTTTTCATTTTAATTAGACACACGAGTCTTTCCATTAGTCATCAAACCGGCATCTACTGCTAAAATAATCGTTTTTGAATTTGAATGGCGGCTTCAAAAATTGATCGTTCATAACAAGAAAGTCAGCTTAAGTCGACCAATTAATTTGCTTCGATGGCTAATGAATCGCGGCTTAAATGTAAATCAGCTTACATCTCTGGACCAAATATTACATCGGTCAATGAAAAAATATTCAAAAAGAAAATAATTTTTTGGGTCGAATAAACTAAGTTTCTCTAAAATTTAGCCGATCAATATTATAGTCCAGTTCTAGATTTTCTTAGTCGAGCCGGATAGGCGCCGATTCCAAAACGTGATTAACCCATTCCAAAATATTGTTTCATGTTTTATTGTAAAATCTCATCATATTCTCACAAAAAAGTGCTTAAAAAATTAAGAATATTTGAGAAAATATATGAGGAAACGAATTTTTGATCGGTTGAGCAACCTACAACATGGGATAGTCTAGTATTTTCGGAAATGCTAGTCGATATTAATTTTCAGTTCGCGAAATCGATGCATCGAGAACACTTCTTAACCATGACTCGAGACTCCCGGCTTAAATTTACGAAAAAAAAGTTGAAATCGACTATTATCGAGTGATATTAATCATTCGACTTTGTTCCGATTTTCTGAATAAGAAACCTCCTCAGATCAGTCTCGTTCAGACGACTTGAAGCTGAAGTATTTTTATTATAAGTAAACGTATGCTTTCAAGTGATATAAATCTTACAATAGGGTTTTCTTTGCGACTCCTTGGTAGTCAGAGGTAATACCTAACCCACTGAGTAATGGAATTCAAGTTCTCCTCTCAGATTGAGCCTAGAGAAAAATATCTTGTTCTGCAAATTGTTATTAATTTAAATCTTATTTCGCCATACTTTTTCCCGTGAGTATTCACTTTAAATGAATAGAATACGTCCTACAATCAGTAGATCAATTAGGCGTAATTATATAAAAAAAAACTGTATTGATTTTTTCCTGGATCTAACCGCGTTGTCATCACTTCTGGTAATGATCGATTGTTCATTTTCATTCCTTTTTCTCCACTTCTGTCATACATATACATCTACTACTGAATCCACTGAACGCGAATTTAGCCTTCGTAACTTCCGTGAGCAACCACTTGCAACTTATTTAACACTAGATTTACCAGACCAGTCATTTTGACTGGTCGTGCAATTTCAATTTAAAATTCCTACGACATATTACATTTGCTTTCCGAAATGATGTTATGACTTTTGTAGCTATAAGTAGAAAAAACATTTTATAAACTTAATGTTACTTAATATTTATTACTAACAAATATATTTTTTTGTTATTGACATTTAAACCAGTACCAGTCAAACTGACTGGTGCATGTTTCTATGAAGAAATGTATGAGAGCGTTTTAATTTCAACATATTTTGACAGCAATTGTCAGCCCCTGAAAATGTTCTGCATATTTAGAAAATGCAACCAGCATACCTCTGGAATGTTCAGATGTGGAAAGTGAATTATACGACAGCGGCGATGATTTGTTAGATAGAAAAATTGATTCTCAAGGAAGTGATGATAACAGTGCTATTATCGAGAGTAGTGATGAGGAAATTCCTGATGATGACAATATAGATGAGCCAAGCGACAGTGGTTGCGTAAAAATTCCAATCAAGCGTACCAAATCAGCAAACTGAAATTGCTTTAGACGGAACTATTTGAACGAGAATTGAAGAAGGAGGTGTTGCTGGTAGATTACTAGTTCATAGTAATTTCAAAGATGTACACGGTCCAACAGCACATGCTGAAAGAAATATTATGAACGGGAATCTAAGTAGTGCGTTCCAATTACTGATTGATAACCATATTTTGGAACATATACGAATTTGTACAGAGTTAGAAGCCTCTCGAGTTTTGGAAAAAAGTGGACAATTACACAAGAAAAATTGAAGGCATCTCTTGCAATATTGTGCGCGCGTGGGGCGTACGAAGGAAATAGCTTCAAACAGGGGATGAACTTATATTACCGGGGATAAGCAACTTTTTCCATCGGAGGCCAGATGCAGATTTACTCAGTATTTTCCAAACAAACCCCATAAATTTAGCATAAAATTCTAATTGGCGTCTGATGTAGAGACGAAATATGTGATAAATGGCTTTCCTTATTTAGGAAAAAGCGAGACTCGAAATGCATCAATCCCCCTATGCAAATTTGTCGTAATGAAATTTCTTGAACCGTATACCATGAAGGAGCGTAAAACTGATATTTTTTACAAGTATTCCTTTGGCGTTAAAATTAAGATCTCAAAATACTTCGTTGCTTGGAACGATACGCGCTTCTATTGGCAACCAGACATATTTTGGCGTCGATGTCACTGATCGAATGGAAATCAGGTTCCAGAAGGTGACCACTTCAACTGTTTTTCAATAATTTAGTTTCAGCCGGAAGAAATAGCTGGATATTGAACAAAACATAACAGGAGAAAATATCTCACGAGAAGACTTTCTGTTTCAATTAGCAAAAGAACTTGCTTCAGAATATCAGACTTCAAGGCAAATACCACACGAAGCTGATATACCAACTACAAATGGCACTGTTTCTGTACGCAAATGGTGTCAAATAGAATATTTTAATAACAATAAGACTACAAATATTTGCAATAAATGCAAAAAAAGTCTATGTAGAAAGTGTATACACTGCAAAATCTATTGTGAGCAACAAACTGTAAACAATTAAGTGTTTTGTTATTTGACAATGTCTATTTGTCCATTTATCTATCACAATTAATATTGTTCAACTTATTTTCGCCATTTGATAAGTAATAGTACAGACTGGAACCACAATATTCATTTTTTCTTATACACCAGTCATTTTGACTGGTGCTGGTAGAAATAGGTATATATAAATAGCTGGTAAATCTAGTGTTAACACGGGGTCGTTTCCATACTAGGCGGTACAGGATAGTCCCGATCTTCTGAACAGACTTGAATGAACTAAAAACATCCGTAGCCGATCGAGTCAACTAGAAAAATAAGCTAGCGGCGGTCGCCGTTGGCCCCATTTTTCTTGTTGAAAAAAACCGGCGTCGACATTTTCAAATATGGCGTCGACCGCCGAAATTTTTGACGACAGAAGTGTCTGTCTCCTGGTCTGCTATACATTTTCTGTAGGCGTTAAGATCAACACTGAAAAATATTTCGACATAAAAAAGCGCAAAATAAAAAAAATACTAAGTCAGCGCTATTATCTTAAGTCACCAAAGTGAAGTTGTGTACTCTAGCTTCTTCTTCTTCTTGGATGGCACTACCGTTCCAGTGAAACTTTTGCCTTCTCAACGCAGCATTACTTGCGTCATTTTTATTAGTAGTGCTTGGTTGAGATTTCTATGCCGAATAACACGCCTTGAATGTACTCTGGAGGGGCAAGCTCTAGAATACGCGTGACCACAGTGCAAGCCGGAAGAATTTTCTTTCACGAAAAATCCCCCGACCAGAACGGGAATCGAACCCGAACCCCCGGCATGATAGTGTGGGACGCTAACCACTCGGCCACGGGAGCACGTACTCTAGCGCCGAATCGTAATGAAAATATTCGGTGGCGGAGTTGCGCCGTGGCGAATTTTCGTTCGGCAATGAAACGATTGCGATGAGTTGTGATGATATTGAAAGTGGAATACAGCTGGAATCCGACGAATGCATGGAAATTGAGGTAGGTTCAGTTTGTATTAATCTATGACTTCAGTAAAAATTTTATTACGACAAAATTAATTCATAATAAAAATTGCGCTTTTTTCTGTGTGGCATTCATACCCCTGAGTTCACTTTTTAAAAACATGAATAGAAACTATTGCTACATGTTCTTTAAATGTATTATTAAAAGAGCTTCTGAATGTTTCCACCAGAACCCAATGATAAATGGGTCTGAAAAGTTGAACGAATTGGTATGAAAATATGGAGAAATTTGCGTTAGTGATACTAAAGCCTATGATCATAACGCGAAATCCAACAGTCACATAATTTCCGTTGTTTCCTATTATAAGAAGAGATGTCGACCAGGAATATCATTTCATAATCAAAAGGGATGAAACACGGTACGTGGAATGGATTCAACGGATAAAAATTGAAAATCATCCGGCTAAGCAGTTTAAATTTCAGCATGTCGATATTCTACTAAGTAATTATCATCAATTTTCACGTATTATTTTTTTCAGAAACAAAACGTTTAACTAAACTATTAATTTGTATGGCTCGAACCTTGGCGATGGTAATTGAGGACAGGTTAAAAACTCTCAAGCCATTATTGTTCACCTGTTCAACACAAACGAGCAGCAATTCATTTAATCCTCGACGACCAAACGATTTTCTCCGGCAGCGAAATTGAAAATATCGACAGATCAAGAAATCATGTCTATATATTTTTTATCTGCTTCTATAGAAATTTCCCACCCTAATTAAAATAAACATTAGAGAAAATCAATTTGAGTATTTTATGCGTCTGAATAAACCACAAAAACGTAAACATCGATTAAATTTTCTTCTACGCTTCATCTGATTCGCTACTCAAAAGTGTCGTTTGACTGACCGATGAAAAAACACTTTCGTACGAAAACGAGGATAGGGCAATTCGTTCGAACGAACGATGTTCGAATGTTCGAACGGATAGATTTCTTTCGTACGAAACCAAGGATACGAATGAGGCATTCTTTCGAACGTTTTGTGTTCGTTCGAAAACAAGAATAAGGGTGTTTATTTTTTTGGTTCGTTAAGTTAGTGTATAGAATAATATTAGGTGATTAATAGCAGTAATAGACGATAATATCTACTGTTTGCGCCACGCGGAGCGAGCGCATACGTGTTGCGACATGACCTGTCATTCCATTGCATCACCCAGAGACGTGCGAAAGTGAGATGAAAGCAGTATCAACACAACAAACGAATATCACCCGAGCTATCCGAGCGAAGCCGACAGGACAAACACCCCACCAATTTCAGGGAGTATAAAAGTAGCAGAGCAGCATATGATCCATCTTTATAAGTTTTTATTCACCACGTGTATTTAGAAACCATTAGAGAAAGTTATAGTGAAAATTTGGACTTTGAAAACTAGTGTCGTTTTTTCCTACAGTAAATTTAGTCAGACCCTTTCCAACCGGAGTACTATAAGGATTGAGAAATGTGTACTGTGAAGATGGCATCCTCTTATAAAATTAATTTAGAGATGTGTTTAGAAGCGGTTAACAGTTTAATTTCAACCAAGTGCCTAGAATATGATTTCAAGTTAAATTTTAAGAACATGCAAGTAATTTTGGAGCGTATGGGATTAGATAAAACGAACTATCCTAGTATGAAGGTAATCAAAAGCCTTCTAATGAAACATCGAAAATCCGTAAAACGGTTTGCTCCTGAGATTACTTTGCAGAATTGTTGGGATGCAGCGAATGATTTGATCGCTAGAGAAGAGTTGGATGAGCTATTCGAATTGAATTCTAAGAATCTGAAAGAAATTCTTGTAGAAATGGGATTAAACGAAAAATGCGCACCTAACTTAAAAAAAGTTAGGAATAACTTCGCTTGTAATCCAACATATAAGAAGTATCGTGCAGAACGAAAGGTGAGAACCCTTATAATTGTTATAAGCTTCCTGAAATTAATAAAACTATTTTGAAATTTTCAATGTGAAATCATTTCCGCAGAATATTGAACATTCAATTGCCGCTGAAAGTCATAACGTAAGTGTAAAATATCAAATTGCTTTGAAATAGTCACGCCATACAGTAACTTCAAATTTTTATAGATCGATAATTTCAAAGAATGTTCTTTTGAGAATGAAAGTGCCTGCTTGCCACAAGACTGCGTTGGAGTTCATGAAGTAAGATGACATTTCTATTTATTAATTCATGTATTAATAGTTGTTATTTAGCAGCTTTTATTAAATAAAACAGATCATATGTCCGAAACAAACTCATCTCCTTCACGTGTCGAAACAAGAACATTATCATTTGTATCATTTGACACAAACGATTTCGAGGAATTGGCCGACTCTCAAAGTACTACTTTTGACGGCGTTGATAATACGGGAAAAGATAACGAAGTAAGATGACATTTCCAATTAATTATTCATGTATTAATATGTATTATTCTTCAGCAACCTCCATTCGGATTTTTATTGAAAGGAACAGATTTATCGCGTGTCGAAATAAAATCATTATCCGTCGAGTTTCCTGCAAAAGTATGTAAGAAAGGAATGGAACTTAATGCTCCAGAAATTGAATGTCGCATTTTTGAAACATCAGTAAGTCAAATGCAAGAGAGATCAACGAACGACATGCAAGACTCGATTGTTTCATTTGATACCAATGATCTTGAAGGATCGACCAAATCACAAGATACTACTTATAGCAGTGATGTAGATGTAACTGAAATTGTGTTCAATACAACGGACTTTGAAAACCTACGAAAAGAGATAAAAGAAAAAGGCAACAGTAACAGGATCAAATACAATGTCAAGGTTGCGGAATGTGGGGCAACTGCCACAAAAAGACTTTATAGTGGTGCTTCAATTTACGAGTGTTCTTTTTACATCAACAAGAAGAACATTGAAATGTGTAAACATTATGATCAACATAATATAATGCAAAGCAAAACCAAGGTTGGCGATGCTAAATATAAGCAACAAAAGCATAGAAGGCCTTTTATAGTGGCCTTAGAAGATTTGTTAAAAATCAAATATGAAGAATTCAATATCTATTGTATAATCAATATAAATTCTCATAATTGCAACAAATCTGGCTGGCTATTTTATGGTGTCTGCGCTCACAAGACCTGCAGATCTTATCGTTTCAAAATTGTTTCTGTTACGGATGGTGATAACATATATAAAGTCGATGTCTATGTTAATGTCGCTATGACCCTGATACACGGGGAAAACCTGAAAGCGGCATATTGCAAAGGAGTAAAAAGAAACATAAATATGAAAAAACTGCAGCTCCAAAAACCACTTGAATTACGAACTAAGTTGATCAACGAAAAGAAAAAAAGGGAACCATTCGAGAAGGTAGACATTGTCAGCAAAAATGTATTGAAAAAAATTAGCAGTGAAGCTAAATCGAAGCTTAACAGGGATATTGATGATTTTCAAGATTTGATAAAAATGTCTGAGGATAACGGATCTTATATCAAAAATGTGTTTAGAAAGCCCTTTGGTGTAATTTGTTTTAATACAAAAATGTTCAAAGAGCTGAGAAAAAACAAGACTTACAGTCCTATTTTCTACATGGATGGTACTGGATCGGTTGTACGATATTCAAAAGCTGAGAAGCGTGTTCAAATATATGTTTTGGTCGCATACAATTACCGGTCAAATTTTAGTGTACCCGTAACAACCTTTGTGACTGAAAGCCAAAAAACAGTAGACTTCCACAATTGGTTGAATATATTTCGTGCTTCGTACGAGTCAGGCAGCTCTATGAATAAATTGAATAAAATAGCGAGAATTGTTAGTGTTGATTGGAGCTGGTCACTGATTGGTGGATTGATACGGGCTCTTAATAATCAACACCATACACTACCAGAGTATATCCGAGATTGTTATAAAGTTTGCATAAGAGAACTCAATCTCAATTTCACTATCATTCATTTATGCTACAGTCATTTCATGAATGTAGTTTCTAAGGACTTGAAATCTGCTCCAATCAACATAAAACATAAGTTCATGGACTGTATGCGATTGGCTGTACGTGCTACAAACTTAGTGGACTTAATCGATCTGTTTATCATTATGACATGCATTTTTGGATCTGCAAATGAGAACCGAATGCTTGAGACATCACTAAAAGAACTAGATGCAAAAATTAATGATAGAACAAGCTTCGATTCAGAAAGCGCTGGTAAATTTGATTATACTGGCATCGGTGAACCAGAAATTCTAAAAAAAGATGAGGACAAAATCTTCTTGGGATCGCCTTTTTATGCGTTGTTAAAAGAAACATTTGAAACAACATTAAAACAAATAGATGATCTCAGCCAAGGATCACAGAACCCACTGTATTTCAAAGGATTCTTGGAAGATGTCGCCTTGAAAAAATACATGCCTGTGGTTTGTTTGTGGTCAAATATAATAGTATCTCAAATTGACTCGAATCCGGATACTATTTCAAACGCAAGGGTTGAAAGCTTCTTCCGAACATTGAAACACAATGTTATGAAAGGTCAGCTCTACGAAAGAATAACACATTTTCTTCGAAAACTACAATCGTATATTGAATCTCTGTTCCACTTTTCCGACTTTGACATTGAAGATATATACGCTACTGATAAAGGAATAAGTAATGCTAAAAAACGTCAAGATGATAGAATCGCAGAATATGACAGATTTGTCGGAAACGTAGAAGACATAGAGGACGAATGGCATAGTCCATACTTTCAAAAAGATGCTTCAACCCACTTGTTCAAGAAGAAAAAGAAGCAGGAAACTAACAGCTTAAACACACAACTTGAACAATCAACACAGAAGCACCCAGATTCAAAGGAAAACAGTGATAACAACAGAAAAAGATCATTAGAAGAAGATTTAGAAACTACCTGTAATCTGTCCTCTATTCATCAATTCATTGACAAAGGATTTGAATTTCCAGTTACCACCAAATGGTATTTCGGTGAGTTTCCTTCAGAATATGAGAGCATAGGAGTAAGTAGTATGATTGTAAGCTCAGAAATGCTTCAAACGCTCGATGCACATACATATATGGATGGAGAAACCTTAGATGCGATAATTGCAGTGGCCATAAAAGAATGTGAGGTCGAAAGCGTAAAATTGGTATCAACTTACATGTCGAGAAACTTGTTTGATACAACTCAACTAAAAGAAGTATTGGATAGGAAACGAGATTATGTTTTACCAGTTCTAACCAATACATCGGGAGTATGGGTGGTTCCTTTGAATGTTAGAGCTGGGCAAGCACCCACCAAGCAAGTTGGAAGAGGGAACCATTGGGTTCTCTTCATTGCTGATTTTATGAATAGAGAAACTTTTTATTTAGATCCTCTCGAAACAGCATCCCCATATTTGAAGGACGTACAAGAAGAATTTTTGAAGGCAGTAAGCTCTATTCGGAGACTTAAAAATCAACCATTTGATTCAACCAATTGGCAAAGCGGCTCGAAAAATATTGCGCACGACAAGCAAAACGACGACTACAACTGTGGTGTATATGTAGCTAAATATGCACAAAACTTTCTTTTGAAGAAACCGTTGACCGGGCTAGGAAACATGGATTCTGAGAGGAAACAAATCAAAATAAAACTCCTAAATACAGCAGTAATAAAAATTTGTTTATACTGCAGCAGCTTGAAATCACTAATTTTGTCATGTCAATCATGTGGACGGAGGTGTTGCAGTAGATGCGCCCCAAATATGGTGCTAAAAATTCCATCTACAAAACAATGTGAAATATGTTCGAAAATTAAAATGATATAATTTTTAAGTCTCATCAATAAATTTTTATATTACCTTTTAACTTGAAGTATTTTTATTTGTCCAGTTTGAGTCCTTTCAGAAACGAGATAGAATCCTGTCGTCTAAGTCAAAAATGAAAAAATTGTCATTCCATCGGCTACAAAAAATAGTTGCCATAAACCTCAACCATTCGCGTGGATTTTTTTTTAAATTTTAAATGGTTCCTATGATCAGATAGGTCAATTCCAACACTCCACCATCTCAAAATATTTTCGGAGGATAGTATGCTTCTAATTCAAATGATAAAATTGACATTCTATCGCCTCCAAAAAATATTAGCCTTAGGACTTGTCCATTATCGTAAATTTCTTGAAATTTTAAATGGTTCCCATGACCAGATGGGTCAATTCCAACATTCCACCATCTCAGAATATTCTCGTAGGATGGTATGCTTCTAATTCAAATGATAAAATCGACATTCTATCGCCTCCAAAAAATATTAGCCTTAGGACTTGTCCATTATCGTAAATTTCTTGAAATTTAAAATGGTTCCCATGATCAGATGGGTCAATTCCAACACTCCACCATCTCAGAATATTCTCGGAGGATAGTATGCTTCTAATTCAAATGATAAAATTGACATTCTATCGCCTCCGAAAAATATTAGCCTTAGGACTTGTCCATTATCGTAAATTTCTTGAAATTTAAAATGGTTCCCATGATCAGATGGGTCAATTCCAACACTTCACCATCTCAGAATATTCTCGTAGGATGGTATGCTTCTAATTCAAATGATAAAATCGACATTCTATCGCCTCCAAAAAATATTAGCCTTAGGACTTGTCCATTATCGTAAATTTCTTGAAATTTAAAATGGTTCCCATGACCAGATGGGTCAATTCCAACATTCCACCATCTCAGAATATTCTCGGAGGATAGTATGCTTCTAATTCAAATGATAAAATTGACATTCTATCGCCTCCGAAAAATATTAGCCTTAGGACTTGTCCATTTTCGTGAATTTCTTGAAATTTCAAATTATTCCCATGACCAGATGGGTCAATTCCAACACTCCACCATCTCAGAATATTCTCGGAGGATGGTGTGCTTCCAATTCAAATGATAAAATTGACATTCTATCGCCTCCGAAAAATATTAGCCTTAGGACTTGTCCATTATCGTAAATTTCTTGAAATTTCAAATGGTTCCCATGACCAGATGGGTCAATTCCAACATTCCACCATCTCAGAATATTCTCGGAGGATGGTATGCTTCTAATTCAAATGATAAAATTGACATTCTATCGCCTCCGAAAAATATTAGCCTTAGGACTTGTCCATTATCGTAAATTTCTTGAAATTTAAAATGGTTCCCATGACCAGATGGGTCAATTCCAACATTCCACCATCTCAGAATATTCTCGGAGGATGGTATGCTTCTAATTCAAATGATAAAATTGACATTCTATCGCCTCCGAAAAATATTAGCCTTAGGACTTGTCCATTATCGTAAATTTCTTGAAATTTAAAATGGTTCCCATGACCAGATGGGTCAATTCCAACATTCCACCATCTCAGAATATTCTCGGAGGATAGTATGCTTCTAATTCAAATGATAAAATTGACATTCTATCGCCTCCGAAAAATATTAGCCTTAGGACTTGTCCATTTTCGTGAATTTCTTGAAATTTCAAATGGTTCCCATGACCAGATAGGTCAATTCCAACACTCCACCATTTCAGAATATTCTCGTAGGATGGTGTGCTTCTAATTTAAATGATAAAACTGTCTTATCATCGGCTACAAAAAATGTCAGTTGTAATTAAAAGTTATTGGTATCTTTTTATTGGTATCTTCACCCACATGGGAATCGACGGAAACGAAAAGGCAGATGACATGGCTCGCGAAGGACGAAATGCGGAGGTGATTTGTTCCTCGGTTCCCGCACAAGATGCAGTTAGCTGGTGTAGAAGGATTTTGTGGCAAAAACATCAATTTATCTGGAACAACGCAGATCCGAGAGGCTCAAAACTTATTAAAGGTACCATAACGAGATGGAAGGACAGAAAAACTAGGCGAGAGCAAATAGTACTGACCAGATTGCGTCTGGGACATACTTGGTTCAACAAAAAGCATCTGTTCGAGAGGAAACCTCCCGCGATGTGTGACATCTGTAGCAAACCAAACACTGTGAACCATTTACTACTCGATTGCTGTAAATACGCTATTGAAAGGAGACGAAACGGACTACCAAACAATATATGGGATATCTTAAGTAACAACAACAATATGGAAGAAAAAGTACTGAAATTTTTAAAAGACATCAAACTATACAATCATATGTGAATTACTGTAAACTCACAAAATAAAATTTAATCAATTTACAGAGGCGAATGCCACATTAGACAAAGTCTCTTTAAAAATTAAAAAAAAACATCATTGTTTTAAAGATATATTGAAAATGAAAGGTGGCACTGAATTAAAAAAAAAATGTCTTTCAATAGACAATTTTTCTTCAAAAAATCTTCTATACTCCAATTGATGCAGGGCAGGGCTTATGATTTAGTGCAGTCTATTCAAACGTTTCGTATAGCCCCGGAAGACATTTTTTTCTGTATTAGAGTGACCTTCAACACTTTTTGGCTGGTTCATCACTTTACTTTCATTTCGGAAGAATGTCGGGAGTGGAAATTCAACTCGTGACCTTTAGCGTAAGAGGTATGGATGTTGCCACGCTCCACAAGTTGGAAGACATTCCTGTGCACTCAAATGAATCTTCTCCCAGAACCTTTGTTGAGTCTTTCCATCTACCAAGGTATTTGCATCCGTATTCTTGAATTGGTAAGTATTTTGTATGAATAAGATAAAAGTACAATTTTTGAGAAAAAAATGGCTATACAGGTCGTTCGTAGCATTTCATTCCGAAAAAGGGGTCTCTTGCCCAAAAATGTTTGAGAATCCCTGTTTAAACATAAAAAAATAAACAAAAATCACTCCCTTCCAACGAGCAGAAAACCACATTTCACAGACCCGAACTGCCGATGCGATATATAGTGCAAAATAGTCGTTTAAATACCCACGAGTTACCTGACTGCACAGTTTGGCTCTCGACGGACGATGGTATAAAAGTTCAATGTATCTCCTGCAGATGTATTGCGAGGCGAAGAGTTGACGCATCGTTGCACCCTTTTGGTACAAAACGAAAAAAAAACAACACACGGTGCCATACCACACGCTACTTTGTGGTTGTCGTCGTCACCACCTGGTCCCGATATGCGCTCAAAGATTATGCGGGATGTAGAAACAAATAGAACATCACCACCTTCAGTCGTCATCATTTTGCACCATTCGTGTTTTCTACCGTCATTGTCCATCCATGCTTACATTGTAACGGGTTTTAGCGAGGGTGATTCATATGCAAATAGAGGCACCTGATTGTGCTGTGGAGTGTGTGGTAATGGAAATGGTTTAGTGTTAGCATGGGTGGTGGCAATAGAACTTGGGAACTACTATGTGCTGTAGTCCATAGCGAGAGAAAAAGAAAAAACTTTCTTTAGAATTTTAGAATGTTGTTGAGATTGTGTCTGTTCTGAGATTAACTTGATTGGGAAATCCACTGACACATTGAATAAAATATGTGTGATCATAATCCTATTCAACAAATAGCAATCCGAAATGGTTTGGGTTAAAACTAAGCGCTACGAAATCAGACCCGGCAGATGGTTGCATGCTATAGAGTTCCGACTCGAATAGAGCACCACTGCTTCATCCACCCTCGCTTTGACTCGGTCAGAGTTCAAACATTGATCATCACACGATAAAGTTAATTTGCATTCTATTAGCAGACTGTATCATTGGGCAGCAGAAAGAGCCCATCCGAAATCCGACAGCAATCAGCATAAATGAAGGCATAGAGGCGAACACGCGCGCACTCTGGTTGGCGGCAACAGTTCGGATTATCGAACCTTAATTTTTGGGGAGCCCCCGATGGAGGTTAGACATTAGCATCTAAATATGTCTCCTACTAGAACTGGAAGCGGTAATCACCATCAGTCGTCGCCATCGCCCATCGCGCGGGTCGTTGTGGTGGCGACAGACCAGGCAGGGGCGCGAATGACGCATCACTTCCATGCGGCTATTATAGGATCAGTTATCAACGCTGGAGCTGCTGTGTGACCCCATCGTGCTTTGGTCGTCCTCCGCATCACAACACGACGTATCCATCCTCACAACAATAAATTTCATCGCGGAAGAGAACTACCAACAGGTTGTATTATATTTTTGTCATGCCCAGCATTAGCTTTTTTTCTGGGTTTCCTTTATACTAATGTTGCCGACCCAAGTCAGTTTCTATGCGCTCTGACATGATGGAGTTGGAAGTGAATGTGGTGTTGAGAGCGTATAGCTAAAAATACACCGGAGAAAATGGGGAAGTGTTACTGTGAAACACACTCCGCAGAGATGGGCGATAATGATAAACTAATAGGAAAGGATGGGGTTGCTGTAGCGTGTGTTGAATTTTTCATTCGGTAATGAGTTTGGGTTCTCGAAATGAGGAGAAAGATGTGTTAGGACATTGTGTCTGTAGTAATCCTAATTGTTTATTATTCAGAAATTATTTTTATTGACTTATTATTCTCACCCTTTTTTCGTTAGATTATCAACGGAATTGTTGAATGTAGACCTTAATTATGGTTGTACCTTTCATCGGTTTCACCTACAATGAAGTAAATGTATCAGTGAAGGTATACTCTGAAATTAATTAATTCTTCTACATCAAACATCCCAGATCAATCTTTCTTCGGATATCCTGACCAAATGCATCGTCCCAAATTTTTCATTGCAAAGGGCTTGGCTGGATACGGTAAAAAGTAAAAAGTACCTCCTAACCAAATCATTTCTATGGTATTTTTCAGAATTTGAAGAGCATTATGCGGCTTAATTTTTTTTTTAAATTGTTCAAACCTGGTACTTATCTAATTTATATTTGAATGTACAACAATATTTTTCCATTTTTCATCGTCTTCAATTTTTTGGTTCCTGGTACAAGGTTCACAAGAAGAGCTATTGTAAAAACATATTTAAACGTATTTCTCTCTCGTTTTTTGTTACCCTCTAACTCACATTCTCTCTTACCCTGTCTCTCTCTCTATATCACTCTCTCTCTATCTCACTTTCTCTCTATCACTCTCTCTCTATCTCACTCTCTCTCTCACTCTCTCTCTATCTCTCTCTCTCACTCTCTCTCTATCTCACTCTCTCTCTCTATCTCACTCTCTCTCTCTATCTCACTCTCTCTCTATCTCATTCACTCTCACTCTCTCTCTATCTCACTCACTCTCACTCTCTATCTCACTCACTCTCACTCTCTCTCTATCTCACTCACTCTCACTCTCTATCTCACTCACTCTCACTCTCTCTCTCTCTCTATCTCACTCACTCTCACTCTCTTTTTTTTATAGAGGTGAGGAACGCTCTACCAGCCTTATCTGGGAAGGGTTAACCCAGACGTCGAGTGGGGATCGCACCCACAAAAACCAAGCCCTCTACTCGTTGCCTTGTTCCCCCTGGGACCACATCTAGGCGACTACTTCAGGGGGTGGCTGTGCTCATGCACTCTTCGAGTTTTCAACGCTGACTAGCGTTGTCCTTCCCTTTTCTCAATATTTTTTCCTCTCTATTCGCTTTTCAGTTCGCTGCGCTTACGTCCTCTTCGCTGGCATCCGCGTACCCGTCGAGACGTGTACCGATTAGGAATTGCCCTCCAACATGACGCGCAACCCGTCACAGTCACCCTCGCGGGGTTTATCACCTGTCGAGACGTGCACCGATTTGGAAGCGCCCTCCAACTTGACGCGCGCCCCGTCACAGTCACCTTCGCAGGATTTCTCTTCCCAGCGGAGCGCCGATTAGGTAGTGCCCTCCAACATGACGCGCACTCCGTCACAGCTACTCTCGTGGGGTATGCACCATTTTGATCATGGCTTCATCCTTGATGCTCGCTCCTTCGAAATGTTCGCAGTGTTTCTCCATCCAGGCCACGATCAGGCGTTGCCAAGCAATCATTTTTGCTGTTCTCCACGGCAGTATCCGGTAACCTGTCGAGACGTGTACCGAATAGGAAGCGCCCTCCAACTTGACGCGCGCCCCGTCACAGTCACCCTCGCAGGATTTCTCTTCCCAGCGGAGCGCCGATTAGGTAGTGCCCTCCATCATGACGCGCACTCCGTCACGGCGGCTCTCGGGGGGTACTATCCGGTACTACAGCCATCTCAGTTGTTCATCTTTTATGCTCAGGCGTTATCCGCATGCTGGTCGCGCCTCCACTTCCGCTGTAGCTCGGACATGATATGTACGATTGCACTGTTTACTCTCACACTCTCTCTCTATCTCACTCACTCTCACTCTCTCTCTATCTCACTCACTCTCACTCTCTCTCTCTCTATCTCACTCACTCTCACTCTCTCTCTCTCTATCTCACTCACTCTCACTCTCTCTCTCTCTCTATCTCACTCACTCTCACTCTCTCTCTCTATCTTACTCACTCTCACTCTCTATCTCACTCACTCTCACTCACTCTCACTCTCTCTCTATCTCACTCACTCTCACTCACTCTCTCTCTATCTCACTCACTCTCACTCTCTATCTATCTCACTCACTCTCACTCTCTCTCTATCTCACTCACTCTCACTCTCTCTCTATCTCACTCACTCACACTCTCTCTCTATCTTACTCATTCTCACATTATCTCACTCGCTCTCATATTCTCTCTCACTCTCTCTCTCTACCTCACTCGCTCTCACTCTCTCTCTCTCTCTACCTCACTCGCTCTCACTCTCTCTCTATCTCACTCGCTCTCATATTCTCTCTCGTTTTCCCTCTCTATTTATTCTATCTAACTCGCTCTCACATCCTCTCTCATTAACCCTCTCTATCTCATTCTATCTCACTCGTTGCACAATGCGAGGCTCTAAAATTATGAAAACAAATCATTCTTCAAAACTGGGTAATGGATCTAAATATTAAAAAAAAACAAATTCCAAAGACAAAAAAAAATTATTTTCAATGATTTTTTTACGATTTGTTGCGGTACAAGATGCACTATCAACATTCGTCTTCGTGAAGTCGAGGCCGCCGGGTGTATTTTCTCCCGTCTGGTGATACCGTTATCTTGTGATACTGTTGCGATACCGTTACTTTCGCTGCTGGTGAAATAATTGTTTCACCCAAACGGGATTTTTGGAAAGCAATAGTGTGAAGCAAACAAAGCGGAAGGAAGAAGACCTGCATCGCGGGCGCTGTGTGCTGGCGTGTTTATCGCCATATCATCGTCATCGAAATCATCATCGCACTGTGGAGCCATACACCGTTGCAGCTGTGCTGTACGATCGACACGCGGTTCGCTGGGAACCGTTCTAATTCAACCGCACGGGTGTGCGATATAAGTATATTTTGACGTAGGACTACGTCTAACCGGAAGATATAGGGGGTGAAATGGAAATCTAGGCACTGAACAAGTAGGAAAAAATGCAAGATTTGGAACGCTTATAACTTGAGCATTTCTCAATAGATCGCAAAGGTTTTTTCATCAATTGATAGGAAATATATCTACGCATCTATCATAACGAATAACATTTCATTTTTCTTGAGATAAATAATTAAATAATTGTGAAATATCAAGCATTGTCCAAATGCACTATGTGCCCATTTTTGATTGGTCCATTTTGTGCTCCTCAAATCGTACCGACCAAAACGGGCAACCACAGCAGCAGCGAAATACAATGAAGCACGATTGGAAAGGAAAAAGAAAAAAATGAACGAAACATTGGTCGCAGTCTCACACATGCGTAATTCTCAAGCCAGCCAGTCAGCTTAAAAATCCCCGCTCCGCTGCCGTAACGATCATTCTTTGTGTGGACACCGACTGGACAACATCGTTGCTGGACGAGCTGGACGGCGAGGGATCGAGTGCCTTTCTCAAGGCAAGAGGGCGGAGGTGGTAGCGCTGGAGTAGAGTAGAGTAGATTTTTCAAAGGGCCTTTCTCAAGGCTAGAGACGAATGAACTGCAAAAGTTTCAAGTCTCTATAATACAATACCTTCCTTCCTTCCTTCCGTAACGATAATTCTCATTCAAACCGTACAACACATCGTTTCGCATCACATCACATCATCAAACTAACACAAGCAGCCATGTCTGGACATGGCAAAGGAGGAAAAGTGAAAGGAAAGGCAAAATCCCGCTCGAACCGTGTTGGACTGCAGTTTCCCGTATGTGTATTCGCCAATTGCTCCACAAGGGTAGCTAGGCCGAGCGCGTTAGTATCAGTGCACCAGTCCACCTAGCAGCCGTTCTAGAGTTTCGGCTGCCGAAGTGATCGAGTTGGCTGGCAAAACTGCTCGCGCTTTGGTTCGGTGGACATCAAGACATCAACAGGCAGACGCAGAAGAAAAAAAGTTTGTTGTTTATACAAACTGCTTTGGTGGCAAATCCAGAACAAGGCGGCATCGAGGGCGTTCGAAATGGTTTTTTTTTCAAAACCACGAGTACTAAGTTTTGTAAATTGGAACCATTCCATAAAACACGGCGCTTATCAGGGCCATTAAACCTTTCAAAAAAGAGTTTACGAAATACAGTTCAATGCTTTCTAAAACAATATCCAAAATAATAAAAAAACACAAATTGCTTTTTTCATAATCCTGTTTTCAGGATATGATGAGTATGAGAATTTGGCAGTTGTTCTGAGCTTATTGATGGTAGGGGACTTTTCCGATTATTCAATTTTCACCAATTCTTAAATTGTTTCCAGATTGAAAACTTATTCGACATTTAGCTAATTGGACGGTCATGTAATGCGACATATTTAGTTGGACATTTTTGTAAACATAGAGTGCAGGGTCCAAATTATGACCCCACATTGAAAGTCGACATTGTACCACTGTCATCGCAAATGCAAAATTGAATTACAGGTTGAAATCGCCTCCAATGCGACACTGAGCGGTGCTTCGGCACGTCGCATTAAATGTAATTTACTGTACAACATGTCACAAGCTGGATGGGAAGAAATTTTCCAACTGTGAAATATGTGGCGAGTGGTAAACGCAATCGCTAAACAGGAAGGTTTAGCCGAACAAGATGGGGATATCGAATGATAACAGAACAATAAACTCTTTAGATTAAAGTACAAAACGCGCGGATCCGCTGAAAAATATATCATTCTTTCTCAAAACGTAAATCAGTGTGGTTGTATGGCATCGTTTCACATCACAATATACCTAATAGCGGTTATAGAATTTCGGCCGCCGGAGTGCTCGAGTTGGCTTGCAAAGCTGCTCACGAAAATAAGACAACCCGTCTACAGAACAGAGCACATGGCAACAACTGGCAACAACTAGTTTCAGCGAGTGGCAAACGCAATCGCAAAACGGCAGCAGGTAGGAGAAGGAAAAAAAATGTTTATACAGACTGCTTTGGTGGCAAAACCAGCCACCGTAAAACACGGCGCTTTTCAGGGCCATTAAACCTTTCAAAGAAGACTTATTAAAAGTTTTCACAATACCAAAGCATTCTAAAGTGACATAATATGACATATAATATAAACTGATTGATCATTCAGTTTTCACAAACCCATGCATGGTTTCCGAATTAAAAGTGGCTTCAAATTACAATACATTGTATGCAGGATGGCATTGACGAATTTTCTCGGTAGCAACAACTGCTTTCTTTGGTTGATAACTGATGTTGAAAATTGACTGACGTTACATCTGCATTGTATAGAAACATAACTAAGGAGCAACATGATGAGCTATGTATTTCCTGCTGCTCTGTTCTTATTTTAAAGGACTTTAATCCTGTGTTAATTTACTGTTGGTTTTTCAGAACGCTTATAGCTCGTTTAATTCTCGACAGATCGTAGAGTTCGTCTCCAAAACCTCAGTTCTTTTTCATTTCTACGAGGGTCACTATTTATATTTCGGAAATTGGCAACACTGATGTCATGTGAGTCCATCTGACGGTTCCATCGAAAAGTTTGACATTTTTGACGATAAACGTACTCAGAACATTTTGTCATACGGACGCTATTTGTTCATTTTATATTTAGTTGAAAGTTTGGTCTCGGCAAAGAAATGGAACTGAATCGTGAACATTTTTGTGCGATGATTTTTTACGACTTTCGACGTGGATTATCACTACAAGAGTGCGTCAATCAACTTAATTTGACTTTTGGCGATGAAGCTCTATCAAAAACCACTGTGTATCGCTGGTATAGTGAATTCAATCGTGGTCGTAGTTCGCTGTCCGACGAGTTTCGTGAAGGTCGTCCAAAATCGACTGTACTGCCAGAAAACATCGATGCTGTGCACGAAATGATTAAGCAAGATCGTCATGTAACCTATTGTGAGATTGAGGCATCCCTAAGCATTAGTTCCACCAGCATATATGCGATTTTACATGAACACTTAGTTGTGCGAAAATTATGTTCACGTTGGATCCCACATAATTTGACAATCGCTAAAAAAAAGGCTCGTGTCGATTGGAATAAATGCTTTGAAAATTGGTTTAAGCGCATGCAAAAGTGTATCGATCATCGTGGCGAGTACTTTGAAAAACAATAAAAATATATTCGCAGCTTAACTATTTGTTTTTGTTCCTATTCCCGAAATATAAATAGTGACCCTCGTATTTACTTTGTTTGCGGAGATACAAATCTTACAATTCATTCGTCTACGAAACCACAGTTTAAGGTACGGTAATGTGCTGAATAGTGAAATATATGATAATGAATGAGCTGATGACCACCTATGCATTCCCTATCACAGCCATCATTTTGATTGTACGATATGTGCATACGCCAAAAGATGCCCGGCGTTGAACATTTAATAAGTACAAAGCCTTCAGAAAAAAATCAAGAATCAACTATGAGATAGTGAGAAAAAATTGAGAAAGTTGGTAAAAAAAAGCAAAAACACAACACAAAAGGTTCTTTTCAGAACCGCCAACATGTTCATAAAGAGTAAACAGTAAACTAATCCATTTTTCAGGTAGATAGGTCGGTATTCACGTAGGAGAAGGAAATAAAACAATATATTTTAAATATATATTTAGCAAAAGCTGTCCCCTTTGTATAGTCCTACGTCACTCCGGTTATGTCCCCGACATTACCCACCCGTCTTTTTTTATTAGATTAAGGTTTTTAGTTTAAGAAATAATCAGAAAAAAAGATTGAGAAATCACTGAAAAACTGTACATCTGCCACTTTATATGGCGGAATGCGGAGAACCCGTTGACATGGAGATTGAATCCACTGTCTATCCCTCCACATCTACGGGAGGTGGGAAGTCGCTTAAACGCGTTCCCCCTTCGGAAGAAGTCTTTTCGGGGGAGGAATTAACCCACCTAAACAAGCCCCCCTCAAGAAAATTTGCAAACCTCTCCTCTTCACCCCCTCAATCTCCTGCTCCCGTTCCTCCTCTCGCTCCCGTTCTCGCTCTCCCTCTCGCTCCCACTCCCGTTCTCGCTCCCCCTCACGCTCCCGCTCCCACTGAACTCCCGATCACGCCACCCAACCCTGCTGTTTCCGCTTCCGCTCAACAATCGACCCCACTTTCCTCTCCTGTTGTGTCTCCACCCCGTGTCAAGGTTTATCCAGAAAATGCAACTGGAACTGGCCCATGGGTTGTTTTCTTCCGACCTAAACCTAAAGGAAAATCTCTGAATGTCATTCAGATCATGAAAGATTTGACAAAAAATTATTCCTCCGTGGTCGAAATTTCCAAGGTTCGCCCGAACAAACTGCGTGTTGTCGTGGCTGATCGGAAGCAAGCTAACGAGATTGTTGTCGACAAGCGGTTCATTTTAGAATATCGCGCATACGTGCCCTGCCATAACGTAGAAATTGCGGGAGTGATTACAGAAACGGGTCTGACGTGTGAATTTATTAAAAAAGGAAATGGAAAGTTCAAGAAGCTCCCCTCGATGGAAGTCGAGATCTTGGACTGTCGCCAATTAGGCAAAGTCTCCCAGGAAGGGGGAGAAACTAAATTCACGCCGTCCGACTCGTTTCGAGGAACTTTTGCTGGTTCCGCTCTCCCTGACTACGTTATGGTGGACAAATTGAGACTGCCGGTGCGACTCTTTGTGCCAAAGCCCATGACTTGCAACAAATGCAAGTCAGTTGGTCACACTTCAGATTATTGTGCCAACAAGGAGCGCTGTGCAACTTGCGGAGAGCAACATGTGGGGGAATCCTGCAGTGCGACTGAGCATAAATGTCCATATTGCGGGGGAACTCCACACGCGCTCTCAGCTTGTGAAACTTATAAGAGTCGCTGGGAGAAACAGAAGCGCTCTTTAAAGGAACGCTCGAAGCGCACATTTGCGGAAATTTTAAAGGGCGCTTCTCCACTGACTCAACAACAACAACAACCAATCTCAACACACAATACTTTTTCCTCGTTGCCAGTTGATGAAATGGAACCGGACACAGCTAGCGGGGACACACCGTTTATTTCCAAAGGGAATCCCCGGCGCAAGAATGTGACCACTCCCAAAGTTCAAGAACAAGTCCCCCCGGTGATACCCCCTGTTAGCTTGCCTAAAAAATCGAGTGCCGCGGACAAGCAAAATCAGGTTCCTCCTGGCTTCCGTGGGAATAGTTCACCTTCGAACGACCCAGCACTCGAGGGAACATCAAAAACCCCAACTGTCCCTATTTTTTCGTCCAGTTCAACTTCCCAATCGGGATTTATAAACTTGTCTGACCTTCTGGATCAAATCTTCAAGTGTTTTAATGTTTCCGACTCCATCAGAACCATTGTCATCTCAATGCTTCCAGTATTAAAGACAATTTTGCAACAATTGATGCAAACATGGCCCCTCCTTGCAATAATTATCTCTCTTGATGTCTAATTTAAATAGAGAGGTCGGAGATATCACTGTTTTACAGTGGAATTGTCGTAGTCTCATCCCTAAATTGGATACATTCAAATTTTTAATTCATAAATCCAATTGTGATGTTTTTGCTCTGTCCGAAACTTGGCTTTCTTCGCGAGATGATCTCTCTTTCCATGATTTCAATATTATACGCTTGGACCGTGATGACAGATACGGAGGGGTGCTATTGGGGATCAATAAGTGCCACTCATTTTTTCGAATTGACCTTCCACCTATTGGAGGGATTGAAGCTGTTGCTTGCATGCAAACATCAGAGGAAAAGACCTCTGTATTGTCAGCTTGTATTGGCCTCCGAGAGCTGCGGTTAGCCGCAAGCAACATGTGCTCACTTCTTCCTGAGCCACGATTGATCTTGGGAGACTTCAACTCTCACGGAACTGCCTGGGGGGAACAGTACGACGACTATCGTTCATCGTTGATATATGACCTTTGTAACAGCTTCAATATGACCGTTTTGAATACTGGGGAAACAACACGTGTTCCTAAACCTCCTGCTAACCCAAGTGCTCTTCACCTCTCGCTTTGCTCGAATTCACTATCGTTAGATTGCAAGTGGAATGTAATCCAGGACCCCAACGGTAGTGATCACTTGCCAATCAAAATTTCCATCACCATTGGGTCGAATTCTTCTGAATCTATAAACATGGCATATGACCTCACAAGACACATTGACTGGAAAAAATATGCGGACGCGATTGCTCTAGCCATCAATTCCAGAGATGGTTTACCTCCATTGGAGGAGTATAACTTCCTTTCTCGTTTGATCTATGACAGCGCAGTTCGCACTCAAACGAAACCCATTCCAGGTTCCACCATTTCCCGAAGGCCTCCCAATCTATGGTGGGATAGCCAATGTTCCAAGCTTTATATAGAAAAATCGAATGCATTTAAAGCTTTTCGGAAACGTGGAACTCCTGAAAATTTTCAAACGTATTTAGCCCTTGAGAATCAGTTCAAAAATTTGATCAAAGGGAAAAAACGTGCTTATTGGCGAAATTTCGTGGGAGGTTTGTCACGAGAAACGTCAATGAAAAAATTATGGAAAGTGGCTCGAAACATGAGAAATCGCTCTTCAACGAATGAAAGCGAAGAATATTCACATCGATGGATTTTTAATTTTGCACGAAAGGTTTGTTCCGATTCCGCTCCAGTGCAAAGAATTATTCGAGATATACCACAAGATAGGTGCGATCTTGATTATGAGTTTTCGATGGTAGAATTCTCTCTTGCTCTCCTTTCATGTAACAATTCTGCTCCGGGATCGGATCGAATTAAGTTCAACTTGTTGAAAAACCTCCCTGATGTGGCGAAACATCGCTTGTTGAATTTATTCAATCGGTTTCTGGAACATAATATTGTTCCAGATGATTGGAGACAAGTACGAGTTTTAGCTATTCAAAAACCCGGAAAACCCGCGTCCGACTTCAATTCGTACCGCCCAATAGCAATGCTGTCTTGTATACGGAAATTGTTGGAGAAAATGATCTTGTTTCGCCTTGATCGATGGGTTGAAACGAATGGCCTACTCTCAGATACACAATATGGGTTCCGCAGGGGCAAGGGGACAAATGATTGTCTTGCGTTGCTTTCTTCAGAAATTCAAATGGCTTACGCCGGAAAAAAAACAAATGGCATCAGTATTCTTGGACATAAAGGGGGCCTTTGATTCAGTTTCAATAGAGGTCCTGTCAGACAAATTACACTCTCGGGGTCTGCCGCCTCTATTGAATAATATGTTATATAACTTGCTTTGTGAGAAACATTTGAATTTTTCTCACGGGGATTCGACAGTAAGTCGGGTCTCCTACATGGGACTCCCCCAGGGCTCATGTTTAAGCCCCCTTTTGTACAACATCTATGTAAGCGATATCGACAATTGCCTTACACAAAATTGCAGCCTAAGACAACTTGCAGATGATGGAGTGGTGTCTGTCGTAGGACCAAACGAATCCGACCTGCAAGGACCCTTACAAGATACTTTGAACAATTTTTCAACCTGGGCCATTGGGCTAGGGATCGAATTCTCTACGGAGAAAACAGAGATGGTGGTTTTTTCTAGGAAGCATAGACCAGCAAAACCAAAGCTTCAACTTTTGGGTAAACCGATCACTCATGCTATGTCATTCAAATATCTTGGGGTGTGGTTCGACTCCAAATGTACTTGGGGGGCCCATATTAGGTATCTGAGTAAAAAATGTCAACAAAGAATAAACTTTCTCCGTACAATTACCGGCACCTGGTGGGGAGCCCACCCCGAAGATCTTATAATGTTGTATCGAACAACTATTCTCTCAGTGATGGAGTATGGCAGTTTCTGTTTTCAATCAGCTGCCAAAACACACCTCATTAAACTCGAGCGAATTCAGTATCTTTGTCTCCTATTGCGTTGGGATGTATGCCCTCAACGCATACCATGAGCCTCGAGGTTTTGGCAGGCGTACTCCCACTAAAAGATCGCTTCAATTTATTATCTCTTCGGTTCCTCATCCGGTGTAAGGTTATGAACCCATTGGTGATCGGAAATTTTGAGCAGCTGATCGAGCTAAATTTTCATTCTGGATTCATGAGCTCATATCATGAATTCGTCTCCATGCAGGTTAATCCTTCTTCGTATATTCCCAACCGTGTTTGTTTTCCTGACTACATCAATTCCTCTGTGCATTTTGATCTGTCCATGAAGCAGGATATCCATGGAATTCCAGATTATCATCGATCGGGGATCGTTCCTACGATTTTCGAAGCAAAGTATGGGCGTGTCAATTGTGATAATATGTACTTTACTGATGGGTCCTCTATGAATGAGTCCACAGGATTTGGAGTGTTCAACAATTTTTTTAGCACCTCACACAGTCTTCAGTATCCTTGCTCAGTGTATATTGCTGAATTGGCAGCAATACACTGGGCGCTGGACAGCGTCGCCTCACGACCTGTTGAACACTATTACATTGTAACGGATAGTCTGAGCTCTGTCGAAGCTATCCGTTCAGTGAGGCCGGAAAAGCACTCGCCGTACTTCCTTGAGAGAATACGAGAAATTTTGAGTGCTTTATCCAGACGCTGTTATGTCATTACCTTTGTCTGGGTCCCTTCACATTGCTCAATTCCGGGTAATGAGAGGGCTGACTCATTAGCAAAGGTAGGTGCAATTGAAGGCGAAATTTATCAGCGTCAAATCGCCTTCAATGAAGTTTATTCTTTAGTTCGTCAAAATACCATCGTTAACTGGCAACGCAAATGGAACGAAGATGAATTGGGCCGGTGGCTCCACTCAATTATCCCTAAGGTTAGCCTCAATCCGTGGTTCAAAAGTCTGGACTTGAGTCGGGACTTTATTCGCACCTTCTCCCGACTCATGTCCAATCACTGTTCGTTAGACGCGCTGCTTTTTCGTTTTAATCTTGCCGACAGCAATCTCTGCGCTGCTTTTTCGTTTCAATCTTGCCGACAGCAATCTCTGCGGTTGTGGCCATGGTTACCACGACATCGAACACGTTGTTTGGTCGTGCGAGTTGTATCTTGTCGCCAGATCGAATTTAGAAAACTCCCTTCGGGCTGGAGGAAAGCAGTCCAATGTGCCGGTGAGAGATGTGTTGGCTCGGTTAGACCTTGATTACATGTCCCAAATATATGTTTTCCTTAAAGCTATCGATCTTCGAGTGTGATTGTTCATACATCCTTTTCCCCTCCTTTTCGTCCTTCGCGAGCTATCGGTTCCCTTCCTACTAACATTAGAATAAGTTAAATTGTAAACACATATTAAATGTAAGGATAGTTTTAAGAATTGAGTGTGAAGTGTCAGTGTGAATGAGAATGTGAATGTGAATGTGAATGTGAGTGCGAGTGTAAACACACATCTCCTTACATCCCATCCTTTTCCTAATGAAAATGTGTCACCCTTCTAAACTCGAGTCGACCGCGAGTAATCGGTTTCCTATTTCATTAACCATAGAATTAAGGAAACAACTTGTTGATATATGCTAGTTGAAATATAGTTAAGAGTTTGGCTCCATTAAACTTATGTAACTGAGCCTGTAAAAATAATCGGATTAATAAAAAAAAAAAAAAGATGCACTATGAGAATTGTTTCATATTTTCGTTTTCGAGCTATTGAGAACGACGTGAAAAAAACCAAAAAAAAAATACATTTTATCTCGAAACCCTTTCTTTGTATTAAATAAACTTTCAAAAAGAAGATGTGTTTATTTTATTAGATTTAAAAAATATTCTTAAAAACATAAAAATAAACATTTAACCCTCTATCGCCCATGTTTTTTATTAATCTAAAAAAACCTACTCCACTGTTATCTTGAATTTCCGACTTTCAGCATAAAATATTACTAGCAAAAAGCTGCCACCATAAAAACAATGTGTATGTGTGATAAATGAAAATATTCTAAAGACGTTCTAGTGGCAGTGAACATTAAAAATAATGTCTGAATGATTTGAAAAGAGAATTTGCGTAGCCCGTCTAAAGGCGGGCTTGGGCTGTAGAGGGTTAATTGCAAGAAACCCAACTTGTTGTAAGTTCACTTGATGTTTTGAATACATTTACGATAAATACACTAGTCCAAAAAAAATTAGAGGAACAGAGCGCGAAGTCGGAAATTTTAAGTGATTTGTGACATGCTGTAACTTCGTGAAAAATCAACGCATATCGATGGGATGTTCTGTTTATAAGGATTGCAAAATAATGGAGAGAGTGGAATAAATATATAATCGTCTGTGTAATTTAGAAGGAAAACCATTGCGACATATGATGACCAACTTGTGCATTGTTCTCACCAGGTTCTCAACCATCTTGAGTAGATTTCGCGAAACCAAGTAACATATTAGCCCTTTTCAAGGTCACCGAGACATACTAGCAAATAGTTAATCCTAAAATTTCAATACAGTGATAAACAAGCGAGTAGAAGAAAAGTATTCCGTAATCCTACGTTGACATTGCGGTCGTGCCCTGGACAGAACTTTCCATCATTTTCCTCTTTCGTGTTGTATAGAATTAATTTGAGTTATTATCAGAAGATTTTGAATAACACCTAATCTGATTTTTCTTAGTTTTTCCTCCTCCATTCGGGTGAACGACATTCGGATGTATGTCACATTCGAGTAAATGTGTTTCGGCTTAATGGTAATGATGAATTCCATAGATGGCATGAAATGGTTAACTATGTATAAACCAACTGCAGGTTAGTATACAACACCATAATTTCACCATTATTGTGCCGATTGCGCTTCAACGCAATCAACCTGAAAGGGTACACATTCAAACATTCATCAATCGAAGAAGGAACGTAATTTTCAGCTACCAGGAAAATCACCTTCCGCGCATCGCCCATTTAACCATTTTCTTCTCCACCGAGACGAGGCCAAGTTTCCCGTCTTTTTTGCCCCCATCATCCGGAAAGAATGAACGCATAACGAGAGAGAAATACTACCATAAAACAAGTTGATATATTGTGATGGTGATAGGAAAACCTGTTCCGAAAATGAGCGTAAATAAATTTATACGAGCAGTACCAACCAAACGAGAATCAGATTGGACTTTATGGTGCTATCCCCAATGCGCGACCAAGACCACGACGTGAGCACGAAAAATTCTAATGCAGTGCAAAACAAAACTGGACTCTGCTGTGCAGTGTTTGTGTGTGTTTTTGTTTCTGTATTTTTTTCAGTCCACATGACCGTCACGAGAAACAGTAACTTCATCCGACCGTGTATGTTGGCCAAATAATAATATTATAATTAAAACGGAGATCCTTCTCACTCTCTAGCATTCCGTGCGCCGTTGTTTCATAGAAGCGCGCAGACCACTTTTTACTAATCGCTCGAGCTCGCTCTCTCTCTCTGCCTCTGGAGGGTCATGTTTAGCACACGACTTCCGTCCGCGCGCGGTTTGGATCTCCACTGTTTACGATGCGGTTTTTAGTTATTATGATTTATTGCTCTTCATTTTTCTTTGGTGTTTTGTTTTGCTGAAGTTTTAAATTAACTTGAAATTTGATTCAATGTCACACACCCGGTTGCTCGCTGATGGTAGATTTGGCCAAGTGCAATGAAATCTGTAGACGTTGCTGACGATGGTAGCTGTGGTTTATGCTCGGCAGCGACAGCGGCAAACGAAAGAAAACAAATAGAATAATATTGTGATCATTTGTTTTCATAATATTCTTTTCTTTTTTTCTCTTTTCCTCTTGGGCGACAAATTCAAGCAATCAATGATAATTTGAACGAGTTATTCTGGTATCTGCCCAATCGTTGTACGGATCGAAAGGTTCTAAACTGCAATGATAGTGATGCGTGATTTCGGTTCCCGGAATAAAACGCTGCAGGACACAATTATTTTTTTTTTTTTTTTTTATTATCCAAAATATATATTTTATGAGGGCTCATATGGCGTCAGCCTAACGGGGCCGGGAGTTCAATATTTTGACAATGTTTGCTTAGACTATGTTAGTAATATGTAACCGATTACTCGCGGTTGACTCGAGGTTAGTATTACAAGTGTTCTCATAATTGGTATGTCGCAGTCTTCGATGCTCTGTACGTGTGCCCGACACGGGATACTTCCTATTGGGATGCAGCTGACCATTAATCAGCAACGCCCCCCTAGTCTGTACCCCATATCTAGCGTGGTGCGTCTTTCTCGACTCAAGGAATCCAGGATAGAATGGCGGCGCAATCATCAGCTCGTGTAGAGTTGTCATGAGCGGTACAACCTTTGGCTCTTGTTGAATAATCAGTGGACTGACACAATTATTTTATTATTTGAAGTTAACAAATAAACAAAAACGAGAAAGAAAAGGGATTGAATTTTATATACCTTGGCGAATCAGGTGCGCGCAAATCACTTACTTGAAATGCAGTGTATGTTCTACGAACCAGGAACGAACCACTGTGGAGAGAGGAAATATTGCAATGTAGACTTCGCCTGTTTCAACTGATTGGGTTTAAATAACCCATTCTCGATTTCAAACACACAGTCTCGCTCCAGTCATCAAGCAGACAACGCTTTCCTGAATCCTCTTTCACCCACAACGGCTTTGATAACTTCGGAGTGTCGATTATTTCGTTGTTGTATAAAGGTATAAATTTTTTCAATTCGATGCCCAGAGAAATAAAACGTGCGGCAACAGTGGCATAGTTTAAGAAAATGTGTATTTCACACGTAAAATCTGTTTTTAAACAGGTTTCCATAAAATTTTTGCTTAATAATTTATTTATGTTTATAATTGATTGACATTTACAAAATTCATTTACAGGTAAACTTACCATGTTCGTACTGATGATGATGATGTTTCTTTTTTCTTCTTTGTTGATAATAGCGAGCGTCGTCTACGAAAGTTTAAGCTTCTCGCGCTTCTGGTAGGTCTGAACTATGTTAATAGTGAACACTAGCAGAACACTGATACACAATGAAATTTTATATGGGGTCTGAAGTGGAAACTGGAATGGGGATAGCTTTTTCAGAATTGTCGTAAACTATCTTTTCATAAGATGGTTATATCGAGTATTTCTGAATAGTGGCAGATCTCTAATATGTTCTTAGTTGACCCTTTTAGATGTTGGGTTAAATTCCCAATCAGTCAAGGATCTTCCCGGGTTGGAAATTTTCTTGACGGGCCTTGAGAAAGCTTTGGATCTGATGTTGAGACTATGATTATGTCAATGTCGATACGGATAGAAATATTGTTTTTTTTTTACAGTTTCCGCCAATTTATGATGTTCGATTAATAGAAATTCATGACAGTTCGTTTTTGTTTTTGCTTTTTAATGCCGGTCTCTTAACTTTAATGCAAACATAAATACTATCTATAAGATAAATCGACCTGTTCAAACCTTTGTAAGGGTATGAGGTGGGTCACAATCATCATCATCATCATCATCATCATTAACACCGTGTACCGAAGATATCGCACACAGTGGGGCAATGTTGTCCGGTGGAATCATTTGATTGGCCCAATTTGTGCTCCGACCAAAACAGGCAACTAAATTAACGGCGAAGTACAAATTGAATACACCAATTCCCCTGCGAAAACAAATAATCTAATCCAGCTAATCCAGCGAAATATTCAGTCGCAAGCCCCACCCTGTATTTTTCTACAGCCAGTTAATAAGTATGTATTTCATTTCTCCGTTCCGAATCGATCACTTTCGAATCCGGTGCTCATCAAGTCAACAGCTTGTAGCAGTCTTCGCTCCTATCACAGCACATCATGATTTTGACAGTCGTTCAGTCGGCAACTAGCAACTTTTCACTAAAGAGTTATTTGAATACAGTTAAATGCAACATTTCGATGCATTCTAAAGGAATATCCGAGATAATGAAAAGCCAATTGATTTTTCAAATTTGTTTACCGGGGAGAGCGTGTGAATTTAGGAGTGCTTTTGGGCTTATTGGTGTTTGGGGACTTTCCGTTCGTTCATAAAATTTTCACGAATTTATGCATTGTTTTCGGATTAAGTGGCGTCAAAGTACAACACATGGGGGTCTCCGTAGCCACATTGGTTGCGCGTTCGCTTTGTAAGCGATCGATCGTGAGTTCAAAACTCAGGGCCCTCATTGACCATCTTTGTGTTGTTACAGAATAGCTACGTCCACGCAACAATCAACAGCGATGGAGATCGATCCTCGGTCGAAATTAGATCGATTCATCCATACAACTGCTCTGCTCTGTAAGACACATCGGGCTGCTGTTCTATAAATAACTCAACAATAACTCAAACTGTCTCCGCTGTCCGGTGGTCTAACTGGATAATGGAAGAACGGAAAGAATACTCTTATGCCTACATGGCTACTGTGTAAATGTTCCATATGCAATGGTATAGAAGGAATACTGGCGAATGGCAACTGTGTAATGTAATGTGCTATAATTATAGATATGATAACCGTGTGGACATGTACACGATTAAAATTCGGCTCTGTTACAGCTAAAATGCTAATGAGCCTAAAATAAATAAATGTGATAAAAAAAAAGTACAACACATTGCAAGCCGGATGGGAAGAAGAAATTTTTCAACATTGAGAGCTGTGTTCACTGTTTCACTGCGATTGCCAGGGTTGCAACGTATACAGAATATTCTGTATTTTACAGATTTTTTGCCAAATTTCAGATACAGAATCTGGATATACAAAATTACAGATTTTCAGCAAAAATACAGAATTAACATTTAATTTATTACAGTGCATACACAGATACCTTGATTCATAAAAAAAAAGTTGAACACAACGCAACGAGTTGACTTTCATTGGAGGCAGTTATTAAGCGGAATCTTCAGCGATTTGAAGAGCTTAAACAATTGTTTTCGTTCCAAGTTATGTATGATCATAATCAATCCACCAATCGTATTCAAACGATCCTATGACTAAACCGATTATACTGTTTCCAAGCTTTGTTCTACTGCTCAACAATAACGTCAATCGCTCTTTTCAATTAGAAAGTTCTCAACTTTCCGAACTTGATAATGAGAGAAGATTGTTATTGTTGATCATGTTGGGTAACTTATTTTTGGAGAGCTACGTGCAACGATTCGTTCATGCCGACCTTGATGTGAAAGATTTTGAAGACTTTCTGAAGAAGCCTGAGGATGTTTGCGATGATATCGATGCAGAAGAAGCTGAAAAAGGATTGGATACAACTAGGAAGTTAATCTTGAAATCGATTTGTCGTGACTTCTATATTGAACTGGTGAATCATAGCTGCAGCCTTGATAAATCCTCAAAACTTCGCCAAGCTACCAAACCTTAATGATTTGATGCGACAATTCCCTCAATTCGTTGAAACAGGTAATAGACAAGGCTTGGATTACGAATTCAGGCTACTCAAGTCGAATCTTGTGGGGCAAAAATTGAGTGATTTGGATATAATTTGGTCCCACCTGTTGAATGTCAGAAGGCGTGATGGAAAATTGTTGTATCCATTGCTAAGGTCGTTTGTATGACATTATTTGATGACACTCATCAGCATGTATTTATTGGGCGAATATTTTTGCCAACAAAACAAAGTCCGAAATTGGTTGGCTCTCACAATTATGAACTCTATTTTGAGAGTAAAGAACTATGTATCGGCGCAAGGAGGAGCGTCAAGGATGAAGTGAAGGCAAATTTCAACAAAACCATGTAAAAACATCATACAATTCAGAGGGGAAAATGTTTTCAACCCATAAATAAGAAAAATAAGTTCAAAGTGAAAATAAACCTTTATTTTAATTTTTTTCACTTAAGTTTTCGATACAGATTTTTTGACTAAAAATACAGATGTACAGATTTTTTCAGAAATTTTTACAGAATTAAATGTGGCAACACTGGCGATTGCCGGATTTCCTGTTGCCGTTCAGCGAGAGGTGCTGCATGGTATAATTTGTGGATTATTTCTTTGGAAATGATGTTTTTAGAAGCGTTGGAGATGTAATTTTTCTAAGGGATACAGGAAAAAAACTACTTGGATATTCGATTAGTTATTTAAATTGGCAGCCCTTGGTGTAGTCTCACTTGTCTCCGATTATGTCCCCAAGATTTTATAATCCACCTTTCATTTTTTTTTTAATTTTATTTGCTCACAATTGCATCTTATTAAAGCATGATGTTCAACAAAATTGTTGAAGTATCAGGAAATTTTCGGATACAAAACTTATCTCCAACATCTCAGATTGCAGTGAAACGTTGTGAGTGTAAATATTTCTGTCATTTAAGTTAGTTAGATTACTTTTTGAAGCTAAAGATTGTTTCTTAAATGTTTAAAAAAATGCTAATCTATGAACTGTAAGACCTACAAAATATTGGTCAAAGAAAAAATGTAGGAAATATAAAAAAAACATTAAAATTTATACTGAAAAAAAATCATTTTCCCTCGAAAAATATTCATAAAACTCTCAAAAAGAAATATGAATAACTCATACAATAAGCAACAAGTCATCCATACATCGAAGGATGAGAACTTCTACAGGGAATAAGTTTTCTAACAAAAACTTTTTCATGTTTTCTTTGGAAAAATACGACTAAGGTACCGTTCTGAATCATATTTCGGACAACATCATATTTCGGACACTTTGTTCTAATATCTTGAAATGCTTGATTTACTGATGATATAACTATCAAATAAATATCACAATTGCTTCTTTAGAGTAATCCCTTGGTTTCACTATCATTTCACACGAGAACTGCATTTAAATTATAACATAATCGGCAGAACTCTTACAACACTAATCATTATCGTTTTTGTTTGACGTTTCCTTAGCGTCGTGAGCACGTAGAATTTACCCGTTCATAAATATTTAAATTTCTCCCATGTTTCATCAGTTCTCATCATCGTTAACAGTTTACTGTGATTGCCTGGTAAGTGTTTCGCAGTTGACTATAAAATATAATCAAGTGTAATGTAATTTTCGACCAATAAAATACAAAATAAAGTGTCCGAAATTTGATTTAGTATCCGAAGTTCGATTCTTATTCCCCTGTTTTGAAAAGCATTTTATTCGGTGATTTTTTATGTTTTCAATCAAGAAGGTACCAAAGTAGAAAACTTACGAGCATATTAAATTAATAATTAAAAATATCAACCAAATGATATCTGTGCATAAAGTTTAGATCTGTTTACTGCATCATATGCCTTAAGCTTCCGAAATATGATTCAGAACGGTAGGTCAAAATGAGTTTTCTATTTTTACATTTTCGGCTAGCTTATACCATCAAAAATGGTTATGACAAGAAAGAATTAATCAATTTCTTTGTGAATAATTGGCCTAATACATCACAATACATGCAGCTCATCATGTCACAGATCGCAGATTCATCAGTCAATTTTTCTCTAACAGAACCCAAATTTTCCTTTAGTCCGAATAATATCACTTATTAGTGCATTAGTGCATAACCGTGTGCACTATTCTCGCCAATGAGTCTATTCTACTTCTGAACATCCAAATGTTTTTGATTCATTCTGTCTTACTGTATTTCATTATTGACGAATTTCATGCCAACTCGACTGGCCGTTGGCAGCACCTTCTCAGATAGCAGTGAAACGTTGTGGGTTTAAAGACATGGGTCAAGCAACTATGCATACTTGAAATATTCGAAAAATAATTAGACTACTCTTTGGAAAAAGCCATTTTTGTTCTTAATTTTTTACAAAGATTTATAACTTAAAAACTATGATACCTATTAAATTCTTGTCAAAGGATGAAATGTAGAAAATTGTTTAAATTTTGACAAAAAATACCAAAATTTTTTTGGAAAAAAATTTCGCTGAAAAAAAGTTATTTTAAAAATTAAAATTCATTTTTCTCAAAAGCGTATTTTTTTTAAATTCCAAAATATATATATATATATATATATATATATATATATATATATATATATATATATATATATATATATATATATATATATATATATATATATATATATATATATATATATATGTGTGTGTGTGTGTGTGTGTGTGTGAATAGCCCTTACAATTTCCAACAAGTCGTCCATATATCGGAAGATGGGCACTTTTACAGGGAAAAAGTTTTTCGTGCATCATCTTTCTCATGTTTTCTTTGAAAAAAATACAACTTATCCTAATTTTGTTTAAAGTCAAGAATGCGAAATAGTGTATTCGACAAAGTTATAGATCTTGTTTAAAACGTAAACTTTTGTCGAAGACATCAACTTTCTTTCTTTTATAGTTTTTGGAATATAAGTCATTTTTGTATGAAGACTCCTGAAAAAAATATTGTTTTGCTCGTAACATTTTAATGTGTAAATTCTCATGTTTGACATGTTTCTAAATAGAGACCACGATCTGAGATGGTGCTGCCAACTCCTAAGACGAGTTGGCATGAAATTCGTCTATTATCTAATGCTGTTGAACTGCTTGATTTTATAACACTTAATTCTGACAATGTCACATCTGTCCGTGTCAAACTCCTTTCTACTTTCACTGGCTTTATTTCTTATTTATTTTTTTTTTCATTCTATCTTCAATTATTGACCGTTTACTGAACACAGTATCCAGCCTGCGTTGCATCTCATCCTTTTCTAACTGTCGTTTTCGATTAAATTCCTCTTCTGCCGCTATACGCATTTCCATCACCTGCTTTTCTAATACCATCTTCATTTCCCGCTTTTCTTTCTCCAGCATCTGCTTCTTTTTCGCCAACTCCATCCTCTTTCGTTTCAGGATGAGCTTCCTCTCACGGGCAAGGACCTTTTCAGCTTCAATTAACTCTTTATCGTCGGGATCGGTATTTGCAGTAGAATCACGTTTACCATCATTCGCAGAATAATCGAAACTCTCTGACTACTTCTTTCAATCTCAACCTCCTTTGACTTTTGAAATCCTATAATTTCTGTAATTAAAGTACAAATTCTTCGTCTGCACTAACTTAAATTGTTCTAGTTTCTTTCTCACCAACTCTTTAAATATCCATCTAATTTAATTTCCAATCCAATAAAAATCCAATTCTCGCAATCTCTTCAATTCTAAATTTTTTCACTCTTTCCACTGCCTATTACTTTATTCCTTCTATACATTTCACCCAACAATTGTCAACAATAACAAACAATATTTTATTTGTCGTTGCCGGCAGTGGCGCCAGGGTTTATCAAACAAGGTGGCATGAACTAATAAAACAGCCCACCGGTGCCTCAACACATGTAAAATTTCAAAAACCGACATTTTGTTTATTGGCAAAAAAAAAGATCTATGCAAAGTTTCAGCTCAATCGGACATGATTTAGGGGTGCTTCAAAGTGCTCAAAGTTTTGATTTTTTGACCCTCGAAAATCTTACACGCTAGAGAAAAAAAATTTAGGCCGAAAATCGACTTTTTGGGACCTGAATGGCCTAAAAATTAAAAATTTTGAGTGCCTTGAGGCACCCCTAACTCATGTCCGACTGAGCTGAAATTTTGCACAGGTTTTTTTGGAACAATAATCAAACTGTACATGGTCGGTTCTATAAATTCGATGATTATTATTTTCCATATCTTCATTGCCACTCAAACGACGATTTACGGCCAAAGAAAAAAAAAATTCGAGATGATACCAGAACTCGACGTTTTATGCATTTTCAAGTCATTTAGCATCGAAAAAATGTTTCGATTTTCCAAATTTCAAGTTCATGATTTCTGTAATTTTTTTTCAAATGACTTGTTTCCCAAAAACAATTCTATCGGAAAAGAAAATCATCAAATCTGTTGATGACTGATTTGTGACATAGTCGCCCGAACATTTGTACAATGAAACTTCCGCACAAGCCTGTGTCTATGCAGTACTCTCGCAACCGCCAATTGGAAACCTGTAATTATGAACATTAGTGATATAATTAAAACTACAAACCAACCGGTAAATGGCAGCACTCAACCACCATTTCTCGATCTGCGGGGGATCCATTACTCAGAAGCTATCACTGCGCAATGTCTAGAAACGAGATCTGCGATTTGGCGAGCATGCAGATTAGCATCTTTACTGCTGGCTTTATCAGTTTTGCTTCCCGGTTAATCTCGGCTTCCCTTCAAACGGACAAACCAGGACGAACGCGGGTCTCGGATTTCCCCTATATCAGATTCACGGGGAAAAGTTCTTCTTTTGCATACGCTCCGAAGCGTCATCTATCCACCACCACACTTGGAGATGATAGGCATTAGATTAGATTCCCCCCCTAGGGACGGCTGACTGTCTGACGAGCTTTCAAGTGTGTAGATTCGTTTCCAGATTGTTAGACAGAAAGCCCGACGTGTTTGCTTTTGATGTCTTGTTCCCGCATAGCCGCAGGATGCCCGGAGCTGGACTACGAAGCTCCTCTACGGAATTCTATTGGACAGGTCCGTCGTAATAGGAGGAAAAACTTGTTCGGTCTGACCTCGATGGAATCATGTTCATTCAATTGTTTTTAGGTCACTAAGCGCACAACAAGCCCCCGAGAGCTTCGACATCGTGATGACTCACAAAATAGTCGAGCGTATCGGACGAAACAGATAACATTCAATCCCCTCTAATGGTGCAAGAGAGTACCATGATACCAGCAGATTCCCCTCCCGAAAATGAAGCACCCGCAGGTCCGGGGCGCGCTGAATTCGATGGAAGATAGACAGACAAACAGACAGACGGATGGGGTATAAAACTGTCTCATCGGTTCCGCTTCGTGGAGCGTTGCGATTACTTCTCTCGATTCCCAAGCTGTGTGGATCGATTTTTAGCTTCACGATTCCCCTTCCCACCGGAGTTTGCTCCGAAAAATGGAAAAAAGACCGGCTCACAGCGATAGCGAAAAGGCGCTGTTTGTTCAGGCTTCCCTCAAAACTGGCTTTTAGTGACACAACTTGGCAACAACCCGGCTCAAAATGTAAACAAAACACGCTAGCAACAATAAGCGACGTTTTCGTTTTCTCTCGTGTCAATAACTCATCGATGAATCGAATTCTAATTCTCGTTGTGTCCGTCTTCCTGGCTAACTATTATCCCAAGGTGTGAAAGACCCCTTTCGTTCTCTTGCTGCTTGCTTCTCCTCTCTTCACATGTAGTATTGTGTTGTTATTTACCTAGTCTGTCGTTCAATATTATGTTTTTCAAAATTGACATCCCCTTCAGTGTTCGGAAAGTTCGAACGAACCGGTGTGTGAAGAAGAATCGACGAAAAATGCGCAACAGATGTGCATGCGCATGTAAGTGCATCTAACGTGAGCGGTTTATCTTCGTTAGGCCGAAGAAAAATTATTCGTTCAATTTCCCTGTGTCTGCCTGTTGAATGTGGAAAATAATAAACTAGATAAGCGGACAGGCAACAGAATGGATGAAGACATGAGTCAGCGGCGTTAGATAATTCATTCGGATGGGAATTAATTGCCACTAGAGTTCTTTCGAGTCATCCGAAACCGGAATCATCCAGTGAAATAGATTCCAATGTTTCTGGTGTGTCATAACTGGACACACGTTGCTGTCACTTGTCGAAACGAACACGATGGTTGGAATAATTGACTCTTAATTGTTACAGGATTTCTGATTGATGAAATCAGTCCTGCTTCAAATGCATTGTAAACACCAATTGACACCAATCATAGCTGCTGACTTGTTCATGGAGTTCTGAAAAGAAAGGGTTCTGACATCACCCAAAGGTTTGTGGTAAAATTTCATTTAGCGTAAGCGTAAGGTCCTGACACATCTTTGAAAATATTACACTCAACAAAAAACAGAGGAGCATCAGATCAACTTCGTATCAAATGGGTACCCGGAGATAAAACATACATAATTTGGAAACTATAAATTAACGTAAAAAAATATTTCAGTAAGACATCACTTCATCATATATTGGGTTGGGGAAAAAGATATGTCGTATATTGTCAATATATGGCAACACTTAAACATATCTTGTGTTGTACTTATCGCATCGGGTCATACTATACGGCTATTTAAAGACGACAATCTGCTACAAGTGTGTCCAAACGACAAACAAAACGTGTTGTGATTGTCCTTTTCAGTCTTAAGTTATGGCGCGTCAAAGATGGAGTCCACCAAGCAAGAAATTCGCCATATTTTACGCGAGGTAAAACTGCAACAAAGGCGGCCGAAACAATTCGTGTAGTTTATGGACCCGATACTGTAACGATTCGCACAGCACAGCGTTGGTTTGATCGATTTCGTTCTGGTGTAGTGGCTGTCGAAGATACACCCCATACTGGTAGGGCAATCGTCGTGGAAACCAATAAAATCGTTGAAATCATCCAAGTAGACCGGCATGTGAGCACTCGCTCGATTGGCCAGGAACTGGGTATAGACCATAAAACCGTTTGGAACCATTTGCAGAAGATTGGATTCCAAAAAAAGCTGGATGTATGGGTGCCACCCAAGTTGACGCAAAAAAATCTTTTAGACCGAATCAACGCCTGCGATGCACTGCTGAAACGGAACGAACTCGACCCATTTTTGAAGAAGATGGTGACTGGTGATGAAAAGTGGATCACGTACGATAACCTAAAGCGAAAAAAGTCGTGGTCGAAGCGCGGTGAGCCGGCCCAAACCATCGCCAAGCCCGGATTGACGGCCAGGAAGGTTTTGCTGTGTGTTCGGTGGGATTGGAAGGGAATTATCCACTATGAGCTGCTCAACTATGGCCAGACCCTCAACTCGGTTCTCTACTGTGAGCAGCTTGACCATTTGAAGCAGGCGATTGACCAGAAGCGACCAGAAATGATCAATATGAATGATGTTGTTTTCCACCAGGACAACGCTCGGCCTCACACATCTTTGATGACCCGCCAGAAGCTACGGGAGCTCGGATGGGATGTCCTATTGCACCCACCGTATATCCCGGACCTGGCTCCAAGTGATTATTATCTCTTCCGCTCCATGCAAAACGCTCTTGGTGATACTAAGTTGGCCCTAAAAGAGGCTTGCGAAAACTGGATGTCTGAGTTTTTTGCAAATAAGGAGGGGGGGTTTTATAAGGGAAGGATAATGAAGTTGCCTTCTAAATGGCAACAAAACGGTGCATATTTGACTTAAATTGGATAATTTTAAGTATGTTAAATAATTCCCCAACCCTATATTATATTGGGAGTAAAACATACTTTACGGTAAATTTTTTGTCGTCGCCTGAGTTTCTGGGGGTGAGAATACTCATACATATACATTTAGGGTAGTGTTATCGAAAAAATGTCTTCAAATTGCATGAAACGTCGTGACCTGCGATCCCGACACTGTGGGACTTATGCTTAGTCTTTTTCTCGGAATACGAGGTTTAGGGTGCCAAAGGAAATGTTCATCACACAAATCATTTCGTAACTTTGGATGTTACGTTAAAATTCATCGAGATTTTACAAATAACTCTTTAGTAGAAAGTTTTGGTGGCACTGAAAAAGACCGATTGTTTGTGTGGTTTTGTAGAAACTGCTAAAGATGGTTGATTCATGATTCATCTTATTCTCGCGAGAAAAATACACAAGCTGGCCATATGTAGAGATTTGTGTCCCTATTGCCAATGTAGATAGTGCACTCCGTATACATCTCTTCTTTAAGACACCCGGTCTGTTAGTACAGTCACAGTCGGATGCAAGGAAACAAAAAGTTTAAAAAAGATAAAAATTGCACTAATTTCTTTCATTCACAACACACTAACGACTCTCCGAAGCGATTTCGCTCTTAAATACCGCCTCGAGCATCCTCTGTGTTGACCGCTCGCTGGTTGAAGTGAGACCAGAATTAAGTTGGAAGCGACTTTTATACTCTTCTACACGTTAGCAAAATAGAAACGGAGGTTGGCCAGAGCGAACCCAATATTTATAGTCTTTGGTTCGGTTCGGTGGTTTTTATAGTCTCGTCTTTGATTCAATCAACATTAGAATACTGTTCTGTAGTATGGGCACCTTTCTACAGCAACGGTGTGAATCGCATCGAATCCATCCAACGGAGATTCGTACGCTTTGCTCTTCGTTGGTTACCATCGAGGGATCGTTTCAATCTGCCAGAATACAAATGGAGATGCATCTTGATGAGTCTACAATTATTAAGTGTTCGCCGCGACGTTTCCGAATCGATATTTACTGTTGATCTGTTGCGATCTGATATCGATTGTGGTGCACTGTTGCAACAGTTGGACATCAACATCAGACGCGTGAACTTACGTTCTTACTATTTTTTTACCGTCCCGTAGTTCGAACGAACTACGGCGCAAATGAACCGTTAATTAGCATGTGCAGAACGTTCAATAGATGTTATCGTTGTTTTGATTTCAATGTGTCCCGTGTTAGACTTAAGAATTTGTTTTATGATAATCTTCTAGTTACTTGATTGTCTCTGTAATGTTCTAAACAAGTTTGAAGGTGTTCATGTGTAAGTTTAGATTAGTTTAGATATATATATATGTATCTGTAGGATTTAATGTAATATGTTTGATACTTAAAAGATGAGGTTTTGCGCCCACTTATGTGGGCTTTTCCCTCCAAATAAATAAATAAATAAATAGTGTGGTTTATTTTTTCTTTTTTTCTTTGATATAATTATACACGATTGTTTTCGCAATGGATATAGGATATATACAATGTATATTGAATGTATTGAAATTCGCTTTTTTGCCAGTTCGAAAATAAAAGACGTAGTCCTACAACAAATAAAAATCATTGTGCACGCTCACAAAGATATGAGCGTCCGTACATAAGCTGGCGAGATTGCTGAATTTTCCCAGAAGCTCCGTTTGGTGAATGATTCAAAACTGCACGGATAATCTTTCTAAGGCCCGCCCTAAAAAATAACAGAAAATGTTCTACTCCCCATACATGTGCATCATTTATAATGATATATGTGCTAGAGCCAATATGAGCGAGCGAAACAGGAGACACATTTAAATGAAAGCATATGAAAGCTTTTCGTATAGTTTGCCAAATACACGGCCCAGACAGAGAAGGATATATTCTCGTTCATGTTCTTCTTTATCCTCTTAGAAAACACTTTCTATCTTCATTTTATGATGAGGTGTTATATTATCACGCTTCTATATAATAGCGCTATATGGATAGCGTGGTCGTGTGAAATAGCTTTACATTCCAGCCGGCCTTGGTTTGATCCCCATTGACGTCGTATGGACTTTTTTTCTGGCACTATTCCAAATGAAATGAGAAAAGAAAACAGAAAGAGATGTCTGCTCGCATACATACAAACCATTTTTAAGCTTTTAAAACAGTTCATTATTTGCGCATTTGACTCTTCAGCACACGAAATGGCATCATTTCTGCCAAAGATACAATGTTTTCAGCCAACGCTAGTTTAGGTGCATGTACTAAGCATCGGAGTGAAATCAATTATCGTGAATTGTGATTGAAGCTTATTCGACAGATCGACCTCTTCTTCCAACATCTCAGATTACGATTTGTATTCTACTGTAGGAGCATTGAACCACTGCGATCGTTATTTTGATCTATCGTGGTGACGATTTGGATTACAGACAAAAATGAATGCTGATCGCTGTACGGCGAATTCGTCTTCAAGAGGGTTAAAAGTCGCCATGGGAAATCGAACCCTCCCGGATTTGGAGTTATCTTTCAATCGTCAATCATCTGTGGTTCAACGGCATTAAATCTAGGTTCTGCCCGGCATATTTTGCTCCAAAAAACGAGTCAATGATTCCATGAAGAGTACGAAGGGTCGCTAGCTGAGAACCGGGATGCACTCAGAATATATACTACGTACTCTCCATGGTACACTACATACGGAAAAAGGAGAATGATGAAGACGCATGAACCATGAACTGACCCTTTTTTAGATTATCTTCCACATAAAATCGTACAAATATTGAAATAGAGAATATACCTCGGCTCTGTCGCCGCGATTGACGAATTTACGCAAAGCTGAATCAGCTCATGCGACATCTACATTAGAACTCAGAACCACAAAAGTGAGGGTGTTTGTTCATTTTACGCACTGAAAAGCAAGATTCGGTGGTGATTATTCATTTTATTTCAATTTAGATTCATTTCAGCCATTGAAAGTCGAAAGTAAGAAAGTTGGAGTTTTGCATGTTTACGATGGTTTCAATACGCGATTTGACCAAGGTCATAGATAATCCTCGAAAATTGATAAAGCATACCGGTTATTGATACAATGGATAGTTGCGATGAAATCGATAGCATATCAAATTGGCTGATATCATTGATTATTTAGGGGTCGATACGAGAAGGATTTGCAGTGTTTTAAGCGCAAAACACCCTATTCATCGTTTACTTAGTTGAAAAAAATTAAAGTTACAATACTTATAACAAGCCATTCCTCGTAATATTCATAGCACATTGTAAAATGATTATTTTCTAACCTTTTCAGCGTGGAAAGAATACATGAAACCGGGAAATTTAAAGATAAATTCTGATTTGTCTAGAAAATTTGAACGAATTTCATACCAAAAAACAAAACATCCTCATTTTACTCGCTGCGCCATCTGGTTGTAAATCCAACGTAAATTCGTCAATTGGAAAACATGTTAAAATGCAGTACGAGTGATAAAATAATAACAATATATACGAGCGATTTTTGAGGAATTTTCTCGATGACCTTCTTAGGCTTCACAATGATAAACTCAGCCGTTGCGTTTCGAAATGTATTAAAAACACAACGAGTGATGAATAAAAAATATATCGTCGGATTGAGAGATTTTGAAGGTGTTCTCTTGGTCACCTTTGCAGGAGGTCCAAACATAATGTCTGCCGCCGTGATTACAAAACACCGCAAAGAATACTACGCGCGATGAAGAACGAGATGTTTGAGGGTTCGCTTTCAGAATCACATCTTTCATCGCAGTGAATCCTGATTTTTTACCATTCCCACCACCAATTGTTGGAAGGGGTCTCCGTAGCCACATTGGTTGCGCGTTCGCTTAGTAAGCGATTGATCGTGAGTTCAAAACTCAAGGTCCTCATTGACCATCTTTGTGTTGTTACAGAATAACTACGTCCACGCAACAATCATCAGCGATGGAGATCGATCCACGGTCGAAATAAGATCGGTTTATCCATATAACTGCTCTGCTCTGCAAGACATATCGGGCTGCTATTCTATAAATAACTCAACAATGATCAATCAACTGTCTCCGCTGTCCGATCTAACTGGATAATGGAAGAACAGAATACTCTTACGCCTCAATGGCTACTGTGTGAATGTGTACCATATGCAATGGTATAAAAGGGAATACTGGAATAATGTGCTAAGTTATAGATATGATAAACATGTGACACGTACACGATTAAAATTCGGCTCTGTTACAGCTAAAATGCTAATGAGCCTAAAATAAACAAGAGGGATAAAAACAAAAACCACCAATTGTTCCTTCCCTGATAATCGCAAGGGAACCACGCTATAGAGGTGACCCTTCTGGTTGCGAATATCACGCTAACATTCCTTCCATTTTTGTGACTGTGAAGACGTGGCCGGCGTACGGATTATCAAACATAATAAGAATGGTTTGCTACTCCCAAGCGCCATTCAGTGTGTTCTTTGTGCAATTTCACTGCTTCAAGTCACTCACGGAGAGCAACTACGAATTGTACAGTCTACCCAAGTTCAACCAGGCCATGTTGCATCGATCGAAAAAGGTAGTAATCGGACAGGGCAATGTCTGGAGAATACGGCGGGTGGGATAGGATCTCCCATTCCGGCGTTTCCAAGTTTGTTTTGACCGGTTTCGCGACATGCGGCCGATCATTGTCGTACTGCAAAATAGCTTTATCGTGTCTTTGCTCGTATTGTGGCCGTTTTTCCTTCAGTGCACGGCTCAAACGCATCAATTGTCGTCGGTAGAGGTCCCCCGTAATGGTTTCATCCGGTTTTAGCAGCTCATAGTACACCACACCCAGCTGGTCCCACCAAATAGACAGCATAACCTTCTGGCCATGAATATTCCGCGCAGCCGTCGATGTTGATGCATGACCTGGGTATCCATACGTTACCCGACGTTTAGTATTGTCGTAATGGACCCACTTTTCATCGCCAGTAACGGTTCGATGCAAAAAACTCTTTCTTTTATACCGTTGGAGCAGTTGTTCGCACGTGTAAAACGACGTTCGACGTCTCGTGGTTCAATTGTCTTCAATGTCCTATCTTTCGGATCATTCCCATTGATTCAAAACGATCAGATATGGTTTACTGAGCTACTCCAAGTGTATCTGCAAGTTCTTGTTGCGTTTGTGACGTATCGCGATCGAGTAAAGCCTCCAATTCTTCATCTTCAAACTTTTTTGGCGGTCCGGAACGTTCTTCGTCTTCCAAGTCAAAGTTACCACTTTTAGGCCGTGCAAACCACGTTTGCTCATTTGGAGCATGGTCACCATAAACTTCCACCAAAATGCGATGACTTTCCGCAGCATCTTTCTTCATATTAAAGTAATGAAGTAACACTCCCCGCAAAAGCACTCCCGTTGGTACGAAATTCGACATAAAGGGTATGTCACATCAAATTGCATCACGGAAAACACGCTGTAGAAATTTAATTTTTAGGAATTATATCTTCAGTTTCCGCTTAAAATCGGATAAGAGTCTATAGATCACGTTTTCCATGCTTCACTGTCAATTTTTCGTGAATTTGGAAAAATGTCGTCGAACGAAAAAGAGCGTCGTGAATTAATCCTGTGCACTCATTTCGAGAATCCGGAGTTGTCACATCGGGACATCGGTAAGATGCTGGGAATCGTCCAATCCACGGTCAGCAGAGTACTAAAACGATACTTCGAGAACCTAACCATCGACCGGAAGGTGAAGAACGGCAAAAATGGATGCTCCGTCAGTGAAAAAGATCACAAGCGCGTAGTTAAGCAGTTTAGACGTGATCCGAGAAGTTCGGTCAAGGATGTCGCCAAAAAGCTGAATTTGTCAAGTTCATTCGTCCAGCGGACCAAGCAACGGGAGGGCCTGCGTACATACAAGGTTCAGAAGGCTCCTAACCGCGACGAAAGGCAAAACATGATGGGGAAGACGCGAGCCCGGAAGCTGTACACCGAAATGCTGACGAAGCCGCATTGCCTGATAATGGACGACGAAACCTACGTCAAAGCGGACTTTCGTCAGCTGCCGGGCCTGTTGTTCTTCTCCGCAGAGGACAAATTCAGCGTTCCGGAGGAGATTCGCAAGCAGAAACTATCCAAGTTTGCCAAAAAGTACATGGTGTGGCAAGCGATCTGCTCTTGCGGAAAGCGGAGCGCCCCCTTCGTGATGACCGGCACGGTAAACGGGCAGGTTTACCTTAAGGAGTGCCTACAGATGCGCTTACTACCACTATTGAAGCAGCACGAGGGCCCGACCATCTTCTGGCCGGATCTCGCTTCGTGCCACTATTCAAAGGACGTGTTGGAGTGGTACGAAGCCAACAGGGTCACCTTCGTGCCAAAGGAAATGAACCCGCCCAACGCGCCGGAGCTTCGCCCAATAGAGAAATATTGGGCGATTATGAAGCAGGCCCTCCGGAAGAACCCAAAAGTTGTCAAATCGGAGGCGGACTTCAAGAGAAAATGGATGGTTGTACATAACCTTATGGACGGGGTAAAGAGGAAGGTGCGAGCATACGGGCTTGGGCTCGAAGTATGAATAAAAAGAAAATGCCAAAAGTTGTTTAATAGTTTTTATTTTACTGTCTAAAATTTTCAAAAGGATCGGTCTACTGGGCGAATCTCTACAGCGTTTTTTCCGTGATTCAATTTGATGTGACACACCCTTTAGTGATCGCTTAATAAATAACTGACTGCGTTTGCCCTGTCGAAGTTGAGGATGCAGAAAAGTATTTCAATGACAGCGGGTTCAAATAAAAAGTTTGAACCCGCTAGTCATTACTGATTATTTCGTAGTGTTGTGTTGCGCGCGGGCTGTTTGGTGTAGTCAAATGTAGCCATCAGATTACATTCTTCACGGTAGAGAAGTTTCCCCCAAACAAAAAATTAAATAAGGATGTTCGGGATAATATGGAAATTACAAATAAATTACCTTCGATAATTTCTCATCTATGCTACAAATTTAAAATAAGAAAAAAAATCTCATTTTTTCTGAGATTGTTCACCTGACCTATGAACAGTTTGAACAGGCGGACGAGACACTACTGATAAACAATATTCTCGATAATTTTCATCCTAAACTTCTCAAATGGAATATTCATAAATTTCTAGGAAAAGCGGTATCTACTTACTTTTTTCTACGTTGGCCAGCGTAACGTGATCCAGCTGGAAAAGCGCTTGCTCGTATTTCCTTTGAAGAACAATTTCCTTCTTCGACGTCAAAATCTAAGAATTCCGATTTCCTCCCACTCAGCTGGTCCGAACAAGAAAAATAGAGAAGCACTTCCTTTGAATTTGACACTTGGCTCACTCTCTCTATATCACATTCCAAAAATTATTTCACGTAAATACACCCAACGTGAGTGAGACTACTGACAGCAGCTCTTCGAAACGGGAGAGCGCAGGAAAACACACTGATGGGGATTTCCTTCTCCGCTCCTTTCTATCTATTTTTAACAAACATCACCGCCGCCCATTCGAGTGAAAATTTACTCTCCTCGCACAGACACGTACACACCTATTTTCCACCACTTTTGCGTAGCGCTTTTCGTCACTCTCGAAGCGCTCTCTTCCTTTCTCTCTTTTGTGGAAAACGACAAATTGGATGGAAATCAAATTCTGCCTCCGCTCCGCGCAAAATTCTCGCTTTTTTTGGCAGCTTGTTAAAATCGAGTTTTTCCTTCTGCTTTTCTTTTCGGCACGTACGGGATCTATTGATTTCTTGCGAAACAGCTTTTCCCACTCAACGCAACACTCGCAGCAGCTTCCAGGTTCTTGTTTGGCCTCTCGTTTTTCCGGAACATCTGTTTCGAACAGATATAGAACCGAATCGCAAATTTGCGTTTGTTTTGTTAAAATTCTCACAAACAGAAATATTTCCCACCGAAAACACGGAAAATACTGGCTGTCACAGGACGACACAAGAATATTTGTTGGAAATAAACAATTTAAAACACTCCGTTGCTGGACACAAACACTACCGCGATAAATTCTGGTTCTACTCGTTCAATTTTTTATTTTTTACTTTTTCACGAAAACTAGTCAACTTCCGAGCGGGTTGGGTTGGGTGCTAAAAGCGGCAGCAGCACAACTGCAGCAAAGGCTCACTGAATTTTAAAATTTTATTGCGTATACACCACGGAAAGAGCACTTCCGCGGATCCAAGAGGATTCAAATTTACGGATTTACGGTTTCCTGCCGTCGAATCACATCTTCCACTGGAACCAACCGAAGAACCCTTCTGGGAGGGTCTATCCGTTGTGTACAAAAAATTCACAATTTTATTGAAACTAGAACCGAACATCACATTCGCAGCAGAGCAGCGATGAAATGCGACCGTCCATCTTGAAAATATTTACACAACTCAAACGTCTCGGGTTGCGTTTGCCATGCAACGAAAAAGGTCCGAGTGGGAGAGAGTGTCGGTGTCGATGCTCTCGAGCTCTTTTTGTGGTGCCAAACCATCTACAAAGGTAATGTTATTATTCTTTATCTTTAATTCTTGAATTTGATTAAATGTTCGCAGCACTTATACAGATGCACAATACCTTGCGTAAAAAAATCGAAACATATTTCTATAACGAAATTTTTAAAAAATAGGACAAAACTTTAATTAGTTATTTTTACACGAAAAGCATAAATTTCAATACTGGCAACAATGACGGTTCGCTCTTTTTATGTTCTCTATCTGCATAGTTTTTATGCTGTTTGTTTGGGCGGATTTGTGAGTCTATTTACGATTCATGCAATAGTGTGTGTTCGATTTTTGCGCAATGTCTACGATTTAGGAGGTGTTCCACATCAAATGTTGTTGAACCAAGATTGAACACATAAAGGTGGGATGCTTTCAAATCTAGAGATTCAGATATCAACAATTATCGTCTACTTTATTTAGAAGTGGAAAAAATGGTTTCCGCAACTGTTGCAACATATTTATTTCACTGGGTGGAAAGCGGTATCTACAACGTACTCTTGGTCGAGTAAATCAATACTTCAAAAATGTGAAAGCCATGACCAAAACAAGAGAGCAAGAGAGCAAGAGAACACCCTGGCGAATTCTGGGAAGGGCTATTGGCGATCTAACGCAAAACGTAAACGATCGGTGAGACATCTGGATTTTGTTTTTGAACTAAGAAAATGATGCTAATCTGAGAGAGAGGAGCCAGCTGAATGACAGTTTGTTTTCTTCTTATTCTTTTTACGCATTCTCATCAAGAAAATTCCAAACTGACAATTTCAATCAAGCAAGTTGTTGTCATTCATTTATGAGAAAAGTGTTCAAACTTGACGTGAACCTTTGTTAGTGAGTAAATTTGTGCGTTTTATCCCCGATTTTATTTTTGACATAGGACTGCGTCTAACAGGAATATATGGGGGGGTAAAAATTTGAACACTGATCATGTAGGATATAATAAAAGATGTTCCAGGTCAGCCCACATCATGGCTTCTAGCGGCATCGGCCCATTCAAACATTTTTTACTTTTGATAATTTCGATATAGTTGTCCTAAAGATTTATTTCGATGATTTCTAAAACAATATCCAAAATTAGAAGCAAACTGACTTTTATGATTTGTTTGTCGGTGGAGATCTTGTGTGAATTTATGGGTGTTTTGGGCCCATTTGTGACTTTTTCCGATCGTTCATTCAGTTTTCGCGAATTCTTGTATTCTTTCACTGGTTCCAGGTTGATCTATTGCTGCAAGCTCGACGAATCGATTGTCTATCTCCGATGCAATTTGAATATGCAGCGTACACCCAGGTTTTTTTTACGCGGATTTTCCAATTAACGCGGGTTTTTTTACGCGGATTTTCCAATTAACGCGGTTTTTTTACGAGATACGTATCCCCCACGTAAAAAAACCTGTGTGTATGTGGAATACATAAAATAAGAGCTAATCTTCCAATGAAAATAGCCAACATTGATTTCTCTCATGTGCATTTTGTGGGAATTTTGTTTGTGTCCGATGGAAATAATACTAGGTTGACTAATAAGGATGCTGTGTCTGCATTTTTAACAGGCATTCGGATGAAGATGAGAATTATACTACCAGTCTCTCATCATCTTTGCCATGATATTTCTGCCCATCACTGATGGACCATTCATATGCAATATTCAAATTCGACATGCAGGTTTAATCAAGGCAATAGTATCACTGAAGATCCAATCGAATTGACCGATAGTGAAGGTGAACCAATAGTCTTGTCCAAAAAACTAAAAGGGTCAAGATTCTTTCTCCCCTTTATGTGTGATATAATTTGTATACCATTTCCCATATACAACATATCTGTCGCTTCCAATCAGTCTGCATAAATGTTGCGCTCACTCTGCCCTCCCTCACAACACCCACTTCCCGTTTGTGACATTGAGTGAACATTTTTTGTGCGAGTGTCGAGCAGGAATGAATTGTCTTTCTCAAGATTCATTGTACTCCTAATAAGTGCTCGAAAGATGTAATCTTACGTTGATCGCACTTGATCGAAAAAATTACAAAAAGAATGTATTTGACCGCAGTATTTGATAAACTCTTTCTGAAAAGAACTAGATTTGATTTGCTGAAAACACTATCTTGTTTTTTCTCGTGTTGTGCGTTATGTGTGGCGATGGTAGGTTTTTTCGAAGCTGCTACTGATTTCTATGAGTTCGGCGTTTTCGGCTTGCATGCAACGATTTTTGAGAATTTGTTTGACTTTTGCTTTCGGGCAGCCACACCAGCAGTAGCAGCAGCTTTCTTCTTGCTGTTCGCCTTCTTCACAGCAGCAAGTTTGGTTTTTTTTGCAGCAGTAACTGTTCCAAAATGATCTAACCGCTGTACAATTATAATTGAGTGGAGCTGGCACCTACTTGTATACAGATTTTTGTGATTTCAATAGCTTGCTTTCAAAACAATTTTTGAGCTATTGAAACAAGTTTTTGCATCAATAAGTAACACACATAAAACGCGTAGACATTTTATCTTTCGAATGAAGCGGTTATCATACCATTTCTTTCAACCGGCGAAGAGGGTTTATTGCTCAAAATCCTGTTTCTCCAATGTAACACTCTCGTTCTCGAAGCTTTGAACTTACACCCCAGTATAGAAATGAAAGATGTAGTCCGACGTCAACATTATTTTCACATAAAATGTGTTGCAAAAAAAATGTCATGTTGAAATTTTCTACATATTTCAATACTTCCCCTTGGTTCACCGTGACTGGTTCGCGCTGACATAAGGGTGATCACAACAAACGCGAGCTGGCTCCTCTCTCTCAGATGCTAATGTAACCTAAAACTCAAAAACAAATCACGTATATTTTACTTCAGGGCTTTCCAAGGTAGTTCTCACTTGCACGAATCGTGCATTTTTCTACTTGTGTTTGTTTGTGCTCTCGAATTTCCTTCTTTAATTCAACCATTGTCAACATTTTTATAGTTTTCACTGCTGAAAGAGGTAAATAAATAACATGTTATATATAAAATTGCACAGAATTAAATTTCTTCCAAACTCATCGCAATCAAATAATCTATTATGATTATAACATTGTAATTTATGGAAAGAATTACAAACCTTCCATAAGCTCACATGGCAAAATTTAAAACCATCATCACTTTCACCGCAGCACCGCCTAGGTGTAGATTTGTACGTTAGATCGCCAATTGGCGATCTAACGCAAAACGTAAACGATCGGTGAGACATCTGGATTTTGTTTTTGAACTAAGAAAATGATGCTAATGTAACCCTAAAACTCAAAAACAAATCACGTATATTTTACTTCCGTGCTTTCCAAGGTAGTTCTCACATGCAGGAATCATGCATTTTTCTACTTGTTTTTGATTGTATTCTCGAATTTCCTTCTTTAATTCAACCATTGTCAATATTTATACAGTTTTCACTACTGAAAGAGGTAAACAAATAACATGTTATATGTAAAATTGCGCAGAATTTAATTTCTTCCAAACTCATCGCAATCAAATAATCTTTTATTAGTGTAACATTGTAATTTATGGAAAGAACTACAAACCTCCCATAAACTCAGATTGCAAAATTTAAAACCATCATCATTTTTACCGCAGCGTCGCCTAGGTTTGTAGATTTGTACGTTAGATCGCCAATACAATTATAACGGAGCTCGCTTTCGCGGATAATCCACACCGCGTGGATAATCGAGGTTCTACAGTGAATATACGATGACATGGCACCCGTTTAAGGAGGAGGACATTATTTTCTATCAGATTAGCAGGCCCGAAGGTAGTTTTTAATTGTTGAAATTCTGAATGATAATCTTCACCTCATGTTATTTGATTACATGTAAGGGGCTTCTAATCGACTTTTCCTCCCGGGTGCGAAAGCTTCGCGCCGCTGCATATTCGATACGGAGAAGTTTAATTTTATTCGTAATTTTCATTTTAAAAGTGTATTCATTCCGCCAGAAAATCCATTATTGTCATTGTCGCTAGTGTAACTCGGAAAACGAAGCTCAATGTCGTCAACTCACATAGAAGAGCGTTCCAATTTCAAAGAAGAGCGAAATATAGGTATCGAACCGGTCGTGACACAAGTCAACCAATAAGCAGTGCTGGCAACTGTTCTGGAACTAATTTTACGGAAATTACTATAATTCGGTTGTTTATTAACGGATCTAGATTCTCCGGTCAGTATCAAAACCATAAGGGAGTATAGTTATTAGAATGAATCGTATCAATGGGCAAACAATAAGGCAACATTCCTGAAACTAACTATTTGTCATCAAAACCTCTATTCAACCCTTGTTCACACATATTAGGGGAAATTATTGAGCTATAGTCAATATTGCTGATTACAGGCAGTTTAAAATCAATTAGAAAACGTATATCCTACTCCAAGATGTTATTTCTTTATTTCATTATTTCGCCCAGATCTTGATTTGTTTATTTGTATTGTATTTGTAATAAAGGTTATTACACTGTTTGACAGTTTGACCTGTTTGGTGGTCAAATATTTGACACTTTTCGACAGTTTGGTTGAAATTTGATACTTTATTATTAATCTTCGCCAGTATTACGTGGCATCAGTGGTTGTTTAGTTAGCGTAACAGCCTCTCTGGTTGCGTCTTTCTTCGGTACTGAAGTAACATCGTTGCTGTCAGACTCATAAGTTGTTGAATCTGATAGGTAGAAACAGGTCGCCTCCTGGTGTCGGTGATTGGCACTAAACGTGGCGAAAATATATCGACGTAAAGTAAGCGAAATTAAAAAAATCCAACATGGAAAAAAAATTACAGGAATACCTCACGTATGTCAGTACATGCCCAGCAAACATCAAATCGTATAATTTTGCACGTGCCAAGTCTTACAAGAAATCCTAATAAATCATAAACGCATATAATATCAATCAAAGTATGTATCGTGTATATTTGAAATCGCATAAAATATAAAAACTCGATTTTATATACCATTATCAAATTAAGTCGCAGTTCGGTATAATAAACATCAATTTTATTATGTACATTGTCGTAAAATATATTTAATCCGCATCATATGTGTATATTACGCTGATACAGTTTGTTTGTCGTATAAGCGTATAATTTAAATCGATTCAGTACTTTAGTAAATCGTGTTGCATGCTGAAGAAAATCATGAAACAGTAAATCATATTAAATCCTAATAAAGAACATATTACATCATATTGAAATGTCATTGAAATGCTGATGCACTCGAAAGTTTTAACCGCTGTTGAATTAAATTTCAGATAGCCGCGCGAGATAGCTGGTGGATGATAATCCAGACGACCGGAGTTCGAACCCACATCGGAGCAGTTTTCACCAAACATCAATCTGTGGCATTTGAAACATTCATATTCCACCCCCAACACAAGTCAATCAAACAATTATCATTTCTACGAACATAAATACTCATATATAAAAATGGCGTTTCGTGAGGTTGTAATAAACATTTCACGAAAATATTTTGCGCCATTTGTTTTTCTCTATGTCTGTAATAAATCGTATATAAGTATGGCAAAAGTCGTATTTGGTGCTTTGACAATTCATGAATATATTCATATTAGATCGCAATTCAATTCCAACATAATCGCTATTATAGCCGGTCAAAGTTGCATATTCATCCAAACAAATTCGGTAAGCATTTGCCATGTATGTATATGGCCTCCACTTTTGCATGCATATGCCAGTTAGGCGCATTATATGCCAACTAAATTTTAGGGCATATGATGTTACCCAGCAAACATTAAGTCGTATGAATAGCTATAATTGGAGGCGATATACATACAACCAAGACACATTTGTATGATATATGATGCAGATAACTAGCATATACACACAAAAGTGGAGGCGATATACGTATATGCCATATTTTGTACGCATATAAAGCCGTATATAACGATATGCGATGCTTTTTGGACTGATATGCGAATTGATACGACAACGTTACCACTCAATCCATCGATGACATGGAAAATCGTGTTTTTGCATTTTATGCGATTTTAGATATATATGATCGATATTTTGTTTGATATTTTATGCGATTGTGATTTGATACGAAATTATATGTGACTTATCATGTGCAAAGTTATACGATTTAATGTTTGCTGGGTATATCCCAGCAAACATTAAGTCGTATGAATAGCTATAATTGGAGGCGATATACATACAACCAAGACACATTTGTATGATATATGATGCAGATAAATAGCATATACACACAAAAGTGGAGGCAATATACGTATATGCCATATTTTGTACGCATATAAAGCCGTATATAACGATATGCGATGCTTTTTGGACTGATATGCGATTTGATACGACAACGTTACCACTCAATCCATCGATGACATGGAATCGTGGCTACTCCTTCTCGGGAGCGGGATGTTTCGGATGACTAAATAATCATTCCGGGTTGATGGTTAAAATTGAACTGCTTTATTTTTTGCTTACCAACTAGCTTATATAATAACATAAATTATCGTTGACCCAAACTCAAGCCACCATCGGTGTTTGGAAAACAACCAGATGGTTTTTTATGGTAACCATGTGTTAGCCCATGCGGAAGACGAATCGCTGTTTGTACGCAAAGCGTACATGCGGCGAGAGACAGAAAAATAAACAAGGAAAAGTGTCGAATAGCAATAATATTTTATGACCCAGTGAGGAATGAGTGTGAAGCAATATTTTGATTCTGGGTCGTTTGGAAACGATGTTTTTAACATTGCTTTCTAGGCAATATCGTTTTTGGGTTATTGAAAAATAATGCATGATGGAGATGCATAGGGATGCTACAATGGAAAATCGTGTTTTTGCATTTTATGCGATTTTAGATATATACGATCGATATTTTGATTGATATTTTATGCGATTGTGATTTGATACGAAATTATATGTGACTTATCATGTGCAAAGTTATACGATTTAATGTTTGCTGGGATATACGCTTGTTATGCGATTCAATGTTTGCTGGGGTGTATGGGATCTGATTGAGCAGGCATCGAGTGTGGTTGTGTTTTTCGTTGCTCCGTGTTCACTTTCGTTATTTTCTACCCTTCAATTTTTCATTACCAAGTGTTAATTTTCATGTGTAGAAAACGATTTGAAATTGTGAAAATCAGTGTTTCCCGCATCCATATTAAATCCATGTTTAATCCAAAATCCAAATTAATTTTACTGAATTAATCTTGGAAAGAAGCGAAGACATGTATTTTGTTTCTGCCTGTGAATTTCATTACGGCGTTTGTCTGGCTCTCATGTTGTGACGTGTTTTTGAATCGCGAGTGTATGGTTAATGGCAGACGTTCGCTCATTACAAAAGGTGTTTTAAGTGTTGATCCAAATTCAATAGGAAGTTTTTACTGCAGTGAAAATATCGCATTTGAGTGTTGAGCAGGGGGCATGATCAGCGCACAGAAAAAGGCGTGGGTTGTGTTTGTGTGTAAACACGTAAACACGTAAACTATAGTAGTAGTGGTACTATATGACACTATAGGGCGCTTGCTGCGTTCATATGTAATAGTAATCTGGTTGTATCGCTGCGCCCTGTGTTTGGTTCAGGTCGGAAGATTTGGTTTCTCCTCCATAGGTGTTTATGTGTTCGTGCGTTTGATGTTCAGAGATGCCAGATGATTTTTTTAAAAAATATTAATCGTTTTGCAAACAAGAAATCTGTAAAGTTCTTCACTTATTTTGTAATGTATTAACAGTAAGTTTTCGAAGTGAGATGCGTCACGATGTACCATTTCTTATATTTCGGTGGTTACTTGATGGTGTGATGCAGTATGGAGCATTTTTGTGGTTTATGAGGAAACTTCGAAAATGTTCTGCATTGTGTTACATTGCCGGGCGTCCACCGCCGAATGGAGGGAGGCGATGTGTCGTGACGTGCTTCATTCTGGGAACTTACTGTAAAGACAGATCGTTCGTTTCCTTTCGTGTGTTTGTGTATATAGAGGTTTTAGAAGCTCCTGTTATTATATGTCAATGATTCTTGATCCTTATTCAGACCTCAGTTTCCTAATTCAGTTTTTTATATTGGGTTCCCAAATCTCATATTTCCTTTCGAACGGTCATCGATTTGTGTGTTTACCTGTAGTTATTTATGGTATATGTGGATATAATTGTGCGATATTCATACACTTCGTTCGAAGGATGATGAAACTCGTAGAAACTCATAGAATGATCATAGAATTTTTTCAAATTGTCTAAAATTCTCAAAGTACGTGCTATAAATATTAACAACACAGACTTTCCTTATCAGGATACCTAAAGATAATCTTTACCGCGTGTTGTGACAAGTAGAATTTTCAGAATTTCATTTCGTCGAGTGGCTGATAATTCGCGTTTACATAATCACATCACTTACCACAGTGAATCCTGATTCTTACCTCCTCCCACTAACAACTATCCCTTCCATGATAATCGCTAGGGAACCACGCTATAGACGCGACCCTTCTGGCCTTTGGTTGGCGGTTATCATACTAACATTCCTTCCCTTCCCCTGGTGACTGTAAGGACGTGGCCGGCGTCGTTATTGACAATTTAAAGCTCGAATCACCGAAAATTGCACAACGAGAATGATTTGCTAGTCCCAAGCGTCATTCTGTGTGTTCTTTGTGCAATTTGGTTGGTTCAAGTCAATCACGAAGAGCAACTACGAATTGTACAGTCTACCCAAGCTCAAGCTCAAGCTCAATGTTTGCTGGGGTGTATGTATGAGCACCAAATTGAAATGGGTAATGTACACTCTCCACGTTATGGGTGTGAACTTTAAGGTTGGAAATGTGTATCTGCTCATATGAAGCTGGCAAACGTCTGTCATGCGCCTCACTATCTCAGCACATCACGACCAATGGAGTGGTCTGTGATACTCTTGCATTTGACTATGGAAACCTACTATAAATAGCAGTGAAATAGATAACAAAAGCAGTTTATTTAGTAGAAAACATACGTTTAATCAATTATATATGCACAGTTTAAATCCACAATCTTTCGTCGTGATTTTTTGTGCTGTCTAGTAAGTCGAATTTTTTGTTCTTAAGTGAATTTTACAGGGATCTGAAAAAGTGATAATCTGAAGGTAGAATATTTGATACACTAACCGTTCACACGCAAAGGTGTTATACTTGTTCACGTGGCGTTTATCGTGAATTATTCTTGCTCAGCCATTCAATCCATCGTCAATGAAAAGTTCTTTTCTTTTGTTTCATTGACGACATAATACTCTGTTGAGCAGCCATAGCTGAATTGTGCTATAGCTAAACGACAGTTGTCTTTTACAATCGGTTTAGTTCACCACCAGAGCAATACTTCAAGCAACCTACGATCGTTTACACACCAATGTTACTCTATGTAACACATATCGTCATGAATATCGTACTGTGCGCGAAAAAACTTGGTGCGATTCATAGGCCGAAGGAGTCAGTGGTCTGGCCAAATCATAACGCGTAATGTTGAGCACCACAGGGCCATAGTCACCGAATTTTGTTGAATTCAGATATAGTACGATTATTCGCGAAATTCTCTTGCAAAAATCTACTTGACTATCACAAACCACCATCTTTCAATCCGCGTTGACGGCATTGAGCTTCGTATTACGAAATGGGGGGTTTGCAGAAGAAATGAACACACTTTTAAAATGAAAATTATGAATGAAAATTATTTTTCCGAAATCAAATTAGTACTCTATGTAAATGCAAATCACTTTTACTTGAAAGTAGTGAAAAAATATCATATAAAAATGGTGTCTAAAGATGAGTTTATATTACAATGGTAAGTTTTGGTGAGAATATCTGAAAATTCATAGAAAATAGTTTAAATTAGGGTCAGAACAACGTACTTCTAGTAGGTGAATAACGCAAAAAAAATTTTCATACAAATTTTAGTCATTTAAAACTGCCTTAGGGCCGACTAATCTCATAGAAAAGAGTTGGTTTCATACAAACTAATGTCGTATCCCTATATCGACACCATTCCGCCGTCAACGCGAATGGATACGTGTTGAAATTTGACAACAATCGGTCGCATTGAGAGTGAAGCAACTTTTTTTTTCTGCTTAGCGCGATGGACATCAAAACAAAACAAACGGACTGCAGCGCGTCAAGCGGTTGCCATAGTAATCATGTGGATAAACCAACATCAGCGCATTGGACAAACCATTATCAGAATTGAGGTCATCGAGATGCATTAATTACATGATTTAGGTATAAAGCTAATCCAAATGGTGTGCAAGCATGATGTTTACATCATGATGTAAGTTTTATAATCCAGGAAAGGTCTGAGTTCGTACCAAATAATCATCTGGTGATTGATTAAAAGTTAGCTCAATGAGGGGCGCATTGATATCAATAGAAGATAACCAATAAACTTTAAAGGTTGTGGATGTGGATCCTTAAAGATATCCTGTAAAACTGCTGTAAATCATGAAAAAGACAATTTTATTTATATGTTTTGAAACATTTGAATACCTGATTTGAAACAGGTGCGCTGAACTAGAGCATTCAAAAATTTCCACATTTCATTCGTCCACAAGAAAATGGACGAAAATGGACCAAGATAATATTTTCGACTGGACAAACCAACATCATTTACGTTATGCATCGCAATTTGTCGATGATGTTTTGACATATCTTTGTCTGAAATATCTTTTTTCGTATTTACTAATCGCTAGTTCTACTGTATTAAAAACAGCTAGTCGGGACTCTATTGTATTATAGAACATTCTTCGGATTATAATTTCTTTTGTCTTTGTTTGTTCACGAAATTATTTATAAAAAAAAGTAATTTTCATGACTTCATAGAGTCTTTAGTATTTGAATTGAATTTTAGACAATTTTTATTTTATTATGTTTTCTTACTTAAATATATTGGATGAATGGTTCAGAGCTGGGATGCGGAGTTCAGATGCGGAGTCAATGAGGATTTCTTTCAAGTGCATTTTGCTTGAAAAATAATTATCTTACAACTTTTTTTTCCCTCACACTATTTGTCAAATGTTTCTCCGATCAAAGGAACAAACGTTTTCGTGACTCGGACTTAGTTAATTTTCGTTTGTGTCCGAAGCAGAATTTTACTCGGGAATGTGGTCAGTTTGATTAAAAATGCATTGTTCAGTGAAATACTGTTCCAATACGAGTAAAAATACTCGTGTAAGTTTCCATCGCTTACCCTCGGATGTGTTCTGACAAATTCACTGGGTCAGTTTTCGTGGAGACGATAAACTTATTCCGAACAAGGGTTTCCGTGTCTGTGGAGCAAGTGCAATGGTTGAAATATTATAAACTAATAGTGTTGCAGAGCTTTTATTTACTTTTACAGGACCTGATGAAACTTCGAAATGCCTTTCCAACAATGAGGCCGATTATCATGCAAGAGAACTACGAACTACACTAACACGTAGCGCAGATTGTTTTGCCGCTATATTCAGAACCATAGGTATTTCATCCGGGAAAATCATAATTAATGGAGTGATGACAACATCGCAGAATCTGAGTGTGAAATTCCGAAAATTTTTAAAAGCCTTGCTTAGTTCTACCCATCGCTTCGGGAAAAGTTCGGGGAGACCAAAATGTTATGTCAAATATCAAAGGCAGTTTTTTTCTGTTTCTTTGATACAATCCTGATTGATACATTCAGAATATTCTAATTACAGATTGCACGAAATGTAGCGAATGAATGCTCAATATTGGAATTCGAAATTTAATCAGCTGAGCAAGCAGTTTGAAGTTCCACAGCGCCTCTGTAAAGTGTTCAATGAAGATGAAATTCAAGTGACCGAAGTATGTTCATTTAAGTATTAATCATTGATTCTAATTTGTTTCACCTTTTATATGTACTCGGATGGAATAAATGTTGTAATTTGTGTAATTCATATATTTATTTGAAAGAAAAAATGGTTTTATAACTTCCGAAAACACACGAAAATAATATATTTTGGTAAAATTGAATTATGATTTGATAACAATACCTTATCTATGTAGTGGATTATTATTAGAAAAGAGACACTTTTTTCTCCCTCCTGATTATTGGATCTCTTTTGGCATTTCTATTGTTAATTTTTGACAACCAATTTGATTCTATCCGCTTGACCCTGGTTTAGAGCGAAAGCAAAAAAAATCAACTTCCGTCGAACGATGTCCAAGAAAATAGGATTTATTTTAATTCGAAAATAAATGGTTTATTTTTTACGTGTACCTAATTTCAGAGCCTGGACGCGTGTAGATTCGCGGCGTTGCTTTGCGCTTTGACGCGTTGACTTGTCGATAAGGAAGATTTTCGTGCAATGCCTCCAAAGTTTTTTGGAAACGTCACTGGGTGTTCCCAGCTTGACACATTCATTCGCCTGCATATGGTTTATGCTTGTTTATTTCGCACTTTCGAATTGTCTGACGGTGCTTTGAATGGAAATCTTCGGTTTTGTTGGTGAAAAATGATTTACGTTTACTGCTTTTGCATGACATTATGATTTGCATGGTTTAAAATATCATTTTTGTTAGCTCTCCGTGCTGTCAGCACTCTGCACGAAGACAAAACACTTTCGGTAGATGCGATTTGACGTCTCGTGCACTGACAGTCGAGTTCCGATCGCAGGTTGTGTGTTGGTAAAAATGCACGAATTTTCGCGTTCGTCCGCGGCCACGGCTAGAGCTAGCTGGCGCAGCAGGCAAAGAGCGCAGTAGTTGACTAGAGCCGCCATTATGGCTTTCCGTAACCACGCTCTAGAAGCAAGAATAGAAAATCGTTTTTTCCCGTTTATAACTAAGTGCGAGCACGCCGTGACCACCGGAATGAACTAGGAAACGTTCCGGGTCGTGTTACCGGGTCCCGGTGGACCTCCTAGCGGACCTTGGAAGTAGGATTTTTCGCGTGTTTTTTTTTTCTTCCGTTCGGTTTTCTTGGTTTGGGTCCCCGTTTTTTGCACGCATCCCATTGATCGAGTGTGTGAGTGGGAAGGAGGGAAGAAAGAGAAAGAGAGAGGTGACAGTCAACAAAAAGGTGTTTTACCAACACGACAACAGGAGGAGCAAGCGAGAGAGAAAAGAAGCAGAAAAAAATGTCGAAGCTATCGTTTCGGGCGAGGGCCCTCGATCCCTCGAAACCAATGCCCATTTATTTGGCCGAGGAACTGCCGGATTTGCCGGAATATTCGGCCATCAATCGCGCCGTGCCACAGATGCCCAGTGGAATGGAGAAGGAGGAGGAATCGGTAAGCCCACAGTCTCCCAGAACGTAATGCTTTTCCTTCGCCATTCGGCCCAGAGCGAAAACGAGGTTTCGTGTGCCGCCATCTTGCCAAAAGTTGACAAATCCCGGATGGCGGCAGGCGGTCCGGATGGGTTATTTTTTTCACGTTTCCCTAACCAAACCGGGGCCAAAAATCACTGACCAATGTCATGTTATCGGATGATTTTACGCGCTGAGCCGTGCCGGGACGAGAATCAGCATCAAAGTGGCTTTGTTTACATTCGTGCAGTGGTTCTCCTGCGGATGGTTGGCGCTAAAATTGCATATCTTTAGTTTCTTTTTTTGTTTTGTTTGACAGCTCGTTCTGATTTAGCCGCGGGCAGTGTTTTTGTTTACTAATAGCGCCGCACTAGCAGCAGTAGCAACAACAACAACAAAAATGATAGTAATATGGAAATTCGCAGTGATGAATCGTTTTCTGTTTTCGATGTTTAACCGGTTTTGCTGCATTGTGATAACATTGATACTGAGGCTGTACTACGATGTATGGTTAATCAATGGCCCGACTGTGTGGTGTAACGCAAATGGGGCGTTGCATTTTATATTGAACGGAATCGTTGTTGTGTTTTGAACTACGACGATAAAGGCTCAGATTTAAATATTTCAATCCTCCAGGTTTTGTTGATTGGTTTCTGTTTTGGTGAAATTTGCGTAAAAATATTACGATCGCAAACTGGTTTGATCCGTATTGTGCAAAACATATTTTATTACAGAGTTATGAGTGCAGCTTTCAATGTTTGTTTTTATTATAGCAAATCTCAAATCCATGTGATTTTTTTTTGCTGTTATATTTTTACACAACCTATTTGGTTTGTATTTTTATGAGCTACCATAGCTAGAACCAGGTTTTTTTACCTTGAGATTATAATTTTCGTTCATATGACCGTATTTAAACGTAATTTCCATCGAATTTTTCCCTTCTTTTGAAAGTCGAAAACAAGTTTTCGGAACATTCTATTTAGAAAAAGTCATAGTGTCATATGAGAATTCCATCATTAGTATGGTATCTCTTGTTTATTGCAACTATTTTTAGCTGTCTTTAACCTCATCTACGATTTTTTATCATTTGAGCAATTGTAATTTAACCATGTGCGAACTTTATACAGTGACTCAAATCCGTAATCGTACTCCACCATGCAGATCTCTTTACCCTTCTTTAGAAAGTCGAAAACAAGCTTTCGGAACATTTTATTTGGATACAATTATAGTGTCATATGAGAGTTAAAAGGTTTGCTCTGTTTTCAGAATAATGGTTTCTATTTCTCTAAAAATGGCGAATGTATGTGCTAATGTATGAAAATTGACTCAAACTCGCTGGTTGAAATCTCTACTCGAATTCGAAGCGTTGGCCAATTTCCTTATTCCATCATTATTATGGTATCCCTTGTTCATTGCAACTATCTTTAGCTGTCTTTAGCCTTATCTACGAGTTTTTTGTGTATACGGAAGGTATATTTATCATTTTGTTCATAAGGTGGTTTTTAAAATCGTTATCTTTAGAAATTTAATGGTTTCTAAATTTCCTACACAGATAACTTCCTTAGTTTTTTACTGGGATTGATGTCGGAAGACTGTGGATGAATATCAATAACTTTTGAGTAATTGTAATGTAACCATGTGCGAACTTCATATGTCTTGAGCTCTGGGTCCTTGTCTTGGCAAAACTTGAATACTCGATTTCATCTCATTTTGTTCACACTTTGCTACATACTACACCTTTAGGATGTTCAAGTAAACATTCTGATCCATTACACAATTTATTATAACCAAATACATGCATATAGATTTGATACTTTTCTTCATAAATCGTTGATTAGGTGAATAAACATTGGCCCCAATAACTCCATAATAACGAAACGTTTGAGTGATGAAACCATATGCTGGTAGAAAAATATCAATAAAACAAGAAGACAGTTAAAAGTTTATGTTATTAAATTTTCAGTGCAAATTTTTGTTTGATTTTTGCATATTTAAATTTGTAGTGCTTACTCTTACTCGCTCACTTTCATTTTCTATTAAAGTACAGTAGAACCCCGATTATCTGCAAAATAGTCGGGCTAGGTCATCGCGTATAACAAAAATCGCGGATAACGCAATAAAAGACTAAAATTGAGATGCAAACACGAAAAAAGATATTTTAGCATGAAAACTATGTTTCATCAATACAGAAATTATTGGACTATCCATAAGTCATGACGAAAACAGAAGAGCAAGACTACCACTTACTGACAAATTTCGGGAAGGTTTATAGAACTACTACGGAACTCGCTTTCGCGGATAATCCGCACAGAGGTTTGCAGTCAACCCTCCCTAACTCGATATCCAAGGGAACCATCGAGTAAGAGAGCTATCGAGATACAGAACATTTTTTCATAATTTTTTTATGTCATAAATTGCAAATATATTATATGTGTAAATTGCAAATATATTACAGTCAACTCTCCCTAACTCGATGTTCTGTATCTCGATATTTTCCCTAACTCGATGGATTTCATGGCACCTTCGATTTTACAAGCATTCTTCACTCCATAACACGATACCTTCCTAACTCGATGCCTCTCTTACTCGATGTGTTTTGATTCATTTTCCATGGATTTTCACCTCCCTAACTCGATTGATTTTCGCGTACATGTTTTTGTGCGTTATTACCTCAGATTTCAATTGAGAGGCTTAGAATCAAAGGGGTGTAAGTGATTTGATCGATTTGTCTACATCGACTCTCTCTTTGGGTCATAACTTAGCTGCAAATACATTCCCAGCTGTATTTACCAATGTGGAAAATAGGTCGGAACCTCATCTATCGGATTCTATAGCAAACTTAAATTGGAAAGTTTTTGCAGTTGAGTTATTAACTAAATAAAAAGTTGATGAAGAGAAATCGATCAAGTCACTTACACTCCTTGCATTCTGAACCCCTCAATTGTTCTTGAAAGTGAAGACGGAGTGTTCGTGTCATCAAACAATTTCTTTTCAAGTATGGAAAACCACGAGAAACCTTTCAAGCGAACAATCAAAACGCTAACCATTGGGCAACGTTTGAGCATCATCGAGCAGGTCGAAAAGTATGGACGGAAGGGGTCTGAAGCTGCAAAAAATTTCAGTATTGCACAAAGTGCGGTATCAACACTACTGAAACTAAAGTAAAAATGGAATCGGAATGGAAAATTGTATCTAGACCAAAAGCATATAAGGTTGGTCAATGAATTTTTGTCTTGTCAAGCTAGACAAAATAAATTACCCCTCTTCTATTCTTCGGGATATGGCTTGAGAATTTGTCCAGAAACTGGGAATTCCTAACTTCAAAGCACAACCAACATGGACGGGAGTGATATTCCGCTGGCATAATTAATGCGTCGTGAGCTTGCTGATGTCGACGGTACAATACCGTTCGATTGCTCAATGTCTTTTAATAATTAGTGCAAAAAGGACCAAAACGTGATTTGCTGTGATCTGATGCCAGATACCGATATACTGGAAAGTGTTGAAAAACCTGAGAAAAACGCTGAAGATAGTAGTTCTATTGAGATGTTAATTCGAACGTTTAATCAAACCTGAAGAATATGTCCGGAATATTGAAATCAACTGAAAATGTTCCTGTAAAACTATTCGAACATTTCTTTGTGATTGAACAGTTCCTGCGTGATCGTTACAATTCAGTTTAAGTAACATACTTAATCAATATTTTCTTTGTTAACCTAGTGCCTCGTGCAAGTCGGACTCGATTATATACAAACTCGATAATATATGATTCGATTATGTAAAATTTAGGACTCGATTGTATACAGTTTGAAAAAAAAAGTTTTTTTTCATAATTCAAATATGAATAATTTCAAGAAAAAAAATTAACCTTTCAGCATTAAGGTGAAATTTAAGTGGCTTTTATAAGTACAGTGGGTTAAAAATCGCGATTTTTGAACATTTTGATTGAATCTTCATCAGGAATTGTTTATATCGATATTGCAGCGAAATTAAGAGAGATAGAAGTTGGGCGTCAAAGAACAAATTGTAGAGAGGTTAGAGAGCTTTAATTTAATTGATAGAAACAATCAAGTTTAGTATGAATTTTTAGGATAAAATTAATAATTACAAATAAAAAAAACTTAAATTTTCCACTTCAAAAATGTTTAATCCACTAATTTAGATGTTCCACTACTATATCCTGTACTAAATTTTCTCATCTTTCAAATGAAAGCAACAAAATCGGATTACGTAGCATACTTTTCAATGTAGAATCAGTTTGAGCCAACAGAATCCGAAACAAAGAAAAAGTTCTATAAGTCTGTCATCGTTAAAATTCTAACATATGCGTAGAAGGATTTTTTTCGTGAAATATAACCGTCTATCACCTCCTGAAAGATTCTGGAAAAAATATTTTTTTTTTCATATGAGAAAGGTGTTTTTTTCACTTTAAGGGAATGAATCAAAAATTCAAATTCATACCATAATTGGGACACTTACCCTAATATATGACAATTTGAGACATAAAAAAAAATTAGGAAAAAATGTTCTGTATCTCGATACCTCCTTAACTCGATGGTCCCTTTGGATATCGAGTTAGGGAGAGTTGACTGTATATGTAAGTGGTATGGTATGAATTTGAATTTTTGATTCATCCCCTTAAAATCAGAAAACACCTTTCTCACATGTTTTTTTTTCTTTCCGTAATCTCTCAGGAGGTGATGGACTGTTATATTTGACGAAAAAAATACTTCTACGCATATGTTCGAATTTCAACGATGACAGAGTTATAGAACTTTTTTTTGTTTCGGACTCTGTTGCCTCAAACTGGCTCTACATTTAAAAGTACGCTACGTAAGTCGATTCTGTTGCTTTCATTTGAAATGTGAGAAAATTTAGTACAAGATATAGTAGTGGAACATCTAAATTAGTGGATTTTTGGAATTTTGGAAGTGGAAATTTAAAAGTTATCAATTTATAATGCGTACTTATAAAATTTATCTCACAAATTCATACTAAACTTGATTGTTTCTATCAATCAAGTTAAAGCTCTCTAATCGCTCTACAATTTGTTCTTTGACATCCAACTTCTATCTCTTTTAATTTCGCTGCAATATCGATATAAACAATTCATTGTGGAAATTCAATCCAAGTCGTTTCAGCGTTTTTCTCAGCTTTTTCAACACTTTCCAGTATACCGGTATCTGGCATCAGCTCACAGCAAATCACCTTTTGGTCCTTTTCGCACTAATCATTAAAGGACGTTGAGCAATCGAACGGTACTGTACTGTCGACATCAGCAAGCTCACGACGCATCAATTCTGCCAGCGGAATATCATCGTCATCATTGAAGGAAAATTCGACTTTTCTGAAGCACTTTTAAATACTCTCATATTTAACCTTATTGATATTTGAGGGTGAAAGTGTTTCAATTGCATCTAATATCGGTGTATCTGAAGGGTCCTAGAGTGCATTTAAACACAGTAAGAATGCTGAATAACATGAAGGTTAAAAAGGACAAATATCCTCCATTTCTTGCAGTCTTCGTTTAACTAATCGAACTAATTGCAATCGAAAACGGCGATAGTACTGATTCAGGTTCTTGATTATGTAAAGTGCTGATCCAGGCTCATGATTATGTGATTTTGAGCTACGGAAGTAACGATTTGTGGAAAAAATGTAAACATATCGATTTGAGCTTTGGTCGGAGAGATTTTGGGTGCGCTGTACAGTTATCAACGACATGACCACCTTTGAGAAGAAATACATATAAGTATGATATATTACTACTACGCAGAATTTCTTTGGAAAATTTTTCGTCAAGTTACATGATCCATTTCTCAAAAAGCATTAAGACCATCCAGGCGTTGGTGTTGCTCTCGTATATCACTGGTAATGACTTCCTGAGACGAACCAGCCCAGGAGGCTGAAAGTCTCAAAAATAAAGAAAAAAAAAAATGGTAATGACTTCTTTTTGAGACATCTTGGGTTTTTACTCTTCATTGACCAGCGGACCGGTTTGTCGCTTTCGTCCATGTTGGCTGTGCTTTAAAGTTGAGAATTCCTAGTTTCTGGACAGATTCGCAAGCCTTCTCCCGAAGAATACATCTTGAGAGAAGTAAATTATTCTTCCTGGGTTGATAAGACAAAAAATCCATTGACCGCTCCAGCTTTTCGATTCCGACCAACCTTATATGGTTTTTGTCTAGATTCAATTTTCAATTCTATTTTTTCTCTAGCTTGAATAGTGTTGATACCGTACTTTGTGCAATACTAAAATCTTTTGCAGCTTCAGACCCTTTTCGTTCATACTTTTCGACCTGCTCGATGATGCTCAAATGTTGCGCAATGGTTAGCGTTTTAATCGTTCGCTTGAAAGGTTTTTCGTGGTTTTCCATACTTGAAAAGAAATTCCTCGATGGCACGAACCTTTAAAAAACAAGAACAGAACAGAGCAAACAAGAACCAGCATTTCAACAGTTGTTCCATTTATCATGTTTTCACATTACATGTCTTCTTCAATTTAAACACTAAAGCTGTAGGTTTCTTTTTTGCTTGAATTTAGTAAAGTTTCTAATTATATGAATATGGAAAAAACCTGAATCATGTATGATCTATAACACGGATGTGTCTTGAAGGGTGAAGTTTCACTGATAGGATCGTGTTCCATTTACAAAAGTGGTTCTCAACCGGTTGCCCGCGATCGACAACTTGGTAACACATAAGGAATAAAAGGTTGTATCCGAGACATGACCGCATAGTTGACGTAGGGATACGCCGATATTTAGTTTTTCAATTTTTATCTCAAATATGTTGTTGAAAGTTGTAATTTTACGCCAAAAAAGTCGTAAAACATGTTGCTACATCAAATATAGAGCTCTGAGAACTTGCTCATTCAAGGAAATGTGCAATGAAATAAATTTATGTCATGAAGTTCTCCTTTTCTTGTTGTTATCACGTTGGGAAGTAAGACTGACAAAGAATCGAACGAATTGGAGTTGATTTGGAATCGGAACTTATTATCTGGATTCTCTGATTGTGTAAATTCAACTACATTTCCCAGAATAGGAAATTCATGATAAATACTTGGATCTGAAGAATTATTCAATTTGATTTGTTCAGTGAAAAAAGAAATAAATAAGTTTTAGTTCAGTTTTTTATCTATGTATTTTTGCAATAGTTAATTTCTAATATTTCTTCCAATTATGACTAAGTAAAGAAGCTGATAGGATACACACACATTTCAAATATAATAGAAAACAAGGTATTTGAGCAAACTCAAAGCGAATCATACTCTATATGATTATCAATATTGATACCAGGTCTGGCGAATAAAGTGAATTTTCCTAATTCAATAAATTTGGCCATTACGACATCTCTGGTATGGAACCAGGTGCATTGTCGTGGTAAAAGATGATTTGTTTGATTTCTAAAGTTGATCTTTTGTCACGAATTTGTATCATTCAGTTGGTCCAAAAGGTTTTTGTAATATTTTTCTGTTATTATTTTATCGATTTGGAGACAATCATTCAACAAAATTCCTGCTGAGTCCAAAACATGCTACTTTTTACTTTGGAACTGAACAATCGAATTCAGTTCACTCTGCAGATTGTTGACGCTTCGTTTTGGTTTATCACTTTGGATCAAAATAGACGGATCATAGACGTGATATTCAATAATCTTGGGCATAACTTCATAGGAACCTTAATTGAATTGTATTTCCATCCACGGTAACGTGCCGGTTTTGATCATCACGGAAGAAGTACGGCCCAATGACGCCGCCGGACCATAAACCGCACCAAACCGTATTTTATTCGGGATGCAATGGTGACTCATGAAGTACGTGTGGATTGCTGCCAGACCAATAACGCATATTTTGCTTATTGACGAAGATGATTTTTCGATGAAAATCCGGATCATTTTTCTGTTGTTGCTTAGCCCAATTCACGAACATATGACACTTCTGGTGGTCAAACGGATTCAGTTCTTGCGTCAATTTGATCTTGTAAGGATGTAGGCCATGACCTTTTCACAGAACTCGCCACAACGGCGTCACAGAAATGCCCAACGCTTGAGAACGACGCGGGCCCTTCTTTGTCTCACTGGCACGGGAACATTTTGTACTGTGCCTGTGGATTAAAATTTTCCCACTAGATGTTCGATTGTTGATCTGGCAGGACGATTATGATGATCATAAATTGGACGTAGCGCTCTTAAAGTTGAGGCCATTGACTCCGAATTTCGGATCGTATATCTTTCCATTATGAAATGTCAAACATAACTGAAGAGAAATGTAGAAGGGGGGAAAATGGCGTCGTTTGCTGTTCCTATCGGTCTGCTTTTGTAGCATCCCTATTGTAATACGCATTATTCAGCACTATTCTGTATTCCGACGGATTTCCATTTCATTCGAAACCGATATTTCGTTCGAGTTATAATTTTAAATTCCCTGTTTCGAACGTTTTGCCCATTTAATTTTCGAAGAGCAACAGATCGAATGAAATGCACAAACAACTCGAACGGAATACAGAATGGAATTTTATCAAGTCATTCGAAATATTTCGAATCGATCGAAATACAGAATAGGGGTGATTATTACTGCAGCACAGTTGAAGAACAGTCCTGCTAAAGTACGCCCAGTTTGCGAACGACTAATGTATTTGCATAATAGTGAACGAGCTCATTTGACCTATGTATGTTTCTGTGGCAATGTGTTAGCAATCTTCAATTTGTCATGCACCGCATTTTTGGTTTCAATTCAATAATTCTCCAGGAAAGTGTTCAGCTTTGAACGTGTCATTAAAATGCAAAAAAAATATAGGAAACAATGCCCAGAATCGCATTGCTAACGTAGGGCTACAATACTATTTTGTTCAACTCGCTTGTTTATCACATCGAATATTATTTTTTAATGCATCGAACTTTTAGTATTATCTTATTACTAGAAAGTCTTGCTGGCCCTGAATAGAGTTTGGTTCGGTCGCCTCGATGGTTTTCCTGGTTTTATAGAAGCAGCTAAAGAGGGTTGCCTCATTCATTCTTGCCCATGCGAGAACAATGCAAAAGCTGACCACACATCGCAATTTGTTTTCTTATATCAATACAAGCAGTGCATTGTAGTGTACAGTAATCGTTCGCTAACTGGTCCTGGTTTAACTGGTCTGCTATTTAACTGGGCGAACGTTAACTGGTCCTTGGACCAGTTAAAAAGCACAATTTCGTAAACAATCGACGCCATATTCAAATGGAAGATTTGCTGTGAGGGGCATTCGAATGTAATTTTAAATGTTATGAAAGTTGACATTATTTTCGCACGACAAAAACATTGATTAAACTACAGAAAAACAATTTTCTCAAATCATATATCATACCTGTTGTCGCACTCAATGCGAAACTTCCATTGGAATCCTTTTATTTATCCAATTACAGGAACTAAGCGAATCAAACAATTCATTGAAGTTTCCCTCGATTTTATTTGACGTTTAACATGCCGGACCAGTTAAAACGCGAATGTCGATAAGTGGTCTTCTCTTTTCACCCAGTTAGTGAATGTTTACTGTATTTATCGTGTACGTTCTTTGAGTAATGTAGAGGTACGTTTGTGCTCCCGTGGCCGAGTGGTTAGCGTCATAACTAACATGCCGGGTGTTCGGGTTCGATTCCCGTTCTGATCGGGGGAATTTTTCTTCAAAGAAAATTCCTCCGACTTGCACTGTGATCACGCGTATTCTAGATCTTGCCACTCAGAATGCATTCAAGGCGTGTTATTTGGCATAGAAATCTCAACTAAGTACTCTAATAAAAATGACGCAAGTAATACTACGTTGAGACGGCGAAGTTCCTCTAGGAACGTTAGTGCCATTGAAGAAGAAGAAGAAGAGGTACGTTAGAAAACGCCCATTAGAACATTAATATGAACTCTCGTAGCTTTTAGAATCATGCCAGATAATGGTGATGGGTGTGAAACTGTTCTTGACTGTTCGTCGACCCCTTGTCTTGAAATGAAAACTGTGTCTGTGTCGACCCCTTGTCTTGAAATGAAAACTGTGAACTGTAACAGTTATGTTGTACATTCAGTTATAGGAGTTCCTGTGTTGTTTATGATTCACAATATAAGTTGACGCTTACTTTTGTATGAAAACATAGATAATTGATATTAATAGCGGTTATTCTGTTTTCCATGGGATGCAGATCGAACATCGGATCTGTTGTCTATAATAAGAACAGATACAGTAATCTCTACGATGGGTTGATAATCATCGCTCGATGGTGAATAGTATCCGACAACGACAAATTGTAGTACATTAATTGTAAAATTTTGTGGCAATGCATTTAATTAGATATTAATTGTTAACTGAAGCTGAACTCAAAAAATCCAAAATCACTGATTCTTATTATTTTTATTATTATTATAAAAACCTTATATAACTCAACTTACCAAGCGTACCAAACAAAATAAGAACTATTCTTTTTGGTATTTTGGTATTCTGTTTTCCATGAGATTCAGATCGAACGCCGGATCTGTTGTCTATAATTAGAACAGATACAGTAAATTCTACGATAGGTTGATAGTTATCGCAGATTGTTCAGTAGCATCCGACATTAACCAATTTGTAGTACATTGATTACTGGTAATACACATTCGTGATATAGTCTCTGTGTTCACTAAAATTAGATTCAAATAATCCGGACATTCTGAATCGAGTACAATCAGTGATCGGATCGATTTTCGAATAGATGCTTCTGGCTGGAAATGAAAGATTACAACTTTCATTATTCAAAAAAAAAAACTCGAATAGCTCGATTACTCTATGAGCTTTGAATAAGTTACAAAAATGTTCCAGAGGCTCCCGAATCTTTGAAATTTTTATAATACTTCAATTTTGGTATTTCAGGAGCACCACCTGCAGCGAGCAATATGTACAGGACTAATCATTCCCACGCCGGAGGTGTTCGAGGCGACCGATTCGGAGTTTTACGACCGGTATTACCCCCAGGACTACAAGATGCCCAAACAGATGATCCACATGCAGCGTAAGTTGTGCTCATTGCGATTCTCATCCGGCATAAACAACACTAATTAAAACTCACTGACCCCGTTCACAGCACTCAACTTGGAGCAGGACGTGCCCGATTACGACATGGACAGTGCGGACGAGCAGTGGGTCACAACGCAGGGCAAACGGCTCGACCTAGACCCGCTGCGGTTCGAGACGCTGATGGACAGACTGGAGAAGAGTTCCGGCCAGACGGTGGTCACGCTGAACGAAGCCAAAGCACTGCTCAAGCAGGACGACGAAGTGAGCATCGCCGTATATGACTACTGGCTCAACAAGCGACTCAAGACGGTAAGAAGTTGTGGTTGAATCTTTCGCACCATCGCTTCGGATATTTTTAATGCTTCACCCTTTTTTCTGTAGCAACACCCGCTGATCCTGTCGGTTAAGACGGAGAGTAGAGGCAATACAACCCCCAACAATCCGTACCTGGCGTTTCGAAGGCGAACCGAGAAGATGCAAACCAGGAAGAATCGCAAGAATGACGAATCGTCCTACGAGAAGATGCTGAAGTTGAGGTGCGTAGTTTGGGCAATCGTGTTCTTCGTTGTTGTCTATAAATCGTATTGTTATTAGGCGGGATTTGAGTCGGGCGGTGACCTTGTTGGAGATGATCAAGCGACGGGAGAAGATTAAGCGTGAGCAGTTGCATCTCAGCATTGAGATATACGAGAAACGTTACCAGGCGCAGGACTTCAACGGACAAATGCTAGCCGAATTTACCTCCAGTGCATCAAAAGTTTCAAGGTTCATTACCAATATCATGTGCACAGGAAGGTTTCGTATAACCACAATTAATTTTTCTTCAGGCCCGCTTTCGCTCCAATCTACTCGAACCAATACTCGTCGCACCACTCCGCAGTGCCGGGTGCAGGAGTATCCGGTGGATCAGGTGTGGGGTCGTATGGTAGTGGATCGTCGTCGCAATACCATGTTGGTAGTAGTTCCAGCAAACGCGACAATGAAACTCTGAGCGGCAGCCGTAAAGAGAAGCGACAGTACAAGAAGCGGAAGCATAAAATACCGAAGGAACGTTCGTCCGGTAGTGGCTCAGCAGTCGCTGGGAGTTCTGGTGTTGGGCTGGGATCGGTTGGTGTGGGTTCGGGAGGTGTGGCTGGCTATCACTACCAGTATCATCCGGCTGGGGCAGGTAACGGTGGTCTCAGTAGGACGCCAACGTCGGGCGGTGCCGGCGGACGAGAAGCTACCGTCGGCAGCGGACATGGCAGCGGTGAGAAATTGCTACTGCTCTTTTGCTTCCTAGGTTGGATTTTAACCTTGCTCGCTGGATATTTTAGGCGCCGCCGATCCGGGTCTGTCCTCCGACGATGAGGAATTGGCCAATTTGCAGGGAAGTTCGACCCCGGAGGAAGAATACGCTTACGCGTTTCGGCGCAGCAAATTTAGTCAATATCATAGGGTGAGTCGGCCGCAGTTCTTTTTTGTCTGGCGGAGGGCAGAGCTCTGGTGTTATAATTTTTCTATCTCTTTTTTAGCCGATTACGAAAGCTGTCGGCAATTGGCCGTGGGAACCTAAGGAGGAAAACGGAGGTGCAGATCCGCGGTATCGATTTACGCTTACTTCCTTACGACATCCCAGGTGAGCAGAGTTGGTATTCAATTTTTCCAATGCAAGCTGAGCTATTCTCTTCATTTTTCTTCTTCGATCCTGTTTTCCATGGGATGCAGATCGATCAACGGATCTGTCGTCTATTATTGAAACAGGAATAGTAAATTCTACGATCTGTTAATTGTCATCTCCGACTGCTGTGTCGAATCCGGCAATAACCAAGTCGTAGTACACGAACTCATTCTGTAGTAGAATGCTTTTTAGACTGACTGCTAATATTGTCAATTAGGGTATATTGGAATCGACACTAAGCACATCAAAATCTTCCAGTAACAGGGTGTCGACTACCTTGAAAATCCTTTCGACATCAATCTGGAAAAAAATAAATTCCGTCATTTAGAATTTTTATTATTGCAGTAATTAGAAAATTTTGATAACACCAAATGCTGAGAAGGTATAGCTAGGGCTTGATAAAATGAGCTTCATGATTATGTTAGACTTTGCCACGAATTCTAAAGCTGAGAATTCTGAGCTTGATGAAACTTCGTAAGATATATTTTGTCGTTAGTTTCGAAGAGTCTTTGAACAAGACTACAAAGAGTCTGCAGTTGCATCTAAATATCAGATTTTGGGATGAAGAATAAATGGAGGTGGTAAATCGTTACATGACGTCAATGTTCTTGAAGCGTTCTCAAGCATCAGAGATTAACAAACATACCAACGTGAATTGGTCATATTACGCGAGCTGCAACTGGACTTTTACAAAGGAGAAGAAAAACTCTTGAATTTGGGTAGCTCCGGATTCATCAATAGATTGATGGATTAAAAAAACTCGGCAAAAATTTACGACAGACAAATCTTGAAATTCTGGGATGCGGAGCTCTGCTTTCGCTTTCAAAGCTTTCAAAGCATTGATATATCCTTGATCTTGCCGCCATTGATTTCGATTTAAAAAAAATAGCTGGGAAACGATTCGAGAAACTTTTGACTGTTGGCTCTAGTGACCTTTTTTAATAGTTGACTCATTTTGAACGTTTCAGTGGAGCTCCAGCAGACTTAGCACTAAAACAATATTGATAGCAGAAATAGCAACAAGTTTGCTTACTATGATCCGGAAAATAAACGACTGGAGCATTTTTGGAAATGATAGGTTTACGGAATTTTTTAACCAAAATGGTCTTCTGTCTCTCGTGTGGAAACTCCAACGTTTAGAGAGCTTTTTCATTTATACCGAATGTTTTAAGAAAACATTTGTGAGGAAACGGTTATGCTATGCGACAAGTTTACGATGGTATGCTTCACTTTGGAAGGATAGAATAAATAAAAATGTTGAGCTAGGTAATTCAACGAGTTCAAAATTCTCATTCTCTTTATCTAGAAGACAAGGAAAGTTGAAAAAAATAAGAAAATTTTGGAAAATACACAGAAGCCCGAAAGATTGCAAGAAAAAGTGTTTCGTTAAAATCATAACAGTTTCGTGAAATTGATCCGAATCAAAATGAAAATAACTCATACTCTGCTAGTGTTTAAGGCTCTTTCATAAGAACTTTGAACTGTATTAATAAATCAATTTTTTCATCTTTTACGACACTTCTCTGTCGTCGTTCAACACAAACAATTTTTTCATTGGGAGATATCGACAGACGTTCTTATATTTCATAGTTTAAGCTAACTAAATATCTTAGGAACAAAAGCAATAGAACAATAGCTAAAGTATTAGTAAAGAATTTGATTACTAGTCTACATCTGGAATTTTTCTGAAAAATTACTGGAAAATTAGGGAATATCAGGGAATTTTTCTTCGAGTTTTGAGTCGACACCCTGAGTATCTTTGTAGTCGTATTTTCTTAAATTCAATTCACGGAATCTTTTTGTTACTACGGCATACATTTTGTCCATTTAACAAAATATGAAAATATTGTCTTTGTAATTGTTTACTTACTTATTGTTGTCAATAGATAGGCAAAATGGTTAGATAACATTACCAGACATAGAAATCAACAAACCGGTCGCTGTCCGGATCGTCTCGAACTACATTTGAATGATTTTGATTGCGTAGGGGCGTATTATTTTCTCAGAAATCGGCCCAGAACCCAGAAACCAGTTGACTGAATGGAATATGATGATTGACAGAGTTGTTAGAAACTTTTCGATAATAGGTACAAATGTCTTTGTTATTCTGTTTTCCATGGGATGCAGATCGAATATCGGATCTGTTGTCTATCATTAAAAAAGGAACAGGAAAATCTACGATCGATTGATGATCATTGCTGACTGTCGAATAGCATCCGATAACAACCAAATTGTAGTACATTGATTGTAAATTTTTGCACTTTTGCATTTTCATGAAGAAGGTAGAAATTTTTAGTTGTTAACTTAAATAGGATTCAAATCATCCAAAATAACAGACTCTATGAATGGAGTATAATCAGTCAACGCATTGAATTTTGAATTGATTCGTTTGACTTGTGACGAAAGATCACAACTTATATTATTAAAATATCAAGAATACAAATAGCCTTTTCCCGTTTTCATCTATGAGCATGTAACAGAAATATTCCCAAGGTTTCAAAAGTTTTGAAATATATGAAAACTCTATACGGACTATACTGTGGCGACTACACAAAATTTCGAGTTTCACTAACATGACCACATTTTTTGGTAGCAACTTTTTTTTTTACAAGGGTTTATCCACATTCATTGACCTTTCCTTCCTTAAAAACATAGCTAAAATGCACGCTGTTTGTGATAAAATGCGATAAACTTGTGGAAAAGTTTTGTCTAGCCAACTGTACAGCAGTTTTTTTTCTTGAACTGGAAGATACAAAATATTTCTTATTATGTAGGAATTATATCCAATACACAATACATAGTTTTGCTCAAGAGAATGCTTGCATTAATTTTTTATCGCGAGCTAGAATGAACGAAAATAACCCTTTTACTGCAAAAGACACTGACTCAATATATACGAAAAAGCGTTTTTTACAGAGACAAAGAGCTTTAAATCGGAATAAAACACAAATAAATGAAGTTAACTATCTTGAATTCGGCCTCATTCGAAAGTTAATTCTTTGCCGTTTTTATTTTTTCTGCTATATGATTTTTTCTGCCGGATCGGGAGAAGTTCTATATCCAATCACTTTTGACGCAGTATTACGTCTATAGAGAACATATTGGGTGTACAAATTGAGAAACAAAATCTGTCCCGTCATGAAAAATTGTCCAATTAAGAGGGCCAATTACTCAGTCATTTCATGATGAATGAATTTTTACATCATTTGATTTTGACAATGATAAACAATCTACGTACTTTTCATTAAATTTTTCAATAATTAGTTTGTTAAAATAGCGTAAAATGAGGCTTTTCCATTTTCTATAACACGTACTAGAAAACCAGGCACCGAGACAGTACAAGCAAGCTGCTGGTTAAAGGCGGATGAGCTAAGAAATTTAAAGTCTCTTTAGATAGAAAACTAATCCAAGCTGCGGGTTTTTTTGTACCTGAGTGATCTTTTATCTCACTCAGGTACGAAAGAACCCGCAGCTAGGATGAAGTCAATGGACCTTATGCTCGTACTAACCTCACGGTGAAAACGAAATGAACGGCAGGCCATTGCACTACGTTTTACAAGTTAGTGAAGCAAGTTAAGGAGTGTATCGAAAAGTAGTCTTAAACATTTAAAACGTTATTACACACAAACGGGTGAACCTTTTTTAGTGTCGTAATCAGAGCACGTTTTTTCACATGTCAAAAATCGAAATACAAGTCATTTAGTCGCGGTCATAAAGTTGTTTTCGAAATGTTGCGGATTGATTTGGAATCTAATAAGAAAATTCTGCACAATTGGTGCACCGAAAAGGGTGTTACATACCTCAAAATAGCAAAAAAACAAAGTTCGTCCAGAAAGTGTTAAACGAATCGTCGCAAAGTTCGGTAATGAGTGTTCTTTCGAGGATCTCAGCAGAAGTGGACGAAAACCCGGACCAAGTATTCCCGAATTGGACCGAAAAGTTGTAAATTATATTCAGAATAACAGGTCTGTATCTTTTCGTGACTTGGCCAAGAAGTTCAAAACCAGTGTTGGGATGATTCAACGGATTAAACAGAAACATGGTCTAAAGACCTATAAAAAGCAAAAAATGGCCAAACAAACACCGGAGCACAAGATCGTGCTAAAATACGATCTCGAAAGCTATATGAGCGTATTTAAAACAATCCAAACCATTACATTCTCATGGATGACGAAACATACGTCAAAGTTTTTTCACAAAAGGGACTATTAACGCTCAAATTTAAAAATGCTTGAGGAAGAGATTGCTTCCACTTTATAGAAAGCACGAGGTTCCTCCTCTATTCTAGCCGGATTTGGCATCGGCACATTATGCCAAATCCACTCCACAATGGTTTTCGGAAAACAACATTATGTTCGTCGAAAAAGACCTCAACCACCTAACTGTCCTCAGCTGCGGCCAGTTGAACGTTACTGGGCAATTGTCAAGGCCAAGATCAAGAATAATTGATCTGCAGCGATCAGAAAGTGCACAAAGACTACTGTGCTGAATTTGACAAGTGGAGTTAAATCTAAGTTTCGATAGTTTTTTAAAAATCAACAATAAGCTTGATTCATTTTTCATTTAATTGCTATGTAAACTTAATATTCTTTAATAAAATTCACTTTTGTATGCATTTTCTGTTTTATTTTGATGTTTGGAAATTTAAGACTACTTTACGATACACTCCTTACCCTCGAATTAGTTTCAAGACGAAAAATAACAGTGAACTACCTGTTAGTGTGCCGATACTGTAACAGCTAATTACGTGCAATTTTGGTCTCGATAATTCTATTCAGGCATTTTTGATGTTAAAGATGCACCTCGCAGAGGCAGACTCGTCGTCAAGAATGTCGGAAAATCACAAATATAATCAAAGTCGACCGGCCTGGAGCTAAATATCGATAATAAAGCAGTTTTAAAATACTTGCGCAAGGTTGGATTCACAAAAAAGCTCGTTGTTTGGGTGCCACATCAATTAACACCAAAAACATGATGGACCGAGTTTCCATCTGTGAAGCCTTGACCAACCCGGTTGAATTCGATCCATATTTTAAAAGTTACTGGGGATGAGGAATAGGTTGCACACGACAATATTGTGCGTCAACGATTGTGATCAAAGCGTGATGAAGCAGCTCAAACGGTGGTCAAACCAGGGGTGACATTGCGCATTTCGAGACGAGTGATTTTTGTTCGTTTCGACCACTTTGGCGTAGCTTTGTTTACGAACCCAAACATTTTACATTTATCTACGAGACAAATTTTCCTCTAAATCTAGTACACTGAAAATATTAACTTGAAAAAGATAGATAATACTAAAACCAATTCAATTTGAGTTCGAATTTTCTCGAAACGAGTTACTCGTTTCGAAATGCGCAATGCCACCCCAGGTCTAATGGATTGGAAAGTTCTACTGTGTATTTTGTTGGACTTGAAAGAAAACATTTAATCTGAGTTGCTTCCATACGGTGTCAACTCTAGGTGTCATGTCTAGTGTCAACAACTAGACCGTTTGAAACTAGCGATTGACCAAAAACGTCCAGAGAAGGCCAACAGAAGAGATGTTGTGTTCTATCAGGACAACACAAGGCCACACAAGTCGGTAGTGACTCGCCAGAAACTTCGGGAGTTTGGTTGGGAAGTTTTAATGCATCCCTTTTTCTCGCATTGCAAAACTGCCTGAGTGATAAGAAATTGGGATCAAGAAGAGATTGTGCAAATCGATTGCAAGCATTTTTCGCCACTAAGGATTAAGACCTCTAGGAGCCGATCAGGCGTAGTGGAGATGGAGATGGTCGGATAAGCGATCGGCTGATTTGGCGTTGATTTGCTCTAGGGACGAACTTCAGAGGCAGATTGAAAATCGTGGACAATAGACTATTTGGGTTAATAAACAATTTAAAAAACTAAAGAGCTAATGGCTGCATCATCTTATCACCCTGATATTGTGACAACAATCTGATCATCACTTCTAAATATCACATATAAATGGGCCGTACGGCGTTCGGTTCAACAGAAAATCCTGACGGCGGAAAAATGATCGACTAATTTGATGGTAGCTTAGCGAGTTTTTGACATGTTAGGTGCTTACCACCGAGCCATTGAGTTGGCTTAATCAGGATCCTATCTATCAGATCGAAACCAGAGGGGTTTCGTCCACGAAAGTTCCATCGACGGATTAAACACAAGGCATCGTGGGCTTGAGAAGGGAACAACATATGTAAATACATAATCTACCTAATAAAATTGTAGATTTAAATCATTCGGTAAAACAATAAATTAAAGCAGATAATGTTGGAATAATATCAATACGGTAAATCAATATCATTCGTAGGGGTATTTTGAAACAAGCAGACGCACTTGATGCATCGGACGATATTTTTAATAATGGATCTGTTGTGGAGGCCTTCGTGTCTTCTGAAAGAAAAGCTGCGGGAATCAGGCTGACTAGAAACACTGTCGAAACGAAGAATATTCGCCTGAAGGAAAGCCAAAAAGCCTTCTTCTCATCATCCGAATCCGGATCTTCCGACAATTCGCCTAAATGCTGGCGTAGCTGGAAGCCTCATTGAATAAGCACAATGATTTATTGAAATACTTCAAATCACATATGCTCGGATTGCACAATGACAATCACGCTATGGTCATCAATCCTGACAAAACGCCAGCTGGAGAGCACGTGTATACATCCATTACACAATCACACAATCAACAGGAGCGGCGCGAGGAAGAATACATTCACTCGCGAAACGCCTTTGCACTTGCCAGACGGAAATACAATGCACGTGACATTACAGCACATGTACAAACAAAACTGAAGTCTTTAATCTGCTGGTTAGTTGGTTAGTGGAAAAAGTACTTCCTGAGAAAATCAATAGTGCAATTTCCTTGGAAATTCCAGATCCGTCTACTGATCAACTACTCCCGTATTTTGAAATCCGATTCGTTAGACTCAAGTCCAATCGAGTTGTGCAAATGTAGCAACTTTGCCATACTTTCAAAATAAAAAGTATGAAACAAACAAAGTATAAATGAAAATTAGCTCTCCCGATCGCGATGCACTCGAGTAATAATTTTTTTTTACATTTTTTACGTTTTACGTTTCATATTTGACATGTTTTACATACATTGAATTGAATGAGTCATTTTTTAAATTTTTGGCAGCGGTCATCGTTCATAGCACTTTATTTTTCTGTATATCATAGATTCCATCCCCAAATACCCATTTGACCTTCATCAAAGAATGGATTGCCTCAAACACACGATACATTACACCCAGGTTTTTTTTTCACGCGGGGGATACGTACCTCGTAAAAAAACCGCGTTGATTGGAAAATCCGGGTAAAAAAAACCATGTCACCTAATGATAGATATCAAATGGGACTATCTTTACGTAGAACGGAAGTAAAAAGTTGATTTTTACTCGCTTCCGAAAACGCGTAGTTTTTTCCTGCTATAGTTCGGTTTTCCTCACGAATGAGGACATCTGCTGTTGCTAGAAGATTCCTTTGTGATGTGTACACTCTACTGCCGAGGCACGTGCAGTACCACTGTTGGACCATCCAGAGCTAAGTAGACAGGGAAATCCATTCACGAATCGCTGCCCGTAAAAACCCCGCCCTGTTGTACAGCCCGCTGAGCTACCCGTTACCTAACACCTAAAATCCACGTAAGAATCGTGATAAGGTGCAGCACTTATTTCTTTCATAAGCGCTAAGCTCCGTTACAAGCACTAATTACCGTAATATGCTCTGAGAAAACATAAGAGAAAAATGTGAGCTGAGGGGGAGATGTGATATTGCACTGTGCGTAAAAAAACCGCGTTAATTGGAAAATCCGCGTAAAAAAAAACCTCGTAAAAAACCACGCAAAAAAAACGCGTAAAAAACCTGGGTGTAGTTATTTTTTTAACAACTAAAATATTCTCTACAAATAATTTATATGGCAGATTAACGTTTGTCGGGTTAGCTAGTATTTTTATATTTTAAAATGAAAAACCAGTTATCACTTTTTTGAGTTGTTTCGAGTTGATTTTATTTATAGCCTTTTTATTTCACATTTTTGTCACAGTCCTGCATTACCTGTCGCGAAATGAACTGAATTGTAGATTAATTGCCAAGAATGATTGATACATCAGCATTATGAGCAGTGGTGTCGAGGGGAGCTTTCGTGAACCTCCCACGCCACTGATTTTATGAGTATGGCTTTCATATCCTTAACGCGGACAAAATGGATCAATTGAAGCTAACGATCAAATAATATGAAATCCATGAATAAAGAAATTGTTTTTTTACAAATCGTGTAAAATGGTACAAGCCATACTATTGTATCTATTGTATCTATAGTGTCGTGATCGAGGAAAAATATTTAAAGATTTTCTCTTCGATCGTTTGTATCATAAACTGTCACTCACATTCTTCTTTTACTTTAACTTATTTACATACAGACCCCGCTGCATTGGTTTCGCCCGGCGACGCGTTGGCCGGGGTGGCCGCGTGATTATCGACCGCGTTTCAACGGATCAGGATGATCTGTGGTCCCGGCTGGGTTACAAAATCATAGAAACGGAAACCACACCTGCCGCTGCGGTCGCTATGGAACCCGAAGAGGAGAGCGTTGTCGTTAGCACCACTACTGCTGCGCCCTGCCACTCGACGACCGCGCTACCAACCGCAACGGTGACGACGAACCACCACGATCTGCCGGAGAAGCACAAAAGTGACTGCAGCAGTAGTAGCCATGGCGCTCAGGTGAACAACAAGCGAAGAAAACTGATAATCAAGGAGGAGGCGGACCTGGATGAGTATTTCATGGCCGGCTTTGGGCTGGTGCGGAAGTGTGACAGTCTAGGGGAGGAGGAGAGTAGCAGTAGTAGGCTTGTTGGGGGAGATGGTGTGGTGGAAGTGAAACAGGAACAGTGCGATGATGAAAGGACATCAGCAGCAGCAGCAGTAGGAAGATTGACGTCGTCATCGACGTTTGTAATTAGTAGTAATAGTGGTAGCACTTGTAGTACTAGTGGTAATGTGAATAACTCAGAAAATAATGTGATAAAAAGTGAAATCGATGGCGATGTGGCGTTGGAGGTGAAACAGGAAGTCCTGGAAGATTATGAGCACATGATAGACAATGTAAATAATAGCTATAGGAATCGGATTAGCAACGACAGTCGGCCAGCAAATGGTGGCGGCAGCAGCAGCAGCAGCAGCAGTAGTAACCTCAACAATAGACACAATTTTATTCAATCGTTTAATAGTAGTCTTAGCGGTAGTGTTACGCAAAATCGAGAACAGTCCCAGTATGAGCAACAGTCATCGCAGTTACTTCACCATCAGACAGAAGCGACAGCCAGCGGGACGCTACAATCGTCTGGTAGTCGATTAACTGAATGTTTCGACACATCTGCGGATGGCGGAGCGATACCTAGTGTGTATGCTGATCTCTTGAATGAGATTCAGTCCAGTTGGCTTCACTTCCGGCCAAAAACACCGGAACCAATGCCGTTGGAAGAGAATTTGCTTGACGATGATCCGTTGTTCCAAACGGATCCCAGTCGGATAGCCCTAGAGCTGCAAACTCTCGGGTCTGACCTCCCTGTCGATATTTTTCAGCATTCAGAAAGTGTGTTTAGAACCAAACAGTTTTCGTTGGAGAATCTTATTGAGCCACACCCGCTTGGACCGGAGGCGGCGCGGAAAGATGGCGGGGATGATATTGGGATTAAGCTGGAAACCTGCTCCAACTCCGATAACAATATTAGTGGGGATAGCCTGAATGATCTGAATCTTAGCTTGAATGAATCCAACGAGGATGAGAAAATGTTGGACAAAATATTGCAAGAGTGCCAAATTGACGACGTGAAGTCGTTGAACCAGACAAGCAATTTTTGGAACGGAATTTTGGAGGACGGGATACTCAATCAGTTGGAGGCTGCCGACGATACCGGTGCTGGCGCTGGTGGTGATGCCAAGGAAGATGTTCTCGCTGTCGGTGATTTAGTTGATTCTCCCGTTGAGGACGAATTACCAGTGAACAAAGTTGGTTACTGTTCGGAACTTGTGGGCTATGATCGACCTCGGAACGTTGAACGATGTAAAAGTAAACGAAGGAAGATTCTGAGGCGATGTAATTACTTAGTTGGAAGCAGTTTCTTCGAGGTCAGTAATCCGCCAAAGGAAGAAATGTTCAAAAAACTTCCCGACGAAGATGAGAACATTCCTCTCGATAGTGAAAAACCTGAAGCTGTTGAATCGACGAAAGAATCGGAGGTCAAAGTGGAAGAAGAAAGTGAACGTGTTTCCGCAACCATTCCCGCCGATCAGATCAAAATCGAACCCCCCGACGAGTTGCTGGCGGCATCCTCACCGTCCTCTTCATCCCGATCTACACCACACCTGCAGACCAATTCGACGGTTATCCCTGCCACGAATAACATTCATCATTCTATACCGGCACCTCACATAAAGATGGAACCTTCGAATCATTTACAGCCGTTAGCATCGCCTGTAGTCTCAACGACTGCATCGGTAGTACCAGCAGCGGCAACTTCATTCCTAATCACTTCTCCTTCGGTGCAAGTGGTCACACAACCCTCTGCTGGGTCGGCTCTATTGAATCCTCTAGTTTCCCCAGCCCAAGCTACAGTCCCAGTTCAAGTAGTCCAACAACAGCAGCAGCAGCAAACGGTACAACAACATCTGGTACAGCAGCAAACGGTGCAACAGCAGCTTCAACAGCAGCAGCAACAGCAGCAGCAACAGCAATCACAACAACAGCAACAGTCCTTACCGACCGGTCAAATTACCCTTGCTACCGCCAATGCTGGAGGCAGTGCCAGCAGCAGTGGAACCTCTACTCCTACGGGGAGCTACATCGTTCAGCACACGACACCCATCGTACTCTCGCAGCAACAAATGCAGCAAATTGCCACCAGTGGAGCGAACATCGTTACCGTCAGTGGCAACCAAGTGGTGACCACGAAGCATTTCCAGCAGCAGCAACAGCAACAACAACAGCAGCCCCAGCATCAACAGCTACAGCTGCAGCATGCGCACTCGCACCAGGGAGAGACGTACGTGTTGACGGCGACCCCAGCCGGACAGTCCTCGCTCAGGAAGCAGATCAACGGTCCAACCGATAAGACAGGTGAGTATGTGATGAAAATAACGATGATGGTGACTATAGATTATGAGAGAATGTCCTAGCTGTCCGTTTTCAGTGGTGATTGGCCTTATATTTCACATGAATTACAATTTCGAATTCGTAGGTCATCTTTAGTTCTCAATCAGTTCAACTAAACCCATTCGGTGTAGTTTCGACCAAGCTGCGCCATGTTGTATTGTGTATCTCGTCCTACGCTGAGGATACTGCTCGTTCAAGCTCTTCAAATCACTCATACAGCTTGTGAGCTGCATATACTACTCGTTCAATCATTCCTCATAAGTTCTTGATAGGGTTTTGATCTGGTAAACAAGCTGACCAGTAGAGTGCCAATGAAAATGGCCATCTCGAATTTTCAAAGCGAACTTGATTAAAAATGTTGATTCCCTCGAAAATCTACCCTATGCAAAATATCAGCTCAATCGGACTTCATTTACTAGTGTCGCACAGCGGTAAATCTCGACGTTTCATGCAATTCTGAGACATTTGGCATCCACTTTTTTTTTTTTGAAAACACCGATTTCCTTTACTCCCCCCTTGGGTGATTTTTCGGTTTTCAAAAAACTCAAGCTTTGACCGCTGTGCGACACTAGTAAATGAAGTCCGATTGTGCTGATATTTTGCATAGGGTAGTTTTTCGTTGGAATCAACATTTTTAATCAAGTTCACTTTGAAAATTCAAGGGTCACTTTTTTCCTATACATCCATTAGAGTGCCAGTCCAAAATTAGAGTGCCTGACCAGTCCATAATCTGAAGCCCCTTCTCATTAAACCATGGCATGACTTTCCGGATTTTATGGATTGATGCAAATTACCCAATTATCACTCTGTTTTTGATGCAAGAACAGCAGTAAATGATTCTGAAGCACTTCGTCGCACTTCTGACTGTTCATTCGTGTTGATGGTAAGATATCTTAAAAAAATATCTTATATCTTATGAAAATTTTCTCTCTGAGAGAACTAAAGATGACCTGTGAATTAGAAACTTATTGTAATTCATGTGAAATTGACGTTAATTTGTAAAGGAGTGAGAGTTTTTCCATCTGGTTCTATAGTTATGAAACACTGTAATTTCCCTTTTTTTAATGTTTCGCGATTGGATGCAACAAAAAAGTTCAAATGGCCAGTCTTATAAATGAAGATAGTTATCATATCCTACACCTTATACTTCAATTCAACCGACTTCTTATATATCTCTGGATACTCAGACAAATGAATTGGTTCTACAGTTATGAAACGCAGTGTATAGGATTAGTCGCGAAAATGTATTTTTTATAACTTGAACCTTTCTACTCAATTATGGTGAAACCAAATTTTTCCCATCTCACCTATTTTATTCATATCGCTTTAAAATTAATAAATAACATAGTTTATATTTTTATTACTAAAGCACAGAGTATGTAAATTCCAAAAGTAATAGTACATCAAATCTGATGTTCCAGGACCATTGACTTTGAAAATTTACCTACGCAGGTGTTGAAGATGTAGAAATAGATGCTACTGAACTAGGCGAGAACGAAACAATAGATTTTAGGACCATCTGCTGAACCATCAAAAATGTTTAGTTCCAATGGAAACCAAGTACGGCTCAATCTGACCATTTCCGATTATATCTGTTATTCTGTCCCGCACACACACCCACATACAAGATTAGGCATTCCAATGCGAATACAGCGCAGATGAGTTTATATGAAACAGGACCCATCAGTAGAACGACAGACATTATCCAAAAGCCATACGTGCGTGAGTGTCGAATTTAGTCAAATATAAAGAGGAAGATGACCCTGATCAGACCCCCTAAATTCCAAATGCGTTCCCCCAATTGATGTTAAGCACATGAGGGAACGTGATAAATAACAAACACAGAGAGCTGATTCAGGACCACCACAACTTTTTTCAATTAACGGTATGCCGTTTACTTCAAGCATCAGGTAAATTCAATATTTATAGCTTGTCTTGAAGAGCAGACCATAAGCAATCGAAATAGTCTAGTATTGTAATGGTTCAATGTCTGAAAAAAAATTGAACGCATTTTCCGTAGTGGTCAAAAATCTATTTTTCCCTTTTTTAAGCATTGAAAACACGGAATGTCACCAAAATGCTAGAATAAAGGGAGCAATAAAATGTTCATCATACGTTAAAATGCTCAGTGTTATGACACCTTTCATTTGACACTGCTAGAAGTTCGGTAGGGGCACCATTTCTGAGATCCAAGAGAAGGTCGGTTTAAGACCATCGGTCGGATTAGGATTAATTCCCCCTATTCTTTAAATTTGAGAACGTATTTTTCAAATTCCCAAGAAAGTGACCCTTTTGTTGAGACGGTGACAGACGGTGACACTGGTCGATTTTAACCACCATTCCTTACATACAAATATGCATAAATACTCATTCGGATTATGATCATTATTCATGCATATTTTTCTTAAATTCTATGAAAAACTTCAAAAACATTGAACATTGTACAATTTAAGAAAAATATAAGCACGAAAACCAATGAAAGGTAAATAATTTTGCAGTGAAGAAAGTTGTAACAAAAAGAGGCATAATGAAAAACGTACAAATTGAGCGTCTATTATTTCAAACGATGAATTGATTTTTGATTAAAAGTGAAGAAAACAGAACAACGTAAGGACCCTTTTTACGAAAACGTATTTTGTTGTTGTCTCCAATGTTCGGAGAAATAAAAGCAAAAATAACCCACGATTCCGTCTTTCTAGTGAAACAAAACATCATCAATCCAAAGATCCACACACTTATCAACCAGAAGCGGCCGGGTGATCTCAACAAAAAGCAGCTGGAGATGATAACGAAGGCGCTGGCTTCTTCGCAGAAGATGATCGTCAAGTCAGCGTCTCCAGCGAATCATGGTACTGCCCAGCTGTTACAGCAGCAACAGCAGCAACAACAGCAACAGGGCAATGCAGGCGGAACCAGTTCGTACAATGTTATTCACCAGAATTCACTCCAGCAGCCCATAACGATCCTCTCGGCGACCAGCCAGAATCTCCAGCAATCGACGCAGAACAAGATTATTCTGACATCTTCGCCCCAGTTGATACAGCAGGCGGCCGGTCAGCTGATGGCCGCTGGGCTGGGTTCTCCCCATGGGAAGATAGCCATCAATTCGAGCCTAATAGCTGCTGGTCAGCAAACGCAGCAGGCGCAATTTCAGACGGATTCCGGCGGTCAAACGACGAGTGGGACGGTGACGGCTGTCCAGCAGAGTCAACAGCAGCAACACGTGAAGCTGGAAAAGACCGTGAATATGCTATTCGATGCAGACAAGAACCGGATATTGTACGCTAATATCAAGAACAGCAGGGGTCAGTTTCTGGCTCAACTCAATCCGAAAGTTGTGAATATCATTCAGCCCCTCCAGCAACAGAAACTGATAAACAACGTTGGCACTTTACAGCAACAGCAGCAGCATACGCATACTAGTATACAGAACTTTTTAAGCGGGTCACCAACCACCACAATTGTAAATAGTAAAATGATTCAGCGAATACCAGCTGTTAGTATTCGGGCCCAGCCATTGCACCATCATCAGCAACAACACCAGCAGCAGCAGCAAACACAGCTCGATTCGCACGGAACCACGGCAGTTGCGCTCGCCACCAATAATGCGAGCAACAGTATCAAATTCATCCAGGTGACACCAGCGACCGCGGTCAGTGCAGCGGCAGTTGCTGCCGCCGCCAATGCCAACGAAAACTCGGTGGCGACAGCAGCTGCCGGTTCGGTCGGTGGTAGTGGGAACGCGCTCGCCACTGCCACCGTTGTGGTTCCGTCTTCTTCTGGCACAGGGATTGCGGGCGGAACTAGCAGTGGGACAGTGGTCACTGCGACCAGTGCTCCTCCGCCCACCAGTATCAACATTACCAACAGGTGAGAATCGAAGTGCAGCCAAATCGGTAGGTAACTGTTGTTAATTTTAACTCTAACTTATCAGTAACTATAATAAGGTAACTTGTCAGTGTTGTGTATCAAGAGGAAAAACAAACTAAAATGAAGCAAAAACACATTCACAAAAAGAACAACCAGAAAAATTCCAGTACGACAAAAAACAAGAAGTAATCCAAAGTGGAGCGAAAAGCGAAAAAGCGAAAGATTATTTCCGACTATTACTAGCCTAGAGAGCCGCTGTAACATCCCCTTATTTTTTAGTCATATTTCAACAAGCATGCTCATACTTGTTAGGAATAACACCTTATCTCTTCCCATTTTTCGAGATAGGGTCCACTATGGGAACTGGAAAGCTTGGTTCCGCACCCCGGGTCGATTTTGTTTTCTGTAACATATAAATGTAAGTCAGGCGCTACCCGCTTCCTCCCGGGGGGCGTGATGATAGTTTAGAACGTACTCGAGAGGAATATGTCTCATCCTTCCAGTAAATTATTATACATATAAAATACGATAGGACAGCTGCAGCAGCAGCAGCAGCAGCAGCGGCAGAAGTAAATCATGTGGATCAAGTTCAGATTAGTCCTTCGAGTCGCGTTGACGTGTTGTGCAAATTTATCGCAAACAAAGTTTATTCGTAAATTATTAAGAACTAGGATCGATAAGTAAGGAAGAAATAAAGAACGAAAATACTTTCAAGAGCTGGATGTATGTATGCGATGAGACGTTGCGATGGGACATCATTTTCTTCGTTATTCGGAAGTAATTAGTTCCTCAGACGGGCTCTCCAAGTATACAGGGGATATTCCTTTAGAACTTGGTCTTCTAGATGTGTCTGAATTTTATAATGCATGCTATATTTCTATAAATATTTTTTTGAATATTTATTTGAATATAACATGTCGATCGCGATTTCTCGGGAAAAAATGTTCTATTGTATATTTCCTGAAAGAAATTTTTGCTTCATAGTTACTCTTGTTGTATTCGAGAATTTCTTCATTCCTCCAGGGGAAATTGTTTTATCAAAGCCATGGACAAGAATTCGTTCACACTGAAGCCTTCGATGATACGATGAACATCTGCGCCCTGCGTTCATTTACAGCATCGGTGCTGTAAGCTTCACACATTTTTCTGCATGTTTCAGCTTCTCATGTGTAAAAAGGTGAAAAAAATTTCATTCGTTTTCAAATCAATATAACATTTGACATGATTGGTGAATTGCCAAACTTTGTTCACAAGAAAATTAGTCTGAAGTATCACTTTACAGGCATGCGATTTTTTGCTACAATTGGATTGTGTTAACCATCGACACCATCTAGTGACAGACAATCGCGGATACTTTTTAAATGACTCAATGTAAAATGCAGAGTTCCATTTTCCCTCATGACTGGAAGTGCAATAGAATGCATTCATTATCGTTCTCGATATTACGCTTTGTCGTCTGGGAAAATAATTCATACAACTTCCTACGTGCATATTTTAGGTGTGTTCAAAAAGTATCGCGAATGTTGTGCTTTTTAAAAAAATATTTATTCATTCATTAAAATCTATTTTGTCCCCTTCAAAGTAATCCCCAGCCTTCGAAGCACTTAAAAAAATTTCTTTCATCTTGTTCAGCTCCTTCTTCGATGCCGTCTTTATCTCGTCAATCGTAGCGTAGTGTCGTCCTTTCATGGGTCTCTTCAGTTTCGGAAACAAGGAAAACTCACAGGGGCCAGATCTGGGCAATACGGTGGCTGCGGCATCATTAGTGTGTTGTTTTTGGCCAAAAAGTCGCGCACAAGCAACGATGCAGGGGTGTTATCGTGGTGGAAAAGCCAATTTTTGTTCTTCCACAAATCCGGGCGTTTCTGGCGGATTGCTTTTTGCTAAATTACACATAACTTGCAGGTATTATTCCTTATTGACCGTTCTTCCCTGTGGCGAGAACTTATGATGCACAACGCCCCTGCAATTGAAGAAAACTATAATCAAAACTTTCACATTCGACCGAACTTGGCGCGCTTTTTTCGGTCTTGGTTCGTGCGGCAGCTTCCATTGAGATGGTTGAGTTTTGGTTTCCACGTCATTAGCATAAACCCACGCTTCGTCACCAGTTATGACCCTCTGGAGCAAATTTGAGTCGTCGAGGACAGGTTCCAACAGCTCATCAGCAATGTTCATGCCCAAATCATTGATAAAAACCGGATGGTACGAGCCAATACCTTTTTCTTCATTTCCTCAATTTTTTGTCTGTTGTTGAAGTGCTCGGGTGTCCGGCACACTCTTCGTCGTTCACATCTTCTCGTCCTTCTGAGAATATTGTGTAGCACTGATAAACGCTGCTTCAGTCCAAGGTAGCTTCTACGTATGCCACAGTCAACATTCGGAATGCATCCGCGCACTTAATTTCGTTTTTCACACAAAATTTTAAATTTGACAGGTTCTTTGATCCATTTTTTTTGAATAGGTAAAAATCGAAGACGAGCCAAAACACGTGCAAGCAAAGCAGCTGTCAACAATTTACTGAACATTCAGAATGGCCGAACTTGTCGGCATAAGTGAGAGACATGAGTACCAACATAACGCCACTAAATAATCGAAATTCGAATATACGTAACCCGCGAAAATTCAAAATTTGCGATACCTATTGAACATACCTCGTACACCTAAAAAAAAAATTGTGTACTTCTCCAGCTACTGATAATTTCGCCAATACAATGCCACTTTTTTACGTTTTGTAGGTCGTTTTGGTTTGAGCCATGAAACATCTCATCTTCTTTAACCAAATGAAATTACCGGCAATGAGAATTCCTTCTCCATACTTTTTCTGAGATAATGTTATGTTGTGGCCATGTCGGAATAATTATTTCCAAAAATGTCTTTGCTTCCTATGTTCCAGTTAGTTTCGGTGGTAAGAACCTCGTTGAAAATAGTAGATACAAATTTTTGATGGATTTTCTCCACTTTCTCCATATGCGAATCAATATTTCTGAAACCTGTTAAATGGAAGAAATAAATTTCAGAACAATCCAAATCCAATGCAGCTTCATTGTTCGAAATTTTAGAATCAGTTCATGATGATGTTTGCAAGCGTGACCGGAATAAATCGCCGCAGTAAGCAACTGAAACAGAAACAACCGCTTAGAAAAATTGTTGTGGACTAGAAATATTGTGGCGCGGGGAAACAATCATGTGTATAAATACCTCACCTTTGTTTTCTCGTTTTTCGAAATTTATTCCGAGGTTAATGTAATGGAGACGAAGTCTCCATTTAACGAGGATAAAGAATCGAGGCGGCCCAAGCCGCCAAGATGACGCGATCCGAGTCCACTGCCGACCCGCCGTTGGAAGCGGCGATGTCTCGCAAGCAAACCTGTGTTCCACTGATTGCCCGGTTAGTTTGAAACACAGGATACGATTCTTCAGCAATGTCCAACCGAGCTTTAGCGACCGTCAGACGGCATACGTTTGCCAGGTTAATTTTTGTTACCGCGCCCCAATATTTCTAGCTTACTAGGGGAAATCAGGGTAAAACCAACACCCTAAGCATTTCCACATATTCCCTAAAGATCTGCGTCTTCGACTTGTAATTTTTACAGAACCTCTATTCAACTGTTTATGAACCATTCTACACTATCTGTTGATCTTTTTTTGAGTAGAGCTCGAATTTTGATAGAATACAAAAAACGATGTTTTCAGGTGAAATAAATGGACACCCTGTCGGCTAAAACTGACACCTTTGAAGAAAAGAATGAAAACTTGTTACAATAATTTCAAATTATTAAAAGGTTATCTATATACTATGTAGACTCATTAGGATCCCAGTTTAGGTGAACATCTACGTGAAATGTGTCGATGAACGTTGAACGAAGGGATACCATTATCTCTGCTAGACTTTTTTGTTGACATGCCCGATTCAACGTTGGTTTTGGCTGTTCTATCAGTTCAACTCAGCCGTTTTGTCTTTCGAATATAAACACGAGGCATCTACAAAAAGCAAGAACGCATTATTCCTGTCTGTGAAACACAAACCAGGTGTCGGTTTTACTCTGACTGAAGGTGTCGGTGTTACCCCGAATGGATTCGAAATTTTGAAACGATGTTTTCGAGCATTGATCAGCAACAACACTACCTACCGTCTCACAAACTACACTGAACAATTATCTACGATGAATTAAGCTCATATAAGTATCGAATATTCCAAAATTCTCCGACTTAAACACTTAAATTCCACGAACGAAATTCTACATGGACTGTCTCCTGTTTGATAGCCGGTTCTGTTCTGTTGTTTGTTTTGACAGCAAAGCGACTTCCGCAGCTGTGGGGTGACTCGAAACGTAAGAAATGACAAGTGTGTACAGAGGACATCGGAAACTTTCCAAAAAATTGCTTCTAACTGAAAAAATCAGATGGTGTCGGTTTTACCCTGAAATCCCCCCACACTTTTTATGATTGGTTGTTTCTGTTGCAGTCGTTTTCTGTGGCGATTTATTCCGGGAACCGTTTGCAAGAATGGTTGCTGTTGAACCATTATTTTTGTTTACTTTCTTATTTCGCGGAGTCAACCCCCAGGAATGTAATGTAATACGGCTGATAGGTGCATTACGTGAAGTGGCATATTTCCAACATATGAACGTGGGTTAGTCAGGTGTGTCCCACAACGTGTTCTCGCCAGATTACGGTTCCGATAAACTTGTACGTTCCAAACATTTGCAGAAAATTGGCTTAATTTGTCATAAATGGGTATTAAAGTGTCAATTTTTTATCCCATCTATTTATTTTATTATGCTCATTAAACACTTCAGCAGTAACAGAGCCGAATTTATTCGTGTGAATTTTTATCTTATTGATATTTTTGTTGTTGTGTTTAGGCGTAAAAGTATTCCTACCTTATTGATAACAATGTCGCCTTTTTTGGTGTAAGAACATTTCTATTGTTCGAATGTTCACAGCTGGACCATACACAGTGGGACAGTTGATATGAGGTTTCCATTGTCGTGTTATAAATAGCACCAATTACCGATGCAGCCGACCGTATGCGAAGTAAGAAGCTGGGATCACCATCACTAGATCATCGTTGCGTTTGTAATCCATATTCAACATATCAAGAAATATGGCAGTTGCGGTAGGAATATTTCCATTGAATGTTTCCATGTAGGTTTTCACGAACGTTTTCGTGCAGTAGAATCACTTTTCCATTCCCTTGAACCCAAAGTAGTTGTAACCCAAAGAGGGTTACTGGGATGAACTCACTGATAGCTGTAGGCGCTGGATCAGTTTTTTCACAGACGAAAAAACGACACTCAACCTTTCTTGGCTTCGAATGACAAGGAAAAAAAGTTGCTTGTTTTTGGATCATTTCCAACGGATGCAATCGCTTGGAAATGGCTCGACGGGTAGCTCCTTTTGAAATTAAAGTTTTTTTTTCAAACTTTTCGGTCAAAACTACGTTAAAGTAGTTAATCAGGAGACAATTTGCCATTTCGGTATCGTTGATTTATTTTCTAGAAATCTCTCCACGGGATTCCGGATGTCTTGGGCTCCTGCTCGTCCCAAGCCTTCTTCAACGCAGCAAAATAGTTTTGCTTGTTCGTAATGTCAGTTTTGGCCAACAAGGTCAAAATCGCCCATAAATTCTCAATGGGATTCATGTCGGGGCTTTGGGGTGACCACACCATTGGTTTGATCCGGGCCGATCGGAAGAATGCTGCTGTTTTATTTGAGTCATTATCTTGTTGGGAAGTATAGTTATCCTTCTGCCCCATTTTCAGCATGAATTCTTCCAGGTTCTCGCAGAAATGTCAAACTAACCACCGGCAGACCGTTGACCTGTGCTAAGTTTCTCTTCCGCTCTTCCGCCATACTCGGAGTCGCCTTTTCTTGTTTAACAGTTCGAACATGGACTTGACCGACCAAATAACGCGCTTCCATAACTCCAGTGGCTTGTTGACATGGTCCCTCGCAAACTAAAGTCTTTTTCTGGTTGGTTTTGCTGATCGCTTTTAGGCTAAGTAACTCTTCATTTCCCATTCCACCAAGCGTCTTCGAATGGTGCGATTGGAAAAGTCCAGATCCAAGCTTTCTATAATCGCCCGAATGGTTGTTAGTGTGTTTTTCTTTAATCCCCGAATGATTAGCGTGTTCGTTCTTGCATCAGTTTAACATTTCGATCCCCTTCCGGTCGATCGGCCACGCTGCCGAGCATCTTTCGAATGATCAACTTTTTAGCTATTTTTCGTTGAGAATCCTTACGCTGTAAGTCACGCACAATCAAATTTCGTACGTGTGTTGAGATTTGCCTTCTACCCATTTTCCGGAAGCTTTCTCAGCGTAAGAAGCGCACGAAAAGTTGACTAAACAGCTACGAAAATTATGTTTGTGTCATATTACAACAACCATCTGTCAAAACCGAGGGGTGCGTCGATGAAGAAAACACGATAAAACAAATTTACGCAAGTGGATTTTTATGCCATACTCTAAAAGTACCCATTTTCTAAAAAATAAATCAAAAATACTGAAATGGCAAAATGATTTTCTAATTACCTATTTTATGTAGTGTTCAGCACGATTCTACATTTCGATTGACTCGAAATATTTCGATTTACTTGATCAAATTCCATTCTGTATTTCATTTCCTAAACCGAAGCTACAATTTTGATTTCAGAAATTGGCTAATTTTAGTGAAACACAATCAAATGTAAACATCAAACTTAATCGTAATCACTGAAATAATACGCGGTGAAATTCTCCAATGACGATCGTCATCTGGAATACGATGTTTCGAGACAAGACTAATTTCTCAACTCGTCATAAAGAATAGGACCCGTATTGCCCTCCCTATCGAATAGCACAAGGTGCACAACAAATACAAATCTATATTCATAGCGGTTTGATCGAACTTTTTTTTAAATATGAATACGATTCAGTTGAAATCATTTAAAAATTAGCTTTCTCCTCAGGACTTCGACATGATAGCGGCTTACAGTTCAATGTTGAATCAGAGGAATTTTAGCATTAGAACATTTCTGTACAAATTCCAAGGGCAAGTTTTGATCACTAGAACTTAGTGCAGCGTCCGGTATGGTTGTTTGCTGATAAGGAAAGAACGGTATCTTTTTCGCAACTGGATTCACATATGTTTTTAAAAAATATTATCATTCGAAAGTTCTTGGTAGTCTTCAGAAAACATACGCTGCGCTGCACTCGAGTTTAATTTTCATCAGCGCGCGTTCATAACAAACACTTCTCTTTTGGTATGAAGTGCACCAAAGTCATTTACAAGTAAGCGCAAAATGAACACGGCGCAGAATTCAAATAACAAACATTGCTTCTCACTTGTGGGATGTCCGTCTCATTTTATACACACACATATCAAATTCTAGTGCCCCTTTTGTCTTCGCTCGTTCTAAGCTAAGCATAAAAACAACAGCGCGTCTCCATACCAACCGTATGCGCTTGTGTGAATAAAAATAACTCAATAGAGAAAGTAAAGCAGACAAACCAGATTCGAGCGCGGTCTAAAACTGGATATATAAACCGGTGTAAGAATACGGTGCAGTAGGGATGTGCGAACAGTGTTGACAACAAAACATTTCAACTATTTAGTATCACGAATGTTGGATGACGACGACGTGCATTAGCAGCTTCTTCTGCTTCACAAATTGAAACCACGAAGTACAATGTCGTCAACGCGTTTTGTTTCGGTTCGACTTTCTTCTATCCGGACCGACTTGTTTCAGGTTGGGTTCGGCATGATACGAGTCGGTTTTCGGCAGGTCAACAAGCCTGAGCGGCACGTCCACACTTATTCGCCTTTACCGGGCGGCTAAAGCCGAACGAAGCCGATTGGCCTAAAGTGGATGCGTTTCTGTTCCCGTGGTCGAGTGGTTAACATAGTCATGCCGGGGGTTCGGGTTCGATTTCCGCTCTGGCCGGGAGCTTTTTCGTCAAAGAAATTTCTTTCGACTTACACTGTGGTCACGCGTATTCTGGACTTTGCCACTCCAGAATACATTCAAGGCGTGTTTTTCGGCAAAGAAATCTCAACTAGGCACTACTAATGAAAATGACGCAAGTAATGTAATGTAATGTAACGTTAGAGCCATCCAAGAAGAAGAAGAAGGAGCGCGTTTAGCACCATGGATCATACTCCTGTATCCTTCGTATCGGAATTTTTCCGAAGGATTCTTACCAGACTTCCACTAACTGAGACTAAACTAAAGATTCCTCTTCCCTAGAAGCATCATCAATGAAATGTTGCTTACTATGAAGAAACTACTCGAATCGATTGCCACATCTCGTCTCGAACTGTAAGGAATAACCACCGCAGAATTTGTTCCACTTATAGTTCAGTTTTGTACTATGCATAATTGTTCCTGTCATTCTGTTGCAGTTAGAAGATGTCAGCAGCTCTGAGTTGATCGGTTAGTATGAGAGGATTAGTCGGACCCACTTCACATCGTTGTTGAAGCTTTCGGTGTTTTGAAATCGATAGTGTCCTCTTGCGTATTTTAGGAATCATCATCCGGTAAAATTGTTAATCACTTCTTCGAATTTGAAATGTCTGTGTCCAGTATGATTGAAGATTCATCACCTTACTACAACTGGGTGGAATAGTGAAAAACCACAAATTCGTGCGGAATTTCAACATAGCTCAATCATAAAAACAAAAAAAAAAAACGCGTTAGACTTCCTCTCGCGTTGATATCGTCCAGGCTAGCGAGAACCGAAACGCTTGTGCGCATTGCCAATTGCAATTCTTTCGTTTTTTCGTCTATCATCATCACCGGCTGTAACAATACCGGTACTATAAATATTTATAATGGAGAAAGTGAAATTGTTATATAAACTCATTCGTGTAAATACTAGGTCTACAACATATATCATGTAACTCGCTGCTAGGGCTAACCAACCACACACATACACACACACACCACACATTGTTTATATGCATAACAATTAATGTTGAAAAGAAAACGAAACAAGGGTTAAAATGTGTTGCTACATACAAAAACCGGGGAGTGACTGGTTGGTTGAGTGAATGAGACCCGGGTGCCACGCGCTTGTATCGCAATCTTTCGAAATTGGGGCATCGATAGGTATAGGTCATAAGCAAGCAAACAGTGTAAGCTAGCAATCTAGGTACTTGTAAAAATAGTTGATAATTAATCTCTTGCACGAACTGTTGTGAGAATGTCAGAGTGTCAGAGAAAGCCCTGTCTTCCTTCCGGGCGCTCAGAACGATCAAGAAAACGCTTATAGCTCTCTTTTGCGGGGTTGCAATGTGAGGGAGGTTACTGTTTAAGGTATGATCGCAAGCTAACTTTAGGAAGCAACCTCCCCGCAACCCTCCAAGTCAACGAGAGAAAAGACAATTGTTTTAAATTGTTCTTATGTAATTTAAACGAGAAGAAAAAAAACAACAGCAACAAAAAGAGTGTTTTGTTCTTTTGAACGTTTGAATTTGGATTCGTTTGAAAAAAAAATTGATGTCGTTCATTTTGCGTGAGCCGTGTGTAGAAATAGAAATAAAAATAAAAATAATGGCGTGCGCTTCAATAAATAAAAAACACACTAAAACAGGGTAGATAGTATAATTTGGCGGCAGCATCAGAAAGGATATAAATTTCACCCTATATAGGCACGCGCCATTTTTCGCGGAGGCAAACGAGAGTGTGTGTGGGTGGGACGTCCGTGTGTGTGCGTGATTGGAAAAATCATGTATCTCGTTGTATGTGTAAAAAGTTCAAACTAGTTGATGCTTAATTTTTGTGGTTGGTAAAGAAAATAAATCAAATATAAGAGGGAACCATCCAACACAGATCCCCCGATGCTCTAGTAGAGGCAACAGAAGCAGAAGAAAAAAAAAGAAAAGTGTGAATATGTTTAGAAAATGAAAGTATGCAACACTACTTCTGATTGCGCTTGAATATTGTAATTAAAAAAAAGGGTAACATAAAATTACAGTTGTCATTTACGTGTACTTTGGAAGGAAAATTCTAATAGAAGGCAGAACAATTTAAAGTTTAATGTCAAAGTCAAAGTGAGAAAGATACCAGGTTAAATAATTTCAGAGGCGGGAGAGACGAGAAAATCCACTAAAACAAAAATGATCTACTATCCTACGAGAGAAACGACATAAAATGAACATAAATCAATATTGAAAAGAAATCCTTCAAAAAAGTATTATTCTTATCGAACTAAAATGAAGAAATAATAATAAAAAAATACTGAAATTAGGGTTTTAATTAAATTAAATTATTATTTTTTGTACACAAGATAAAATAAGAAATTCAAAATATACTTCAAGATAACTATGAGAAATTAAACACTGTGTGCGTTGATGTTTCCGAAAATTATCCCGGTTTGTTTTGGGCATACTAGAACTTTAGCATTGTTCATGTACAGACGCTGGTTTTAATCAATCTACACTATTTGCGTTTAATTGCATGTTCGCATGGACCTTATAAATGAATACTAATGTTTGCCAATGTATCATGCAACCCAACAGGCGGAACGAGAAACTTTCCAGGAACACCTAGTGGTTGGTCATACAGCAGTTCAACTGAAGTCTGACGAATTTCATGCCAACTCGTCTTAGGAGTTGGCATGAAAATTTGGAGTTTTTTTTTCTATGTCAAAAATGAAATCATCTTTTGATTTCCGTTTTGTAGGTATTAAAGTTTTTGAATTATAATATTTGTAAAAAATCAAGAAAACATTTTTTGGTCCTTTTCAAAAAGTAGTCTGATTTTTTTTAGACTATTTCAAGTAGAGTAGTGCGGGGCAAAGGTGCGCACGGGACAAAAGTGCGCATTGGCCTTTTTGAAGCAAACGAGCATAAAACTTCGACAACAAGATTCATTTCATGAAAGTGGCAAAAAGTTATAAGGTAAAAAGAGTTTTGCGATGTTTTGATCTATTTTTTTCAGTTTTGGAGATGATTTACCTAAAATAATTGGAAAGTTCGAAACTACGCTGTCAAGGAAACCTTCATTCTATAGTGGATGATAGTGCGTTTTCGTCTTTGTGAAAAAGTTCAAGAGCTTTTTCGAAAATTCGATTAGATCAAAAATTGCTGGTGGGTAAAGGTGCGCAGTGGCTGTGGGGCAAAAGTTCACACCAGAGTTTTGGTCTGAAAAAAATATAAAATGTTTTGAACCAAATTTTTAACGGGACGCATGAGCTTTTGCATGTAGTTGGACTCGACCAATTGAATAATATGTTGGTCCATGGGCAATGAATTTTTTTTTCGATTTTCAAAACATTACTCCCCCTCCCAGGGGGCTCCAGACAATTTCTGGTTACGCATTATGCAAATAAATCAGTCCATCATTGTATAATACAGGTAAACTTCGATATAACGTACATTTCACTTTCAAAATTGTACGTTGTATCGAATTGCACGTTATATCGAAGCATAATAAAGTACTCACAAACGTAGTCTATAATACATTATTGTGTTGCTGTTTTAGTAAAGTTAATGAATAACTTCAATCAGAAAACGAAGCCAGCCTTTCTCATGATGTTTCCCTTCGTATTGCTGATTAAAGATTGATTCATTTAGAATCCGGAATTACAAAACCAGCTGTATTTCGGGATTGATTAAAGGTACAAAACTTGTTTTAGCATCACAATACAGATAATTCATTGTTCTATCAGAAAAAAATATATTGAAAATTTTTTTCCTTTACACTTTGGGAATGTGTACGTTATATCGAGGTAAAATGTACGTTATATCGAGTGACGTTATATCGAGGGTACGTTATATCGAAGTTTCCCTGTATTTGTTATTTTACATTTACCGGGAATATTTTTTTTTATGATTCGATTTAACGGACCGGGTTTATTGGAGAAGATTAGTGGATCAGTGCTCCCGTGGCCGAGTGGCTAGCGTCATAACTAACATGCCGGGTGTTCGGGTTCGATTCCCGTTCTGGTCGGGGGAATTTTTCGTCAAAGAAATTTCCTCCGACTTGCACTGTGATCACGCGTATTCTAGAGCTTGCCACTCAGAATGCATTGCAAGGCGTGTTATTTGGCATAGAAATCTCAACTAAGTACTAATAAAAATGACGCAAATGACGTTGAGACGGCGAAGTTCCTCTAGGAACGTTAGTGCCATTGAAGAAGAAGAAGAAGTGAATCAGATCTAATCTCAGTGGGATCTAGAGTCATAGTAAATAAATAAATAAATCAATGCTTAACATGTTTGTCGTGCAATCATATTCATGCCAGCAGTAGATGGCAGAGACTATTATGCTGAACGCATACAAATGTTTATGCAGTTCCAAACTCACAATCCTTCTCGCTCTAATTTCCATAGCAGAATGGCACACTTTGACTAACAACTGATAATTGATTGAGAAATATTTCGAAATTGTTCAGTCATAGTGAACCAATTCTTAAAAAATGCTTCGTTTGGTTCAGTCAGAGTGGACCATGTACGTATAGGCAGTCAAATAACTGCCTTTTTTGGCATGATACTTGATGTTTTTTACAACTATCATACGTCAAAGTATTGCCAGAGAGTAGCTAACATTTCTGTAAACTAGTGGTAATAAGAGACGAATGAACTCTCAGAGTTTGAAGTCTCTTTAATTCAATATCGTCATCGTTTAATGTTAATTGCATTGATTTTCTTTATTAAAATTATGTTTCGAACATCAACGAGAATGAACAAAGTCTGTGTCACGAAAACGTTTGTTCCTCTGATCGGAAAAAAATTATATTTTTCAATTTGTACCCCCAATATTTTCCCGGAAGACGTAATCCTACGTATAGGCGATGTCGGTAACGAAATCAATTGTTTCGCTTCTCGGACACATGCGCCCAATGCGCCTAAAACAAAATAACGGCATGCTACTCAGCGTTACAAATAATATTTTATTGTAACGCTTCAGTTAGCCGAGACACTAGTTTATCCAAGCCGCGCTTATGATTAGAATTTACTTTATGATAGCCTCAATCCAATGTACGGTGTCCACATCTGGATATGACATTGGTGTTCACGAGGCAAACTATTCTATCAGATAACCAGGACGGGGGGCATAATTTTTTTTTAATAAAATTTAAAAGAAAATTTTTCATTTAATTATCTGAAGCACGAAAATAGTTTAGTGGTAGTAGATAGTGATTTCGTTACATAAAAATGATTCAAATCAATATCGTACGTTTTTAGTATCCCAAAAAAAATTAGAGTACTGCCAGATATCTTTAGAAGTTTTCGGTTACGTGAAATATTGAAGTAATATTCCATGTGTAGCGATAATTTTTTTTGTGGTGGTAATATAGGTTTTTTATAGGACTAAGATATGGTCGGCCATTTACACTTTTTTCTATAAATTTACCGGTATCCCCACTTGAACTTATCATTATGATATAATTATTTTTTCGTATAGATGTTTTCACCACATATACATAGAACACATATTCGATAAAGTAGATTTATAGAGGCGAATGAACTGCAAAGTTGAAAGCCTCTCAAAAACAAAGAATGGAATGCAAGAAAAGTTAATTTTCATTCACAATTTTTATTTTAAAAGTGTGTTCATTCCACCTGAAAAAATCTATTGTCGTCAACGCTTCTAAAATCAGAGCTCGAAGCTCAATGTCGTAAACGTGAATGTGAACCTTCACTTAACTTTAACTTTTGTATCTTATTGCTACAACAGAACTTGCTACAACTACCATTGCAATCACCGTTACCGAGTCTTCAGCCTTATCTTATCGCGAAACCGATAAAACTTTCGATAACCTTAAACCCCATTCCTTACTTTATACTCGATTAGTCGGAAATCAGCTCGCAATCCAGTCGTACCCACTATCAATGCGATGGCGGAAAGCATCGCCACTAGCATCGTTCTAGATGTGGACCAGGCAGTGGAAGCCTTCAAAGCCATCGCCAGCAGCAACCGGAAAAGCACTCTCGCAATCATAGTGAACAAACTGTGCACCGAAGAGCTCAGTCATGTGTTGGAAATAGTTGCTTTTCTCCGAAAATATCACAGCTCTAATTCGTCTGATAGCGGGCAGGTGTTGATAGTGGGCGCCGAGGAGATTCTCAACTATTTGTGGGAACTGAAACCGTGTCCGCCTAAATCAGGCTGCATGCTGCTGCTGTACAGTTTCTTGGATGAACTATCGGATATCCCGGAAGAGATCCAGTGTCGAGTGACTCAGCTCAAAGAAACGCTGGCTTTTGTCGTTCCGGAGATGGCGGAGCTGATTAGTCACCCACCGATCAACGACGAACTGATAGCGGTTGCTGCCCTTTTCGAACAGATTTCCTACTGTGTCTTGAAACAGCTGTTCGACGAAGCGCATGGCACTCGCGGTGAACTGAGGAACGTTTGCGATTTTATTGAACACTTACCGTGCATTGATCGACAGATCCAGGCTTGCCTGGTTCTATACCGGGCGATGATGATGATGGATGCGTTGAAACTTCGAAGTGGACTTACGGTTCTTGCTTGGCGCATCAGGAAGATAAAACGGTATCCAGATTTTGCCCGTTCAAAATATGCCGATGAGTTGCGGCGACTGAAGCTGAAGCTACCTGAGGGTGTTTACGCCATCATTTGGAATTATGCTAGTATTTCGACTGGGAAGTTCATGGTTTGCGACGAGTCGTTCGTTCAAATTCAGGGTTTGAAGTGTAAAGCAGTCGGTTGGCAAGATATGACGACGCACCTGGCCAAACATGAGTTTATTACAGTCGATCGCGGGGTCAGCTTCAGCATCAGAAATATGGAGAGTGGATTGTTTCTGACCGATATCGGAGGCCAATTTTGCTACGTGGAAAAGACATCCGATACGTGGCGAGTGGAGGTTGTTCGACAAGACGATGATTACCTGTATCAGCTGACGAATCGACGGACAGAAAAATCTATTCACCCTCCTCAAGATATTCAGATAACAATGGACGATCAAGGGGCTGGATACAATCTGATGGATGCCAGCGAGCAGTCGTTACTAGCTGTGCAGAAGTTTGAGCTGAATAGTCGAAGCGAACGTTGTGAAATTCAGTGAAACAATTTCTAGGTTTGTTGGACAACAAGTTGGGTGTGAATCACTGCGTCCATTCTGTAATTTCTAGGTTAAGCTGATGCAAATGTAAATACAAGGATAGTTAATAAGTTATGTCTTTCGATATGAAAATCACAAATGCATTGAAATACATTTTATTAGTCAGTATATTTCCCTTGCTCCTGAATATACTCATTCTATAGATATTCTTATATATAAATATATATAAAATCTTAGCTTGTTGTCCAAAAAAAATGTAAAAATGATACATTCTAGGTCGACCTCTGGACTCTATGTACATTCTTTTGCTTATTATTCAAATTAGGATCAAGGTGTTAGATCGAAGAGATTCTCGAGCTCTACGGTTTTTTTTTCTTTTGTGTAATATATCGAATAAAAAGAGGTATTTCCCGTGGCATAAACAATCAAGCACTTTTGATGTGAATTTATCCCTTCAGTATCGCTAAAAATCTGTTTTTTCTTAACCGGGAAAGAACTAATGTAGCGATCGGTTCTGGAAATCGATACGGGATCAACGGTAGAAATGCTCTCGTCGGTGAACAGGATTACCGGATTTTTTCGTTTGAGGAAGTTCAAGATGACTCCGTGTTCCAACACCATTTTCCTCATTGAACGCAAAAAATCATTTTTTTCCAAAAATGACTTTGTTCAAAAATTAATTACTTTTGAACTACTGGACCGATTCAGATGATCGATATATCAAACTAGCTGACCCGGCAAACGTTGTTCTGCCAAATAAATTAATTGTAGTGAATATTTTGGCAATTGAATAAACAATAACTAATATATTGTAAGTATGTTTGAATGGTTTTACTTTTTTGATCCATTCGTTGATGAAGATCAAACGAATATGTGGCGATAAGAGCTATGACATACAGATGAATTGAGCGCTTTAGACGATGACCGCCGACAACAATTAAAAAAATATAATCATTCAAACCATCTTATTCCAATGTATTTAATTTACGTAACTGATGTGTTTGATGTAAAGTGTTAATATGTAAATAATGAAAAAAATAAATAATGTTGATAAGTAAAATGTGAAGTGAAGGAAAGTAATATATTTTTGGCTTAATGTAGAAAAGGAAATAAAATAAAAATAAATATAAATTTTGTTCAATTACGATCTTGTTAGTAAAAAATATGTTTTCTGAATGGACAACCAAATTCATGACTGTTCGGTTCCGTCATGAATTGTGAAACCAAAGGTAAGGCAGACAACTTCAACTTTAACGTCTAATATACCGGCCAATTTCTTGGTGCATTATTTCGCCGTTGTCATTCAATCGAAAAGTAGTCACATCGATATTCTGAATTTGAAACACAGCCATTCCCTTATTTACGAACTTTTGATTTGTACTCACTGCTTTTCGCCGAACAGAGAAACTCAACATTAATATGAACATTGGATGTTTTGCTCAACTGATAGTACTATCCTACGATTTCCAGTCCGTCAACGTGATCGTGTTTTCCATCTGTAATGCAAGGCGATAAAAGCTTCAGATCACCGCATGGGCCATGAACAATGTTTGTGGGTTTGTGGGAACAATATCAAACACTAACCCATATTGGATTCCAAGATTCGAACGAAAGCTACGTTTAAATTCTAAAATCAAATTTAATCGATCTATGGAAATGTGGCAACCTTGCCATGATGAAAAATAGTTGTTGTGGAGCAATCTACTCTCTGTCAGATTAGCAGACCGAAAGCATTGTTAACATTTGAATGAAGATTATTACTTCATGTTATTTAAATACATAGATGACATAGTCCTAACCCTAAAATTTTTTTTCTATATTTTTTACTGCATTTCCGCTAAAACTTTAACCATAATATAAAAACATTATCAGACACAATTTTCGTACACGATTTTTGCCCACTTGCAGAAAATGTGTTGTGTTACACACAAAATTTATTTGAAAGGGTATAGCTGATTTCCATGAATATTTTTCGTTTTAAAAACGTGTTTATTCCTCCCGAAAATCCGTTTCTATTTTTACAGAAATAGAACACGAAGCTCAATGTCATCTATGTAAAATTGCCATGTATTATCACATTATCACAACTTGATTTGACTTGAGTCGAACGGATTAAAGAATGAAAAATGCCATCCGTTCGAGTTATTCTGACTCGATCGTATTGCAGAATACGGGTGAGTAGTTGATCAGTAGACGGATCCTGAATTTCCGAGGCAATTACACTATCGATTTCTATAACAATGCATTGTGTTTTAGCCTGGCAATAGCAAAGGTTGTGTCGGCGTTGCTTTACATAGCTTCTCGCAGGTGAATTTATTCGTCCTCATGCTGCTTCTGTCGATTGCGTCGTAGGAATCGCAGTCATTCGCCCCCTACCTACGCGTACATGCCGATCATGAATTGTTGGCACAGCTCATGACATCGCAGAATGACGTTGCCCTAGCTGCGTTGAATCATCGTTCGATAATAAAGATCCACTGAACTCTCTTGTTTGTTTCGTCTCTTGTAACTACATATTCATAAATATTAATTCGAATCATTGAATAAATACATGTGTTCTCCAGCTGATAATTTAAATGAATTGATGACAATAGCTGATTAACATTTTACTATCCGAGCATGTGTGATCTGAAGGATTTCAATAATTCATTGTGCTTATTCGATAAGGTTTCCAGGGCCCTAACTTTAGATGAATTGAGGTTACTTCCGCATGTGTGGGTGGAAGTTCGATGAAGCGTACGTAACGCCATTTATCATTTACTTACGTAAATAATTTCGTCCTATTGGAAAACTGAGTGGTGGTTATTTTTTTTATTTGGATACTAGCTTACCCGGCAAACTTCGTCCCGCCCAAAAATTTATTTTTCGTTATCACATCCACGTTTTCTTACTAAGCACACGTTCATGGGTCCAATCGTAGAACTGTTCATTGATTGATCTTCTAGTCTATCCACTTGCAAATAACATGTTTTTCCGTTACATAGAATAAATGTTTGATACAGAAAATATGATAGAATAAACACAGCCCTAAATTGGACAATTCCTCTCTCGAGTCTTGCTCTCATCAAAGACGATATAGGAGTGCGTTTTATCACAACAAAATTCATTTACATTTTCGAACAAAGTTCAATTTCATTAGCGCAAACCTCAAATGAACTAACAACGCTTGTCACTATGTACAGGTCGGACTCGATTATATACACTTTGGAAAAAAAGTATTTTTATATAGTGTTGGGGAAAAAGAAATGTCGTATTTCTGATCGAAATTTGACGCTTTATTTAACATACTTAAATTATTCCAATTTAAGTGAAATATGCGCCGTTATGTTTGCAAAGTTGTTGCCATTTAGAAGGCAACTTCATTATCCCGCCCTTTATAAAACCCCCCTTCTTATTTGCAAAAAACTCAGACAGCCTGTTTTCGCAAGCCTCTTTTGAGGCCAACTTAGTATCACCAAGAGCGTTTTGCATGGACCGGAAGAGATGATAATCACTTGGAGCCAGGCCCGGACTATACGGTGGGTGCAATAAGACATCCCATCCGAACTCCCGTAGCTTCTGACGAGTCATCAAAGATGTGTGAGACCGAGCGTTGTCCTGGTGGAAAACAACATTGATCAATAGGAAGATCAATTCTGGTCGCTTCTGGTCAATCGCCTGCTTCAATCGGTTAAGCTGCTCACAGTAGAGAACCGAGTTGAGGGTGTGGCCATAGTTGAGCAGCTCATAGTGGATGATTCCCTTCCAATCTCATCCTGGCATCCTGGCCGTCAATCCGGGCTTGGCGATGGTTTGGGCCGGCTCACCGCGCTTCGACCACGACTTTTTTCGCTTTAGGTTGTCGTACGTGATCCACTTTTCGTCACCAGTCACCATCTTCTTCAAAAATGGGTCGAGTTCGTTCCGTTTCAGCAGTGCATCGCAGGCATTGATGCGGTCTAAAAGATTTTTTTGCGTCAACTCGTGTGGCACCCATACATACAGCTTTTTTGGAATCCAATCTTCTGCAAATGGTTCCAAACGGTTTTATGGTCTTTACTCAGTTCCTGGCCAATCGAGCGAGTGCTCACATGCCGGTCTACTTGGAAGATTTCAACGATTTTATCGGTTTCCACGACGATTGGCCTACCAGTACGGGGTGTATCTTCGACAGCCACTACACCAGAACGAAATCGATCAAACCAACTTGAAAAACGCTAAACGCTATATGATTATGATATCATCACCATTATCCACAGTATTTATAACCTGTAGGCATTATCAAACTTAGAAATTTCGAAGATTATCTATGACTTTGGTCAGATCGCGTGTTGAAACCATCGTAAATATACAAAACTCTCACTTTCTTACCATATACTGACGACAATATATGGTCGAAATGAATCTAAATAGTAATAAAATGAATAATCACGACCGAATCGTGTTTTTAAGTGCGTAGAATAAACAAACATCATCACTTTTGTGGTTCTTAGCTCTAATACAGGTGTCGCATTCAGGAGCTGATCCAGCTTTGCGTAAATTCGTCAATGCCATAATGCTTAATCAATAGTTTTAGATTGAGACACCTTTGTAAGCACTTGAAAAGAATATAGTTTAGTTCTTGGCAGGTAGAGTTCGCAGCCTCTGATCGTAATTCATATACATCAAAACTGAGGTCGGAGAGACCAACTTCGAATATTTTGAACAGCACCTGCCGCATAATATCTACGTTAGAATTGAATAACTTAAAGAACCATCTGCTGCAATGAATCGTCAAACGGTTAAACACTCAAAGTTCAAAAATAAATAAGGATACTGCTATATTCGTTTTTTTTTTATATAAATCGTTTATTTTTACAGATGCTATATTCGTTGACAGTCCATATTTTGAATTGTTACCTTATTATGTAATCTTTTAATTCTTCGCTCAATGTTTTGATTTTTTGATCATCGAAAATCGCCCGAGGGAGGAGTAAAGGAAATTTGGAAAATCGAATTTTTTTTTCGATGCATGAAAAATGCATGAAACGTCGAGATCTGGTGTCATCTCGAAAACAAATTTTTGGGACTTAATCTGAGAGACAATGAAGGTATGGAAAAAAAATTATCGAATTTAAAGATCCGACCATGTACATTTTGTTTATTGGTCAAAAAAAAATGACCTGTGCGAAATTTCAGCTCAATCGGGCATGACTTAGGGGTGCCTCAAAGCACTCAAAGTTTTGATTTTTTGGCCACTCAGGCTAAGTCTCAAAAAATCGATTTGCGGCCAATTTTTTTTTCGTGATAACACCAGATCTCGACGTTTTATGTCTTTTTAAGTCATTTGGCAACGAAAGCAAAATTTCGATTTTCTAAATTTCCTTTACTCCCGCCTTGGAAGATTTTCGAGGATCAAAAGATCAAAACTTTGAGAGCTTTGAGGCACCCCTAAATCATGTCCGATTGAGCGGAAATTTGGCACAGGTCATTTTTTGTCCCAAAACGTCGATTTTCGACTTATCGACTTATTGTAATTCATGTGAAATTAACGTGAATTTTGTAAAGGAGTGAGAGTTTTCCCATCTGGTTCTATAGATATGAAACACTGGAATTTTACGTTTTTGATTGTTTCGCGCCTGAACACAAAAATAAAGTTCAAATGGTAGTGTATATCCATGTAATCATATCAAACATTATTTGCTTACCACACTGAGTCGGGTTCAGCCCTAGGCCAATGTGTAGTTAGATTTGCACCGAGTTCAGCTCAAAGCCAAAATCGTTGTATTCGGAGCAGTTGAGTCGGATTAAGCCCAAGGCCACTATTTGGATAGAGTTGTGTTAAGTCGGTGTGCGGTTGAAGGCGTGTTCACAATGCTGAAACGGGGTGATCAAAGATGACTACAAAAAATGTATTTGGCTAAGCAGAATTTGTGGTGAGTGAAACAAATTCCTACAAACCACAATGTCCGTGAATTTTGAATATTCTAGGTTTCGTAAAAATAGTTATAGATTTCTTAGCAATCAATACTGGTGTAGATGGAGTGTAGAAGTGATCTAATATCACTTTGATCGTTGGTAAACAATCAGTGAAAAAAACCTGCATTGTTTTTTTTAAAGCTGAGTAAGTTATTTTGAAAGGATTCTCGCATATGTAGAAGTCTACATTACTCCAACGATTTGTGGCCAACTTGTGCCGAGATATTGCTTAGATCGATGTAGATTATAGGATTTGCGAAAACATTAGGAACTGATATGTGGATTGACCTTGGTCTTGCACGTTTTGACTGCGGGATAAACCCCTTTGTGATGACAGAGAATATGTCAGAAGATCTTCATTTAGAACTTGAAGGAGTTGAAACATCGTGCCGCAGAAATTTTAAAAAATATAATAAGCGGTAACAAACAAAAACATATCAGAAAATGATACATTTTCAAATTGATTGCGCTGGATTATGCGTTTCGTACATGCGATCGTGCGTATTTTTGGAGCGGATGAGAATAGGTTCATTTAAACCATTGCGGAGCAATGGTTCACTATCGTGATCACCCGAACATGACAAGCATGAACATTTCGAGAGGCAGGATTTATGGTAACGAGACATGATCGAGTAACAGAAGATTTGAATATAAACAGCCAGGAAGTCAAAACGTTACTGCCGCATTAAACTCAGCATCTGTGAAAATGAATGTAAAATAATCAAACATCATGGAACTATACATCCCTCTGTTTCATAGTCGCATCGGACCTCATGAACTTGATGAATTCATTATATTTTAAAAACAATAGAGAATTTGTAAGAGAGAGAGAGAGAGAGTGAGCGACTAAAATCTTTGCTTCAGAATATAATTCGTTTCATTGTACCTCGCTGAATAAATGAAACAAAATTTTAGAGGTTAACACCTTCCCACGTTATGAGCTCCGATCAATAGAACTGATGGAACAAACCATGAACCAGTAACAGATGCTTGAAGAAGAATTTTGAGATTCAAGCCCAAAAGCAAGATTTTACCGGAAAATTAAAATAGAAGTTTCAAGGATTTATCAAGATTATTAATAACACAACAAAAACACAAGGCCGACACTCCATACAGAAACACTTGTCATGAGGTTATAAAGATACAGGAGCTGGAAAGTAATGAATGCTGTCGCGGATGAAGCAAACTATTTCGGTTAGTTTTAATTTTCCATTCATTTAGAACAATATATAATGTTTTGATGAAAAGTATTACCTTATTTTTTTCGAACCAACGTCAACGCCAACGCCAGAGTCTCTGTTAATTTTCTTAATTTTTAGTGCCTTCGTAGGATGAGGGTTTCTAACTATGACGGATCGATCAATTTCATGCAATGTGTCTCTGCGGAGCCAATTCATCTAAATATTGATTATTAAATAACGAGGACGCTGTTCGATTGAAAAGCGAATTGAATTTGTTACTTAGATAATTTTCACTTTTTATATCTCCCCCTCCGCCGTCCATCACTAGGTACAGTTACTACACACCATAAATTAGGGTCCCGAGCAGCGACGCGTATATATGACGGGATTGGGAGGAAGTCGTCTATTATGAGGTGTTGTCCACATGGCCTGACGACTAATTCCAAGGTAGCATCATACGTTCCCACATAACTGGAAAGATTATATGAAGCCATCAAGAAAAAACGACCATAAATGAAAAAGCAAAAAAGGTATTCATGACAACACGAGACCTCAAACGCTTTCGATGACTCATCGACAACTGAAGGAGGTCTGTTGGGAAATTTCGATATATTCTCCTTATAGCCTAGACTTTGCACAGTCTGATTCAAATTTGTTTCGATGTCTACATTGACTGACATATTTCTGCAGATTTTATTAAAAAATTAAACGAAAAAGTATATACTAGTTCTGTGAAAACAGTGCTCTTGGTTCATCTTGGGTACAGAATACGATCATAGTTGGTTTACACTTCGAATAATGTCCTGTTGATCAATTGACAATTTTTGCTGAGACTTACACAGAATTCACTCAACACAACAATTCGATCGCCGTCACGACTTTCGAAATTATGCTTCTCACAGTGATATTCAAATTTCTCCATCGCACGATCAACACAAGTTAAGAAATTTTTCGTTTACAATTTGTTTTTTCCGCTGACCCAAAGTGCTAACGAAACTTTCCGCCCCCGGAACTCCACCATAAACACCAATAACCCCCACCCCCCCCCTTTCAGGTGATTAACTTCGATTGTTCTGATTCAACAACCATGATCTTCGGTCATGTTTTTCGCTTCTCTTCCTTTCGTTTCATACGCCACGAAGCAAAAAACAAACAAATAACGAATGAATTAAATGCAAAAACATCAACACCCTTTTCCATCGACCATCACTACTATTGCTGCCGATGCTGATGCTGCGCTGCTTAGTAGCAGTGCATCTGCTGCTAGCCAACGAGGAGTTCGGGGTGAGAGAAAAAAAAACCGCCAATAATCGAGAAAACGAATAAACACACAATTCCTTGATTATTTCCAACTTGTAAATTTCCACCGCACCGCACCGGGTAGAACCAGAGAAAATGGACTCTGGAGGCATAACCCGGCAAGAACCATTTGAGCAGCGGCCGGCACCGGGAAGACAATGGAGAATGCAATCATGGTTTATGCAAAAATTGTAATCGAATTCAAAAGAATCTTTTATTTATGCATCCATGCTCTCACCTCACGCTTTTGGCGAGGTTTGGGATTTATTTTTGCGCTCCCCCCATATATATGTGTATTTACCATATCACGCTTCGCAAAAGTGAGGCTGCGAGACGACGAGACGAGCCGATTTCGCATGCAGCTCGTTTGTTTATTTTTATTTTTTTTTTGTTTTACCCACAGTCGTCAAGCTGTCTATTGACGGCATTTGCTTCCCAGCGGTGTGTGGTTTGGGCCGATATCCAGCATCCAACACTCAAACATACACACACACACCGCTGCAGCCACTGTGCAGACCATGTTTGGCCTAATGAGGCAGAAATGTTTGTCAGGTGAGAAATTTCTGGAAGATGCATGCATTTTGTTTTATTTTTTTTACGTGGTTTGCCAAATGTTCACCAACCAAGCGGGAGAATGCTCCCGCTTGCCATGTTCTGTGTTCAGGGACACTTGTGACACGTTGCTTTTGTTTCAACGCGACCAACTACCAGCGGATGCCCACTTATGGTCACGTGCTAAGATTTGGTTGCTAACATCCCGATGCGGTCGTTATGGGAAATGAGAGCGATTCGATGGTTGTGGAGATTTGTATTAGGTTAGTTTGAGCAATGAGTATTTAAGGTCAATATGAGAAGGAGCTACATGTCGGACTCGATTATCCGGAGACACGATTGTCCGGAACTCGATAATCCGGAGTATTTTGGTTTCGATTTTTTTTTATTAGAAATTTTGAATAGTTTGCTAATATACTTTATTAATATGATTATATTATATCATCATGATTTATAAATATGAATATAATTTATTATATGATTATATGATTATAGAATATTTGAGTTGTGTGAAAGATGGCGAAAGATTGTGAAATGGATCTATGGATATAAAATGAAATTATAATGCTTTGATTGAAAATGATTTTTTTGTTTCCCAAAAATCGACATTAACTATTCGGACAACCCAATATGAACTATCCTGATTTATCCTAATTTATATTTTCACTCTTCCTGATTTTTTCAAATTATAGTTGGCAACCCTGGTTGTAGCCGTAACCACGGTGGTAGACTGGTAGTTGAGGTGGTTGAGGTTGAGTAAGCCATCTTGGAAGTTTTGATTCACGAGAAGAACGTCGCATGGTTATTTCTTCTTGATCGGATGGGTCAAGCGTTGGTGTAGCGTCGTTCTCAACTTCTTCAATAATCGGACCAGGATTCGGGCCAGATGTAGCTTCTTCTGGATCCAGAACTGGTTGCATTGGAATAGGAACAGGGCCATCGGATGCAGAGGGTGCTGGGTTGACGGATGTAGACGGTACTGCTGGATTAACTAGTGCAGGTGTTATTGGAGGTTGATACTCATCGAGTAGGATGAGTTTCAACCTCCAATAACACCTGCACGATTGGCACATTTGGTTGATATGCGACCTAACAAGCCTCGGTCGTCCTGTTGTGCCCAGAGCAACGATGTAATTTACGGAACCTCTCCGTTCGATGACTCGGCGAGGAACCCAGGACTTGGCATTTCTGCTATGCTGCTCAACGAAGACCAGGTCGTCATTTTGACTTTTGACAGCTCCATGTCGACGAATGAACTGCTCATCTTGTTTGTGGTTCCTTGCAGCTTGAGTAACGGAATCAGGTTTTCTTAGCAGGTCCAACGTGTTGCGTGCTGGTCTCCCTAGGAACGCTTCAGCTGGAGACGTCGATTCCGGAGTATTTGGGTTTGGAGTAAAACGAAGGAGGTACACCGAAAGAAATGTGTGCAGATGCTCCAGTGTAGGTGAACTTTCTCCATAACTCAGCTTCTTTAGGCTTAAGGGAAAACGGAACATGCGGAATATTTCGAGGCACTTGGAATAAGCATCCACGATGATGAAATAGTAGTATCCATCAATAGGGCCAGCGAAGTCAATATGAACACGTTGCCATGGCCGGACTGAAATGGGCCACGACTCCAGGGTTGCTTTGTAGACTGGAACACTTTTCTTTGAGCCGAAAACCTTTAGCAATGTTTGGTGATCGGTTTGCAGGAGAAAATGGCGTCCATATAGCATCTTGTGGAAGCGGGTAACAGCGAATATCAGAGCCAATGCTTCCTTTTCCACTTGTCCGTAGTTCATCTCTGCAGGCATCAGTGAGCGAGAGGCATGAGCGATTGGCTTTACCTCACCGCTTGGGAAACGATGCATGATGACAGCGCCAAGACCATACATTGATGCATCTGCTGCGACGATGATCTCTTTTGTCGGGTCGTAGTGAGTGAGCAGCAGATCTGATAGTAGAATGGATCTGAATTGCTCAAATGACTTCTGGCAATCCTTGGTCCAACACCAACAAACGTCTTTCTGCGTCTACTTTAGGCAGTGAAGCATATGCAACGAGTCATTTCCGGGAACAGATGCTTGAATTGATTGATGAATTGTTCTTGTGTTTGCTAGATAGCGTTGACGTTGACCAAGCTGCTAATTGGCACTGACCACAGATCAAACAGATCCATCGTCTCGATGCTCAGCAGGGCTCGGCATAGTCATAGTCAACTGAGGATAGTCGGTTGACTAACCGACTGACTATATCCATAGTCAGTCGGTAAATGACTTTTGGCTCTTCACGTTGTTTCTCCGCCAAAACGAGTGAACAGTCAGTCGGGCGTTCAGTCGCTATCTCCCTCTACTGACTCGACTATATCATTCCATTCTTCCCAGTCAAATTGTCCTCATTGTATTTTGAAGTGACTTCCCTCAAAACGAATTCGTTTCTCTCTCTCTCTTCTTTCTTTCTCTCTCTCTCTCTCTCTCTCTCTCTTTTTTTTTTTTTTTTTTCTTCTTTCTCTCTCTCTCTCTCTCTCTCTCTTTCCCATGCACGTTTGCATGCATCGATGTTTGAGTTCACCGTGGTTTGACAAACACTACAGGTGAGCTACATTTGTTTGTAGCGTACACGAAAACTACTCACACGTATGCACGCTTTGCACGCCGAATACTAACTAATACTAATAAGAGGACCTTTATAGCATACTTGATAAATATCTATGTTCGTTGGTTTGAGTTCACGATGGGTAGAAAAAAAAGGTCCATTGATGGGGTAACTACTTTTTTGCATCAGGAATCAAGTTTAAGTTCCTCTTCATATGGACGTGCGTACGCGGGTACAAAATTACTATCAGGGGGAAATGGACATGTAGATTGAAGTCAGTTGAATGAAGAGGCAGATTTGTTTTCATTAGTGTCAGTGAAAATAACCACTGACTGGACTAGTTCACCTGTCATCCTCGCTAGTCAGCGCTAGTCAATTCATTTTCTAGTCAAGTCATTTTTTTTGGCGGCGACTGCCGAAGCACTTCTACTCGCAGCGAAGCTACTGGGAGTAGAGTCGGTCTTCATTTTTCACTTAATTTTTACTGGTACAATAGCCTTCCTTGTGTCCATGTTTCTTGCATTTTGAGCAGGTGTGCAAAGCGAACGGACACTCACGGACATAGTGCTGGTCTCCACACTTCCAACAGGGCGTTTTAGGAACTTTTTGGTGTTTCTTCGTAGCAGAATTCTTCTGTTTGCGAGTAACAATTTTGACGTTACGTGCTTCTTTGCTCTCCACCATCAGTGTGTCCTGTTTGAGGTTGGCCACGCGATGGCATTCTTCCACTACTCTAGAGAGTTACTTTTCCTGCATCTTCGTCGTTTTCGTCGGCTTCCAGCTCCGAAATCAATCTGGCCCGGATGTCCGCATCCCGTTGCGATTGGAATTCACAGACAAAACGGAGGGCTTTGAATTGATTCGGTGTGAACTTGGATAGTTGAGGAGTTTCAGATTTTTATTCACCATTGTTTACGCTTCAACTTTTTGACATATGCTGAAAAAGACGCGCAATGCCAGTAGCTTTCCTACGAATGTCTGGAAATTTGATTCACTGGAATAATAATCAAGTTACGCCATCTGTGTTGTAGAACCGGAGAAATCTCTACAAAATATCTGCAAAATAATACGTGGAAATACTGTGAAAACAACGGGAGGTTTTCTAATAAGAAGGTCTTGTTTTTCGTCTTGTTTTTGAGTTATTTTGTAAATTTTAGGGAATGTATTTTTTTGTACAAGTATACGTCAGCCATTGGGGAGGTTTTTGAATGTCATTTTGCCACTGTATCTCGTATCAAAAAGTATCTACAGTATTAATCCCAAAAAGCCTAAGCCAGGGATTCTCAAAATTTATTTTGGTGGCAGCGAAAATGGTCATGTCAAATTTCAAAAACCGGCCATGTACATTTTGTTTATTGGCCCAAAAAAATGACCTGTGCAAAGTTTCAGCTCAATCGGTCATGATTTAGAGGTGGCTCAAAGCGCTCAAAGGTTTGGGTTTTTGATCCTTGATAATCTTCCAAGAGGGGGGACGGGGGGATTTATGGTTGGTTAACATAGAATTTGGAAACTGATTTTTTTTTTGATGCCAAATGATTTAAAAATGCATAAAACGTCGAGATCTGGTGTTATCTCGAAAAAAAGTCCGAAATTCGACCTTCTGGGACTGAGACTCGAAGTTTTATGCATTTAAAGTCATTTGGCATCGAAAACAGGGGAGATTTTCGAGAGTTAAAAAATTAAAAATTTGAGCGTTTTGAGGCACCCCTAAATCATGTCCGATTGAGCTGAAAATTTGCACAGTTCCTTTTTCGGGACAATAAACAAAATGTACATTGTCGGTTCTTTCAATTCGATGATTTTTTTTCCATACCTTCATTGCCACTCTCAGAAGATAGACCTTCGGCAAAAATTTTTTGTCGTAGGATTACGTCTTTCGGGAACATATTGGGGTACAAATTGAAAATCAAAAATCGAGCACATCGTGAAAATTGTCCAATTTCAAACGCGAATTGCTCAGCCATTTCATGATGGATTGATGAAATTTTTGCGTCAATCGATTTCGGCACTCCATAACAATTTTTTATATAGAATTAAATAATATATGTTATGAAACTAACTATTGAACAATTGAAAATTCTCAACCCCTATTCTAACGGAAATACCCACTTTTGATTGGTCGAAATTGACGACACATGCGGCGAGTCCCTAACAGAGACATCAAAACCAAGCTGCCTGGGGGAAATCGGCATTGTAAGTACATGACTTTTGTTTCTACCGAAATGTGTTCCCTAACAGAGGCATTAAAACCAAATCGTCATCAAAGAGTTAATTCTTTAACATATCCAAAATCAACAGATAGCCAAACGGAATCCTACGTCAACTATGCGGTCGTGTCTCGTACACAACACTCCTGTGACTTTTTTTTTCGAGAAGACACCAGATCTCGACGTTCTTGTGCATTTTCAAGTCATTTAGCATTTGGATACCCGTTCTGGCCGAGACTTTTTTCGTCAAAGAAATGTCTACAGATTTGTACTGTGATCGCGCATTTTCTAGAGCTTTCCAGCCGGTGCTATTTGGCATACGAAATCTCATCTAAGTACCGTAAACCGGGGGCAAATTGATCACTAATTTCAGTAAAATGTGAATATTTCCGATTTTTTTTTGTTAGATTTATACCCAATAATTTTTAAAATCAGTACTGGTGCTAAGCCCACAAAATGTTATGGAAAGTTTTGTTCAAAAAAAACCCTTGAGCGCTAATTTGGAAAATTTTTAGCGGAAAATTTTAAAATGTAGCTTCGGGGTGAAATTGATCAATCTATGTTTTTCTGGATTTTCTAGTATCATATGCACAAAAATGTATAGAAAATCAATTATTTCTTCACATACGGCCATTTTAATGATAATTCAAGGGTTTTAGGTGACAAAATTCTGATTTAATCCACCTAAAGGTGCCGTAATGCCTTTCCATAACTCGATTTGAACACTGATCTGCAGGTCATCCGGAGACCATTCTGGTTATCCTAATGTGGCCAAAAATTCTTGATGGGATTGACATGACATGATGGGATTCGGTTCTGGTTGACATGACATGATGGGATTCTGGTTCTCACTTGTTTGAATAGTAATTACAAGTATTTGATTACTTATTCAACTCATCAAGTATCGGCTAGAAGTGAATTAATATGTTTAGCGTCTATAAATATTGTTTTGATGTGTTGAAAATATGTTTTTTTACCATAGTGAAAAATGGAAACGAAAATGCTGTTCAGAAAAACGTTTATTTTCATGCAATTAAATGAGAGATTCGTTGAGATTCATTGACAAAAACAATCTTCAGATGATTATGTTCATATCAGATTAAAAAAGTTTAAAATTAAATTGCATAATACCTCTGAAAGTTTGAGTTTGTTCGTAGTAATACGTTTGATCAATTTCGACCCGGTGAACAATTTGCCCCCGGATGACGGTACTAAAAAAAATGACGCAAGTTACCTACGTTGAGACGACAAAAGTTTCACTAGGAACGTTACTGCCATTCAAGAAGAAGAAGAAAAAGTGCTTTAATCGTTTTGTTACTTTTTATCCAAAAAAAAAAATCAATCGACAACGTCCCTTCAATTCACCTATTAAATTTAACTGCTTCCCAAACAAATCGCAATAATTTGTCAACCCCAAATAAAATCCTTACAAGCAATTCACTAGAACAATCAATTCCATCCGTCGTTTGTTCCAAATGTTAATCAAAAGTTTGATAAAGAATTTGATCGTTTAATTCCAGCTTTACCGGATCATTTAACACGCATTTCAATAAAGTTTGTTCATTTTTTTCTTCGTTCTGCGCGTTTCCAATTTTGTTCCTTTTTTTTTGTTTTTATATCACCCACTCCCCCTTTCCCGGTGAGATATTTTTATTGAGTTTTTTTTCTTCCACTTTTATTTGCTCTCTCAATCCCACTCCCCAAACGTACGTAATCAATTTCCTCCGCTTGGCGCGAACTACAATTTGGTTTCAAATTGTAAACCTCTATCAGTGTTGGCACTTTCCGTCGTCCTTTCTTGTTTTTTTTTTGCTTATCCCGAGTTGAGGAGAGAAGGTGAATCACAAAAAAAACGATTCAGGAGCACATGAATTCGCGCGCACTCAAATTGAAGGGAGAAAAATTAGTCCATGAAAGGAAGAAGATATTTTGCACCGAATGACAATTTTTTTTTGTTAACGCCTCGGCTTCATGCGGATTTCAAGAGGCGTCGACGACGGGACGGAGAAAAAGACGTGGAAAAAAGGCGAGTGATTCAGTCATCGATTTGCTGTCAATTGGGAAATTTCTGGAAGTCTGGAATGGGGGGTGGAAGCGAAACTGAGAAGACGCGTGAGTGATTGGAATGCATTTTTCTTTCACTGAATCTTTCACGCTTGGCTGTAATGGAAGTGAGATTTTTTTTTTTTTGGTTCTATGTCTCGCGATTGGGAATATCCAGTGTCGAACACCCCTCGCATCCATTGGGCATTGGTGCACTAATAAAAGAATTAATCTCAATTTTCAACTCGTTCCAAACACCCAGTCTACCCTCCGCGTTGAAATTGTTAATTTTCTGGAGGTGATAAAACGGTTGGTAAGACCGGAGCAAAAGGCATCCATTAAAGCGCGATTCTGTCAAGAATTAAAAACCGGTGACGAAAGAAAACAAAATTGAGGCAAGAGTCGAAAAAAAAAACACACAACCGGCTTCATCATGGAGGAAGGAGGAACGCGAGAGATAAAAAAGGTTTTTTGATGGCGAATGGTGTACCTTTCTAGATTTGGCTGGCCCCATCCTTCGTCAAGTGCCATTTTTAGTTGCCCCGAGAAACATGCTTAATTTCGTTCGGAATTTTGCCGTCTCTCGTCCGTGTTTAATTACGAATCATTCTGGGTCGCGAAATAAATGATTTTGTTTCTTATTTTTTTTTTAATTTCTGCGCGCTGCAGAACAAAATGCTTAGGCCGGATAGTGGTGTTTGCTTTTTTTTTTAACGTCGTTCCCCTTGAACCGCTAGCAACGACCAACCGGTAAGGCCGGTGAAGAGGGGTGAAACTTGTATAATTAATTAAATTTTATTTGATTAGTCGAGCTTGTGGACCAGCGCATAAAACGGACAAGAAAAATTGTCGTCCTTTCGTGGGGGCAGCGTCGCAACCAAAGGTGTGAAAAAATAACATAAGCTACGGAATGCGAGGAATGTTTCGACACAGAAAATAATTAAAACAATGGTGCGCGTCCTTCCACCGAGAGATAATTTAACTGCAAATGGGGAAAACGGTTTTATTTTCCTTTTGAGAACACGTACTGCTAACAACCAAATTGTTCCCAGGTGAATAGTAATTACGCACCGAGAAAAATATAAAATGGAGACGATTGATTTTTACTTCTTCTAATGAATAACAACAGCTAACTTCCGGAGAATGGCAAACTTTTTCCGAAAAAAATTTGATAGTCTCCGAACAGGGATGCCAGATTGAAGGAAAAATTCGTTGATCTATTGCTTATTATTTTCTGAAATATGGATTTGTAGTTCTTAAATCCTTAAAAACTCATAATTAAAAAAAAACATTTACTGCAGGTTTACTTGAAGAAAAAGCTCTAGCATCTTTGTCCGGGAATAAATAATAAGTCGAAAACTTTGGGTGTCAAAGTCAGCCGTTGTGAGTCACAAAACATCGAAATTGAACGATTTTATCAAACTATAGGAGAAGGAAATCTATTATCGAAAATTGGTCACGCGAAGTGTTTTCAATCCAATTTGGGGCGACCGTTATCACCACCCGATCCCAGCCTGTTTCGGGGTTGACACCATCGAAATATTGCGTGGTCAGGGATCTCCTCCTTGATGAGTAGGTACTCCCTCTCACATAATTTTATGTCAGCCAGTGATATTCGTGATGCTATATTTCTCAACCCGATTATATCATTTCGGAACAGCGAGACCCAACCCTCGTAGATGATTATAATGTATCGCACTTAAATAGATGTCCTGTGTTACACCAATGAGGCCTGGCGTTGCGGGGATGTAAAAGCCATCAATAAACAGAAGTAGATCACGAAAGGCCTCCGAAAGTGGCCACCGAAACTCAGAAGCCAATTACCGGGAGAGCTCCTCCACCACTACAACCTATCTGCCCAAACGGGAAGAACAGGGTGCCGAGTTGTAGCAATTACACAGTCGATGTGACGCTGTTCGTACCATTTGTACCGCACATAGGTGGATAATATTGTGGTGCAAACGAGGGACGTTCCGTCCCGTCCAATTATGCGTCGTTGATAGCCTTAAATGCTAACGATAACATCGATTGTAACAGCTACCGCTTGTGGGCTCTACTCTACGACTCTTTCTCCGATGTGACCAATGTAATCGCTAAACGAGAGGAGGTGACTTAGACGGGTGTGAATTGTAATTGTCCAGCATTTCTTCTTGGCTTAGCGTGGCTTTTGGTTTTGTTTCAATAAGAAACATTTTGTTTCAAATGTTACCACGAGCTAAGAAAATGTATCAATGGAATTTCCTCGGACCACTAGCTTATTATTCAGCCATTCCATGCCAAAAAACCATGCCAAACACGCAAAAAAAAGTTTTATTCGTTTTTTATGCACGTATTTTTTTTTAAATATAGAAGAAGAATTTGATTATTGATTCATCCCCTTAAAGTCATCCCTAAGCAAAATCTTCAAAAATCATCAAAAATCAAATCATTTTTACCTCACTGTACATATAACAGACGAATTTCATGCCAACTCGTCTTAGGAGTTGGCAGCACCATCTCAGACAGTAGTGAAGACAATTTTTTTTATTATTTTTTTACAAAAATTTATAATTTAAAAACTATGATATCTACAATATCCTTGTTAAAGAATGAAATGTAGGAAATTGTAGGAAATTTTAATAGACAAATACCAAAATTTTTTTGCTAACAAAAAAGTTATTCAAAAATTAAAATTAATTTTTCTCAAAAATGTATTTTTTTTAAATTCCCGAAAATATGAATAGCCCTTACAATTTCCACCAAGTCGTCCATACATCGGAAGATGGGCACTTTTACAGGGAAAAAGTTTTTGGAACAACAACTTTTTTATGTTTTCTTTGAAATAAATACAACTAACCCTAATTTTGTTCAAAGTCAAAATAGCAATATAGTGTATTCGACAAAGTTCTAGATCTTATTGAAATATGAACTTGCGTCGAAGACGTTAACATTCTATCTGTTATAGTTTTTGCAATATAAGTCATTTTTGTATGAAGACTCCTGAAAAAAATAATGTTTTGCTCGTTACATTTTTGTGTGTGACGTTTGACATGTTTTTGACAGGTTACAAAATAGAGAAAAGTTAGCAGAGCATGTAAAATGCGACAATTTATACATAAAAATGTTACCAATTAAACATTAATAGTATTTTTTCAAAGAAAACAAAGAAACAAAGAAACTTGTTGGAAATTTTAAGGGCTATTTAAATCTATTTTTTCAGAATTTTAAAAGCATATGTTTTCGAGAAAAATGACTTTTAATTTGCAAAATATTTTTTTTCCAATGATTTTTTTTCCAAAAAAATCTTTGATAATTTTTAATGAAAAACAAAATAATTTCCCACATTCCATTCTTTGACTAAAATTTTGTAGGTCTGATAGATTTTTTTGTAGTTTTTTTTTAATTTTGAGTTTTTTCAACTTTTCGGAAAATCTTAACTTAAAAACTAAAAGATCTACAAAAAGTTGATCAGAAAATGAAATGTAGGAAATTACTTAGGTTTCAATTAAAAATTATCAAAGAATTTTTTGGAAAAAAAGTTCATTGAAAAAAACATATTTTGGAAACTAAAATACATTTTTCTGGGAAACATATGCTTTTAAAATTCTATATTCTATATAAATTCTATTTAAAAATAGATATAAATAGCCCTTAAAATTTCCAACAAGTTTTTCATACATCGGACGATGGACACATTTACACCGAAAGAGTTGTTCGAACAACAACTTTTTAATTTTTTTTCTTTGAAAAAATACTATTAATATTTAATTTGTAACATTTTTATGTATAAATTATCGCAATTTACATGCTCTGCTAACTTTTCTCTATTAAGAAACATATCAAGAACATGTCAAACGTGAGAATTTACACACAAAAATGTTACGAGCAAAACATTATTTTTTTCAGGAGTCTTCATACAAAAATGACTTATATTCCAAAAACTATAAAAGATAGAAAGTTGATGTCTTCGACAATAGTTTATATTTTATTTTTCATGTTTTTTCAAAAAAAACATGAACTAGTATTCGTGGTCGAACTTGGTGCTCCCGTGGCCGAGTGGTTAGCGTCATAACTAACATGCCGGGTGTTCGGGTTCGATTCCCGTTCTGGTCGGGGGAATTTTTCGTCAAAGAAATTTCCTCCGACTTGCACTGTGATCACGCGTATTCTAGAGCTTGCCATTCAGAATGCATTCAAGGCGTGTTATTTGGCATAGAAATCTCAACTAAGTACTAATAAAAATGACGCAAGTAATACTACGTTGAAACGGCGAAGTTCCTCTAGGAACGTTAGTGCCATTGAAGAAGAAGAAGTACTCGTGGTTTTGAAAAAAACCATTTCCAACGCCCTCGATGCCGCCTTGTTCTGGATTTTCCACCAAAGAAGTTTGTATAAAGAACAAACTTTTTTCTTCTGCTACCTGATGCCGTTTTGCGATTGCGTTTGCCACTCGCCACTCGCTGCAATTGCCTGTTGTCTTGATGTCCACCGAACCGAATGTGTTCTGTTCCGAATGCGGGTTTTCTTATCGTCGCGAGCAACTTTGCCAGCTAACTCGATCACTTCGGCGGCCGAAACTATATAACGCCGGCTAGGTGGACTGGTGCACTGGTACTAACGCGCTCGGCCTAGCTACCCTTGCGGGGAACTCCAGATCAACACGGTTCGAGCGGGATTTTGCCTTTCCCTTCACTTTTCCTCCTTTACCATGTCCAGACATGGCTGCTTGGGTTGGTTTGTTGATGTGTTGTGATGCGAAATGATGTGGTGTACGGTTTGAATGAGAATGATCGTTACGGCAGCGGAGCGGGGATTTTAAAGCTGACTGGCTGGCTCGAGAATTACGCATGTGTGAGACTGCGACCAATGTTTCGTTCATTTTTCTCTTTTTCCTTTCCAATCGTGCTTCATTCTATTTCGCTGCTGCTCTGGTTGCCCGTTTTGGTCGGTACGATTTGAGGAGCACAAAATGGACCAATCAAAAATGGGCACATAGTGCATTTTGACAATGCTTGATATTTCACAATTATTCAATTATTTATCTCAAGAAAAATGAAATGTTATTCGTTATGATAGATGCGTAGATATATTTCCTATCAATTGATGCAAAAACCTTTGCGATCTATTGAGAAATGCTCGAGTTATAAGCGTTCCAAATCTTGCATTTTTTCCTACTTGTTCAGTGCCTAGATTTCCATTTCACCCCCTATATCTTCCGGTTAGACGTAGTCCTACATCAAAAAATATATATTTTTTTTCAAACTGTATATAATAGAGATATTGTATATAATCGAATAATCGAATCATCGAATCTAGTCTGTATATAATCGAGTCCGACCTGTATTCGTTATTTTATAGTTTGTTTGGTTTCGGGACCAAGGGCGCTATATTTTCTTGTCTTTTGTTGAAAGCTGTGGTTTTTTTCACACAACATGTTTTTTTCACATAACAGAGCGTTGTTATTTTTTTGTTTTTGAGTTATAATTTTCCAATTTCATGTTTTCAGTTTTAGTTCAGAAATAAGAACGGGACACGTAAGAAAAAAAAATGCATTTTTTTGAAGAATTTTATGAATGGGTGAATTACAAATGTTACTTTCAATCTTCCATTTGTACCTAAAGTTTCTCCTAGCCTAACCTTCCATATTTCAATCTAGTTCAACATAGTATCGTAGAAAAATTTCATGGGCTTTTAGATGTTTTTCTATATTTAGATTGAATCATCTGAAATAATAGAAAATTGAGAGGTAATTACTTCGTCGTTTTCAACGAGGCAATAAATGTTTGAAAGGTCACCAACTGATCTCTGTTAAAAAGCAACCATAGTTTGAGGCGGGGATGCCAACCTTCCTGATTTTTCAGAATTTCCCAGGCTTTTTGGTGCGTTCCCTGATATCCTGACGAACACTAAATTTTGCCTGATTTTTCTGAAGCGACCCTGATTTTTCCCGATTTTTGTACATTTTGCTTGGTATAACAACTATCCGTACTAAATATAGTGGAATTCATGTCAAAGTTTTTCTGTTGTAAATCAGAACTGTCATAATATTCTACCTAAAAAGTTCTCCGTTTGGCACTTTTTTTTTATCCCATTTATTTATTTATTAGGCTCATTAGCATTTTAGCTGTAACAGAGCCGGGTTTAATCGTGTACATGTACATATGTTTATGTTTCTATAAATTGTAAATTACACAGTAGTTAGTAGTAGCCATTTAGGCGTTAAGTTTTCTGTTCCATTACATTATTGTAAATTACACAGTAGTAGCCATATAGGCGTAAAGATATTCTTTCTGTTCTTCCATTGTTCAGCAGACCGGACAGCGGAGACAGTTGATATTGATCATTGTTGGGCCATTTGTAGAACAGCAGCCCGATGTTTCTTGCAGAGCAGAGCAGTTGTATGGATGAATCGATCTTTGTTCCACCGTGGATCGATTTCCATCGCTGATAACGGTTGCGTGGACGTAGTTATCCTATAATACAGTCAACTCTCCTTAACTCGATGTTCTGTATCTCGATATTTTCTCTAACTCGATGGATTTCAATGCACCTTCGATTTTACAAGCATTCTTCTCTCCATAACCCGATACCTCCCTAACTCGATACCTCCCCTACTCGATGGGTCTTAATTCATTTTTCCATGGATTTTCACCTCCCTAACTCGATTGATTTTTGCGTACATGTTTTTGTGCGTTATTACCTCTGATTTCAATTGCTCTTGAAAGTGAAGACGGAGTGTTCGTGTCATCAAACAATTTCTTCTCAAGTATGAAAAACCACGAGAAACCTTTTAAACGAACAATCAAAACGCTAACCATTGCGCAACGTTTGAGCATCATGGAGCAGGTCGAAAAGTATGGGTGGAAGGGGTCTGAAGCTGCAAATAATTTCAGTATTGCATAATGTACGGTATCAACAGTATTCATACTAAAGTAAAAATGGAATCGGAATGGAAAATTGAATCTAGACCAAAAGCATATAAGGTTGGTCGGAATCTAAAAGCTGGAGCGGTCAATGGATTTTTGTTTTATCAAGCCAGAGAGAATTATTTACCTCTCTCAGGCTCTATTCTTCGGGATATGGCTTGCGAATTTGTCCAGAAACTGGGAATTCCCAACTTTAAAGCACAAACAACATGGACGGGAGCGATAAATTATCGTTGCTGATCAATGGAAAGAGTAAAAACCCACGATGTTTCAATAAGAAGAAGTCATTACCAGTGATATACGAGAGCAACACCAAGGTCTGGATGGCCCTAATGCTTTTTTAAGAATGGATAATGCAACTTGACGTAAAATTTTCCAATGGAAACAGAAAGGTATTATTTCTTGAATTATGTGTAATGGTAATGTATCATACTTCCATATATTTCTTCTCAAAGGTGGTCATGTTCGTTGATAACTATACATCGCACCCAAAATCCCTCCGACCAAAGTTCAAATCGATAAGTTTACAATTTTTCCACAAATCTTTACTTCCGTAGCTCAGTAGCTGGGCTTCGACATAATCAAGAACCTGAATCAGTACTATCGCCATCTCCGGACTGATTAGTTCGATTAGTTAAACGAAGATTGCAAGAAATGGGGGATATTTGTCCTTTTCAACCTTCATGTTATTCAGAATTTTTACTGTATTTTAATGCACTCTAGGACCCTTCAGATATACCGGTATTGGATGCAATTGAGATACTTTCACCCTCTAAAATCAGTAAGGTTAAATCTGAGACTATTTAAAATTGCTTCAGGAAGCTGAATTTTCCTGAAATTTCCGCTGGCATAATTGATGCGTCGTGAGCTTGCTGATGTCGACAGTACAATACCGTTCGATTGCTCAATGTCTTTTAATGATTGGTGCAAAAAGGACCAAAACGTGATTTGCTGTGATCTGATGCCAGATACCGATATATTGGAATGTGTTGAAAAAGCTGAGAAAAACGCTGAAGATAGTAGTTCTATTGAGATGGAGCATATTCAGGAAGGTTCAGAAGATTGAGTCAAAATTACATCTTCGAACGTTAAATCAAACCTGAAGAATATATCCGGAATATTGAAGTCAACTGAAAATGTTCTTGTGAAACTATTCGAACATTTCTTTGTGATTGAACAGTATCTGCGTGATCATTACAAATTGGTTTAAATAACATACTCAATCAATATTTTCTTTGTTAACTTAGTTCCTCATGCAGGTCGGACTCGATTATGCACAAACTCAATTATAAAGGGTGTGTCACATCAAATTGCATCACGGAAAAAACTCTGTAGAAATTTAATTTTTAGGAATTATATATTCAGCTTTCGCTTATAATCAGATAAGAGTGTATAGATCACGTTGGCCATGCTTCACTGTCAATTTTTCGTAAATTTGGAAAAATGTCGTCGAACGAAAAAGAGCGTCGTGAATTAATCCTGCGCACTCATTTCGAGAATCCGGAGTTGTCACATCGGGACATCGGTAAGATGCTGGGAATCGTCCAATCCACGGTCAGCAGAGTACTAAAACGATACTTCGAGAACCTAACCATCGACCAGAAGGTGAAGAACGGCAAAAATGGATGCTCCGTCAGTGAAAAAGATCACAAGCGCGTAGTTAAGCAGTTTAGACGTGATCCGAGAAGTTCGGTCCGGGATGTCGCCAATAAGCAGATTTTGTCAAGTTCATTCGTTCAGCGGACCAAGCAGCGGGAGGGCCTGCGTACATACAAGGTTCAGAAGGCTCCTAACCGCGACGAAAGGCAAAACATGGTGGGGAAGACGCGAGCCCGGAAGCTGTACACCGAAATGCTGACGAAGCCGCATTGCCTGGTAATGGACGACGAAACCTACGTCAAAGCGGACTCAGCTGACGGGCCTGTTGTTCTTCTCCGCAGAGGACAAATTCAGCGTTCCGGAGGAGATTCGCAAGCAGAAACTATCCAAGTTTGCCAAAAAGTACATGGTGTGGCAAGCGATCTGCTCTTGCGGAAAGCGGAACGCCCCATTCGTGATGACCGGCACGGTAAACGGGCAGGTTTACCTTAAGGAGTGCCTACAGAAGCGCTTACTACCACTATTGAAGCAGCACGAGGGCCCGACTATCTTCTGGCCGGATCTCGCTTCGTGCCACTATTCAAAGGACGTGTTGGAGTGGTACGAAGCCAACGGGGTCACCTTCGTGCCAAAGGAAATGAACCCGCCCAACGCGCCGGAGCTTCGCCCAATAGAGAAATATTGGGCGATTATGAAGCAGGCCCTCCGGAAGAACCCAAAAGTTGTCAAATCGGAGGCGGACTTCAAGAGAAAATTGATTTCTGTTCAAAAAAAACTACAACCTGACGTTGTACAGAACCTTATGGACGGGGTAAAGGTGCGAGCATACGGGCTTGGGCTCGAAGTATGAATAAAAAGAAAATGCCAAAAGTTGTTTAATAGTTTTTATTTTACTGTCTAAAATTTTTAAAAGGATCAGTCTACTGGGCGAATTTCTACAGCGTTTTTTCCGTGATGCAATTTGATGTGACACACCCTTTATATGATTCGATTATGTAAAATTTAGGACTCGATTATATACAGTTTGAAATAAAAAGTTTTTTCTATGATTCAAATATGAATAATTTCAAAAAAAATTTCAAGTAGCTTTCATACGTACAGTGGGTTTTAAAATCGCGATTTTTGAAAATTTTGTTTGAATTTTCATCAGGAATTGTTTATATCGATATTGCAGCGAAATTAAGAGAGATAGAAGTTGGACGTCTAAGAACAAATTGTAGAGGGGTTAGCGTCAATTGATTGATAGAAACAATCAAGTTTAGTATGAATTTTTGGAATAAAATTTATAATTACAAATTTTAAAAAATAACTTTTAAATTTTCCACTTCCAAAATGTTATTTTAATCCACTAATTTAGATGTTCCACTACTATATCCTGTACTAAATTTTCTCATCTTTCAAATGAAATCAACAGAATCGGCTTACGTAGCGTACTTTTCAATGTAGAGTCTGTTTGAGGCAACAGAGTCCGAAACAAAGAAAAAGTTCTATAACTCTTTCATTGTTGAAATTCGAACATATACGTAGAAGGATTTTTTCACTTAATCAAAAATTCAAATTCATACCATAATTGGGACACTTACCCTAATATATGACAATTTATGACATAAAAAAAATAATGAAAAAATGTTCTGTATCTCGATACCTCCCTAACTCGATGGTTCCCGTGGATATCGAGTTAGGGAGAGTTGACTGTAACACAAAAATGGTCAATTGAGGGCCCTGAGTTTGATCTCACGGTCGATCGCTTGGTAAGCGAACGCGTAACCTAGTGGCTACGAAGACCCCCTAACCGTTTGGCACTTGTATGATGCTTACTTTTCCTATCTACTATCTACTCCGAAGTGATTCGCGTTATCGAAAGTATAGTTTCGACAATAACACGTTTAGCTCCAAGCGATGTAGGGAACCGACAAAGAACTTTTCATATGGCCCACGTTTTCTAAAAATAGTTTTATAACTTTGTAAAAAAACCGTATGAGAATATGTAATGAATATATTAAACGCAACGAGAATGATTTAAACAATGTTGAGCGGAATAAAAATTCGAGTAAGCGAAACGAACCACCATTAGCTAACCCCAAAGCAGGTCTTCTGTAGAAACCTGTAGAAATACATACTCTGTGTCTGATGGGATTGGAAAGGAATTCTGTATCATGAGCATCTAGCAACCAGTCGATAAGTTTTCAACTCGTAACTGCACAAACTAAAGGCAGCAGGATTCTGGTAGGATAAAATTTTCAAACTGCGTGAAAGATTGTAAAACAAAACTATGTACATTAAAATATTGTATGTCTGCCTATATAAAAGATACTTTTGCTCTCCCAAAAATCGTCAGCAAACTTTTCGGAAAACCCAATACGGACTATCCTGATTTCTCCGGATTTTTATTTTAATTTTTCCTGATATTTGAAAATTGTAGTTGACAAACCTGGGCGTAATCCGTCAAAAATACTCCTCTCGATAAAAGATCGAAGAAAAAGAAATCATGTGTTACCGTGATCAAGCAATTTAGCATACTGTTTACTGTTCAACTCTTTAATTGTTCTACACGGTACAATGTTTGTAAACTTTCACAGCGAAGCTTCCAATATCGATTGCCAAGCAATCATTTTTATATCGATGACATCTGCGTAAAATTCTGTGAATACAATGAGTAAAATTTGCAACAAATTATTTTAATGATTTTTTATTTGTCTTCGGCTCAAAACTAAACGTCGCAATGTTGTCATCGATATCCACAGGCTCACCATCTTTCTGAAGGTTCGTGAAGGTGAAGGAAAGAATTAGGGATATCACGCAGAGATGACTACAGTAAAAGTACTGTTTAAGGCGCAATTCTTGACCGATTTCGGCAACCTAAAATCATAAAAAAAATCCAATTTCTCAAAAATTCAAAATGAGGTATCTTTTTTCGTTAAGGTGAAAAGGGCACAAACTCAAGACATCCAGATTTGTGCCGAAGCCCACGAAAAACCATAGATAGAATTGAGAAAAGAAAAAAGGTTTTGTAGCACTGTGTTTTTGAAAATAATGACAAAGAAATAAATATTTTTTCTCTATACTCAAAATACGGTACAAGTTGATTAAAAGACGGGACAATGAAAAAGGATCCAGAAACGACTAATTCAATTAGCTTTGATATATCGATCATCTGAATCGGCCTAGTAGTTCAAAAGTTATGAATTTTCGAATGAAGTCATTTGTGGAAAAAAAAGGGAATCCATCGGTTGATTTTGAAAAATCATAACATGAAAACGACAAAAATCAATCTCATTATTTCAATAGTTATGAATTTAAAAAAAAGGCATTTTTGAAAAAATTAAAAAAAAAAAAATTTCGGATCACACAGGAAATGGATATGGCTACCTTAACGAAACAATAGGGCTCCAATTTTCATTTTAGGCTGGTACGAAAAATATTTTTTCCCATATTATTCCAAATATATAAATAAAATCAAATATAATAAAGAAAATCATAACTATTGAATTACTGCACCGATTTAGATGATCGATATGTCAAATTAAAACCAATGCACTAATCTTCTTTGAAAAAATATTTCGCTAGCAAAAAAAAAAAATAGATTTGATTTGATTGTATTTTTTTTTGTTTTCATGGCTTTGGAATAGAGAGCGCTTATTTTTTTATATATTTTTTTTAAGAGCTGAGGTTTGTTACATAACATATTCAAAAATCAGAAATTTGATTTTTGTCGTTTTCATGTAATGATTTTTCTAAATTAACCGATGGTCCGATAAATAATTTTTACGGACTACCAGACCGATTTAGACAATCCACAATATATAAAATATAATGATTTCTGGATATGTTATGTAAAAAACACCTCAGTTTTCAAGAAAAATTATATAAAAAATATAGCGCCCTTGGACTTTTGACACCACAACACAACAAGAAACGAATACAATAAATAATTACGGAAACAAAATCTATTTTTTTAGCTCATTGGATTTAATTTGATATGTCGATCATCTTCATCTTCAGTTCAAATGTTAGAAGTTTTTGAAAAAAGTCATGTTTGAAAAAAAAAAATGGGAGAAAGTTGATTTCTCGAATCACCCTAAAATGTAAATGGGCATTTTAATGAAAAAAAAGGTATACGGGTGTTATATTTTACAATAAACAATAAATCTATCACTGTTCACGAAAATCTACGAACCACTATATCGGACCGATCAAATCGGGCGATCGACTATCGAATGACGCCCAAGCAAACATTTGTGACGATTGATTTTATTATTTGAAGATTTAAATTATTTGTTCCAGCTATGAATCTATTGGGTTGTCGGAAAGGTAATTGCCGTTTTTTTCATTGCAAATACAATACATTTTTTTTTGTATATATAATGAACTTTAATCAATTATACAATTCTCATTTTGTTCGATGATCTTCTGAACTCATAGCTCATAGAACTTCTGGTTTTCATCGGCAAAAAATTGTTTCAAGTACGATTTCACTGCTTGATCATCTTTGAAAGTTTTACCATCCAAGTAGTTGTGCAAAGATCGAAACAGATAGCAATATGATGGTGCAAGGTCAGGACAATATGGTGAATGTATAACCAATTCCCAACTGAGTTTCATAAATTGTTGGCGAGTGACCAAAGAGTGTGTGTGGTCTGTCGTTGTCCTGATGGAAGACGACACCATTACGATTGACTAATTCTGGACGTTGTTCGATAAACGCTGCATTAAGTTCGATCAGTTGTCGACAGTAGACTTTTTTTTTTTTTTTTTTTCTTTCTTTATTAAAGAGATTTTCAGCCAAAGGCTGGTTCATCTCTAAGACAGTAGACTTCCGTATTGATCGTTTGATTCCTACCACCAGATTGAAAGCAAAATCTTCTTTTGATGAATATCAAATTTGGATGTGGCTTTCGGTGGTTCCTCATGCTTGCACCATGATTGTTTTCGATTGACATTATGGTGAACAATCCATTTTTCATTGCCAGTAGTTATTCGCTTAAAAAAAAGGATCGAATTGATTGCGTTTTGAGATGCATACAGCGAACACCGATACGCTTTATTGAATGGTTTTCTTTCAGTTCATGTGGTACCCAAGTATCAAGTTTTTTAACGAGTCCGAAACGTTTTGCATGATCGTGGAATGTTGATTTCGGTATTTTCAACTTATCTGTAATCTCTCGCTCAGATACAGATACGCATCAATTCGATAATGGCTTTGAATTTGTTCATCATCAGCTTTCATTGGCCAAACTGAACGTGGCAGAACGAAGCTTATCAAACCAATTTCCGCACTGTCTTTTGACGTAGGATTAAGTCTTTCGGGAACATATTGGGGTACGAATTGAAAATCGAAAATCGAGCACATCGTGAAAATTGTCCAATTTCAAACGCTTATTACTCATTAATTTCATGATGGATTGAAGAAATTTTTGCGTCAATCGATTTCGGCACTCCATTACAATTTTTTATATTGAAAAAAATAATAAATGTCATGAAACTAACTTTGGAACAATTGAAAAATCTCAACCCCTAACCTAACGAAAATACCCTTTTTTGATTGGTCGAAATTGACGACACATACGGCGGTTCCCTAACAGAGACATCAAAACCAAGTAGCCTGGGGAAAATCGGCATCGCAAATACTTACAAAATAGCTTCTGCTCCCACCGAAAAGTGTTCTCTAACATCAAAACCAAGGTACCCGGGAGTACTCGGCATGGAAAATATATGCAAGTCGGGAGCATATTTATATTGCAAGTAAGGTGAGTGATAAGATTAAGTCTAGCAAATAAAATTTAAATTTGGAACTTTAATGTGCATTGCTTCGTGAAATTATCGTGTGTTGTGACCGATCGTGTATTGTGAAAAATATAGTACACTTGATATATGCTAATCGATATATACGATTTTTTCAATTTTCATAAATAAAAACCAAGGTGTGTTCTCGCTCGAGAACGGGTCGTTCGGTTCGGCTGTCTGTTTTGTTGTGTTCATTTTCACCAAAGGAAAGTTTATACGGCGAGAAAAATTGGAAAAGTGAAGAAATATTAGAAAAAGTGATTTCCCATATGCTCTACATATAGTACAGGGTTTTCCATTTCGGGCTTCCGAAAGTATACAGCCCTGCACTGACGACCGTTTGACATAGCTGCCAACCAAAGCGTCATATCGTTAGTTGAATGTCTGCCATTTTACAATATGGATCGTTTTAGCATCGTACAACGTGTTAATTTTGTTAAATTATACTATAAAAATGATGAAAAACCGGAAATTGTTTTTCGAGCTTTACGGACGGATTTTGGTCGTCATGGACGGCCTACAGAGCACACAATCGCTAATGTAGTGCGTATATTCGAACAAACTGGATCCGTAGCGGATATTGTGAAACCTGTGCATCATCGTAATGTGCGTTCGGCCGAAAATATTGCTGCTGTTGCTGCCAGTGTGGAGGATGACCCGAATGTTTCGATTCCACGGCGTGCTCAGCAATTGGGCTTGTCAAACACAACATTGTGGCGAATTTTGCATTTGGACTTGCACCTACATCCATATAAAGTCCAACTGGTACAAAAATTAGAGCGTGGTGACCATGGAATGCGTCGGGCATACGTCGATTGGGTGAACGAACAACAGCAGCAAAATGCTGAATTTTCGCATCAAATTTTCTTCAGCGATGAGGCACATTTCGAGCTCGATGGCTATGTGAACACCCAAAATTTCCGTATATGGGGCTCAGAAAATCCACACGTGATTGTTGAGAGGCCATTTCATCCGCCAAAAGTCACTGTTTGATGCGCATTATGGTCTGGTGGAGTCATCGGGCCGTATTTCTTTGAAAATGAGGACGGCGAGACGGTAACTGTGAATGGTGAGCGCTATGGCCGCATGTTAACCGATTTTTTTTGCCACAAATTGAAGATATGGATACGGATGACATGTGGTTTCAGCAGAACGGCGCCACGTGCCACACAACACGACCGAACATGGCCATATTGCGAACGAAATTTGAGGGACGCATAATTTCGCGTTTTGGTGATGCCAATTGGCCGTCCAGATCATGCGATTTGAACCCGCTAGACTTTTTTTGTGGGGTTATGCGAAAGACCGTGTCTATGCCAACTCTCCGCAAACTCTTGAACATTTGAAACATTCGTGAAGTTATGACCGAGATACCGCCCCATATGTGCCGAAAAGTCATTGAAAATTACCTGTTCCGGATCAAGGTGTGCGAGGTAGCCCTAGGTGGACATTTGAATGATTGGGTTGAATAAACACTCAGAAAGTAAAAATTATAAAAGAAAATTACCTTTTCCATTTCAAATATATTTTCTCTATATTAAAGTAACAAGTTTTTACTGATGAGAAAAATTGATAATTGTGTACGGTATTGGTAAGTATCTTATATGACATCGGTGAGTTTTTTTTCTTTATTTCATCCATACATAACACAGGAGGCATCTCATCAGAGGGCGGTTTTCATCATATCTCGTTCCACTTCGGCATCTTTTATCTAATACGCACCATCCAACGACTGATTACCATCCTTCTATCATCATCACTCGGTAAGCACTGGTGGAGTGAACAAACTATACCGAACAACCAAACAAAACGGCCATTTTCAGGGCCACCAAATCACTATCAAAGAGTTTACCGATGTAATTTTTCCACCATATCCAAAATCAACAGATAGCCTAACGGAATCCTACGTCAACTATGCGGTCGTGTCTCGGACACAACCCTCCTGTGACTCTTTTTTTGCAGAGATCGAAATGCTCATCGATTTGAGAGAAAAAAAGTCACAGGAGGGTTGTGTCCGAGACACGACCGCATAGTTGACCTACAATTCCGTTAGGCTATCTGTTGATTTTGGATATGTTTGAAGAATTACATTGTTAAACTCTTTGACAATAATTTGGTGGGCCTGAGTATTGTTGAGTATTGTTTATTCATTCCACCGGTGTTTACCGAGTGATGACGACAGTAATGATGACAGAAGGGTGGTAAACAATCGTTGGATGGTGCGTATCAGATAGAAGATGCCGAAGTGGAATGAGATATGATTAAAACCGCCCTCTGAGATGCCTCCTGTGTTATGTATGGATGGAATATAGAAAATATTAAAATAACATTACTCGAAAGATCTAGTCAAAGCTGCTTCGAAAACAAACTATTTGAATCATCATAAAAAGCGATAGCTTCTTGATATTTCATTTTAGTCTCGATTGGTCTGTGGTTGATGCATGATGCATGATAAGTCGGCTGGCCAACCTATGCCCGTTTCTACTTTTCTGTTGTGATAAACCGACATGCAAAATCGTTTTCTTGTGGATACACCCAAGGGGTAGAATATGGTACATTTCGCCAGTTAGAAAAGTGTTTCCGTGATATTTTTTATATCACGGAAAAGATATTTCTGATGTACGGAAGATTGAATAAACACGTCTTGTTGATTTGAGTGTCGAACGTCAAAAAACACCACAAGCGAAAGAGTTTTATCTGCCGAAGTGGAATAAGATATGATTAAAACCGCCCTCTGTGACCCTAGACGAGATGCCTCATGTGTTATGTATGGATGAAATATAGAAAAAAAAACTCACAAATGTAATATGAGATTTTCACTACCGAACACAATTATCATTTTTTCTCATCAGTAAAAACACGTTACTTTAATATAGAGAAAACATATTTGAAATGGAAAAGGTAAATTTCTTTTATAACAAAAACAAAACACCCCCTACTTTCATGTAATTGCAATGTTCTTCTTCTTCGTTTTCTTTGTTCGCGGAGACTCTGAATCTTACGATTCATTCGTCTCCGCTTGCAATGTCGATTTCCCCCAGGCAGCTTGGTTTTGATGTCTCTGATGTCTCTGGGAACCGCGGCATGTGTCGTCAATTTCGACCAATCAGAAATGGGTATTTCCGTTAAGATAGGGGATGAGATTTTCCAATTGTTCGATATTTAGTTTTATGATATATATTATTTTCTTCAATATAAAAAATTGTTATGGAGTGTCGAAATCGATTGACGCAAACATTTCATCAATGCATCATGAAATGAATGATCAATAAGCGTTTGAAATTGGACAATTTTCACGTTGTGCTCGATTTTTGATTTTCAATTTGTACCCCAATATGTTCCCGAAAGACGTAATCCAACGTCAAAACATTGCTTTAGATAGAATAGTTAAGAATATGAAAGGCGAAATAATGTTATACGTTCACTTCGGTTCTCGCGAGAAACGTAATGCCGATTTTTATTTTTCGACGAGTTATGATATTTGTATAAATTTTTCACTCCATACTTTCAGTACTAAATGAAAGACGAAAAAGCATGCTCGTTGAACTTCAGAAAGAGAGATTTTCCCACATTTCTTTCTCCCCGAAAAAAATTTTTGAAATTGTACAACTCATCGAAAATTAGATTGATTGGCTGAATATAGCAGAAGTGTATAATACGCACCCCCTAAGCGAGAATGGATTTATCTTGACCGAGCTCTTAAAATTTAAGGTAACATCTACGTCAGTACGTAGATCAGTTAACCCTCAGTAATCTGTAACCGTTCTGTATTTTAGATACTGAATAACAAAAACCTTATAGAAATGATGTAGAAAATTACATCGAAAATCGCTTCCAAAGAAAATTGTTTTTCTTATTTTTTTAAACATATTACAAATGTCAAACCTGCATGGTAGGATTCTATCATTAACTAGCACGATTGCCTATATCCATTGCGTTTCTATTCTTGCTGGTTTACGAGAAAATCAGGCGGGCAAAATTGCCCAACAGGTGCGTTTTAGACACATCTCCTCTACTCATCTCGCAGCTGAGCGAACATTTTGATCTCTCCTTTTAAGGCCATACATACATGTAATTTTTAGCAGCCTGTGCTCGCCTGGGCTTGTGTGAAACCGACAATTACTTTTCGGGCAACCCAATATATCAAAAAGAAAAAAAGAATAGAATAGAAATTAGAGGACCGAGAAAAATGTTACACAGAGAATATATTTTTAACAAAACATCACTTTTATTTTCTGCGGGGTAAATTTCATTCGAATTTTTTCTGCTGCACCGTAACTCTCAAATTCCATTCACAAACTTGAATTTTCCGTTCGGGTTTGTGTTTCGCCACAAACTGCAACTATATTGCGAAATATTTGCAAGAATGTGAATTTTGCAGGTGAGAATTATACTAGAATTGTTCGCTGTTCGCGGCTATAAATAAATTTAGCTATGTTCAAAGACCATGATTAACACCCGGGGAACACAGAAAAAGAAATACGTTGAGTGAAACCGTAGTTCCGAATAACCATCGAACTTTTTACCGTAAAATTGTCCTTCGCATAAGGCCCATTTATACGTTGCTAGTAGCTGACTTGACAATGAGCAGCTACTGACCCGGTGGACTCGCTTGACAATTGGTTGACTCGCCTTGTCCGTTCACACAGTGTGAGCTGCTGGCGAGAAACTAGATACTACGGCACGGGTTTACCAGGGATGCCAGGCGACTTTTCAAATGTCCATCAAATAGTCAGAAACAGCAATCAGGTCCGAATTTGTCAAATGATTGGTCCAAAATCGACTTCTTTATTGGCAGTTTTCATCTTAGGTTTTCAGTTGAATGTATCATCACACAATTTTATAGCAAAACAAACGCTGATCGTGTTTAAAAATACATACTTTGTGCTGAATTTCTTTGAACTGAAGGTACTATCCGAAAAAGCAGAAAGAGAAAAGGATTCGGGCCAGGAATTAGATGCAAAGAAAAGGAGCAACAAATACAATATTGAAGGAACTCTACGATGAGGATCCCTGAGATTACAGAGCAGTGTTGATAATAACACCTGAACAAGTGAAAAAACTGTTGGATTTAATTGCTCCACGAATACAACGCCAAGATACAGTCATGAGGGATGCTGTACCTGCAAGAGTTAAATTAGAAATGACATTGATGTGCCTTTGTTTTGGAATATCGTTGGGATTGTTGTCGATATTTTTTAGAATCTCGAAAACATCCATAGCTCAGATAATTCCGAAAGGATGTGATGTTATAAATGGTAGTCTAAAAGATTTTTTTTTTTAATTTTATTTATTTTGTGAAATGAAAATGATAGTCGATTTGCAGGTGCAATAAATACGCTTCAAAAATTTTAATAATGAATGAAAATGTACTTTTTTAAATCGAATATGTATTCTGTTTCTTAGAACAATACTTTTTTTTGTAAGTTGTGATCTGATAATGATTCTATATTAGAGATTCTCAAGAAAACTATCTCAAAAAGAAAGCGTGCCCCGCCAGCGTGCAAAACGAAATAACAATTATTTCGTTTAGAAACTATGAGGGTTTTATTTGTTTTTCCAATAATTTTCAAGTCTATAAATATCTTCACATATTTTCAAATATCTTAAAAATAGAGACATTTCATTACATTTGGCATCACTGATTCGAACGCTAAATTCTGTTTTTGACGTTGTGAAGCATGCAAGTGCGAGTAAAGCCGGGTTCAGACGGTGCGAGTAAGCATACGAGTCGGTCTAGTCAGTTACTGCAGTGCAGCTACTCACACCGTGTGAACACATCATGCCAGTTAGTGTCATGTGTAATCCGGCGTGCGAGCTACTTCAAAGTTTTTTGAATTCACTCGCACTCGCATCTCTCAAAACGTCAAAAACAGAATTTAGCGTTCGAATCAGGGATGCCAAATGTAAAGACATGTCTCAATTTTTTAAATATTTGAAAATATGCGAAGATATTTATAGACTTGAAAATTATTGGAAAAACAAATAAAACCCTCATAGTTTCTAAATGAAATCGTTGTTATTTTGATATGCACGCTGGCTGGGCATGCTTTCTTTTTGAGATAGTTTTCTTGAGAATCTCTAATATAGAATCATTATCAGGCACAACTTTCATTCAAAATTCTCTCACAACTTGCAAAGAAAGTATTGTTCTAAAAAACACAATACATATTCGATTTTAAAAAGTACATTTCCATTCATTATTTCAATTTTTGACGCGTATTTATTCCACCTGCAAATCTACCATCATTTTTATTTCACAAATTGGAACACGAAGCTGCTGGCAAGACGAACTAAATAAAATTTTAAAAAATCTTCAATGTTGTCATTTATAGCATCACATACTTCCGGAATTATCTTAGTTATGAATGCTTTCGAGATTCTAAAAAATAACGACAACAATCTGAACGATATTCCAGAAGCAAGGCACATCAATGTCGTTTTTTAATTTCACTCTTGCAGGTATAGCATCCCTCATGAGTGTATCTCGGCGTTGTATTTTTGGACCAATGAAATCCAACAGTGTGCTACTGGAAACCTGAGACGAATACTGCCTATAGAGGAGTCGAATTCGGATCAATCATCTGTCATATTCGGACCTGATTGCTGTTCCTGACTATTTGATGGACATTTGAAAAATCATCTGGCATCCCTGGTAAGCCAATGCTGCAGTATCTAGTTTCGTGTCAGCAGCTCACACCGTGTGAACGGACAAGGCGAGTCAACCAATTGTCAAGCGAGTTCACCGGGTCAGTAGCTGCTCATTCAGTCAGTCAGCTACTAGCAACGTATAAATGGGCCTTAAATTCAAAAAACTTTGAAGTAGCTCGCACGCCGGATCACACATGACAATAACTGGCATGATGTGTTCACACGGTGTGAGTAGCTGCACTGCAGTAACTGACTAGACCGACTCGTATGCTTACTCGCACCGTCTGAACCCGGCTATAGGATAGGTTCTTCGAATCCACACACTCACAGCAACCTAGCAACCGTTTTTGGTCGATAGAGTGCAACCGAATAGAAAGAAAAATTTTACCTTTGGGGAAAAATGTGACCCGACCGCCATTAAAAGTTCAGGCAAGCGGAACCTTTCGTGTTTTTTTCCTCTCTCGCAACTCGTCGAACCAGGCGCATATTTGTTTTACTTCGCTCGGATCCATATTCGGAATTAATGGCGTTCCGAGCCGCGGGAGGAAAGTATGAAACCATCAACGTGTTCAATTGGGTGTGCAATTTAGTTCCAACTGAGTGTGGTGTTGTATACATATGAATTCTACCATTTGTAACGAATTGTTAAATATTTCATTACTCTATTTGTATGCGTCCCGCGGACGCTCCTTGCATTGATTTGTGCTAACAGGTGCATCTCGAAAGCAAGAGCGACCCATTAGATAAGGTTTCCAACTCCTCTATCAAAGCCTTTTTTGATTGAGGAATCATTGTCGTCGATGTCTGTCATTAGTGTCACTCAGGCAGAAAGACTGAGCGACAGACAGCGAGCGCCGTTAACATACACACACACACACACACAGCCATTGATCAGGGCAACCAACAGATTGGAAGCCTGTGAGAGCAACCCAATAGCTGAGCGGGACAGAAATGTTGACAAGTAACATGTTTATGATTGATTTATGTTGCGTTGCGATCTATGTTTATGGCTCAGCGGAGAGGAGAGCTGACTCGGTTGGTCGGCGCTTCCGGATGAAATAGGGGACTTGATTATAGCGCCAACCGGCGAAAAACCGCAAGCTCAGCTAAACGGTACGATTGAACAATCTGAAGCCCTTCGGATGGGAGAATGTGGGCTAGGAGGCAAGGACACGGACAGCCCGATTGATGGTAGGATGGATGGATAGTATGCGGTTTATTTCACAATTGTTTGATGCGAAATAACAGACTGTCTGGCTGTCAGATGCTCTTAATTATGTCGGGCGAAGAGCGTGAAATATGTTTGTGGTTATCGGTGCGATGGGAAGAGTGTATGTTTAGCACAACGATATGAAATCTTAGATCGAGATTGAGGTAGCTCTCGATTCGATGTAATGTACGATTAGTTCAATGGAATGAAAATAAAGGAACTTTGTACGATTAGGTGAAGGGTGGTAAGAACGGACACCTTAAGTAAACGTTGATTTTTCAAACAGGCCTTAAAAATGATCGACAATATACATGATTGTGTTCGCTTATAAGAAAAAAATATAATAAGCAAATCATTATTTGATTTCAATCGTAAGAAATTTAAAAGAAAACAATTTTTAGAGGCTTGAACACAAAAATTTTCAAGACGCCGGATTCAGAGACATACCGGCAAACCTTTTTTTGTGCGATCCCTTTCGGTGTGATTCCTCATAAGTGTGACACATTTTGAACGATTTTATTATTTTTGCGATTGGTTTGAGCGATTCAAGTTTCGACTTATTGATAAAACCGCACAAATGAGGAATGGCACAAAAACAGGTTTGCCTGTAAAAAAATTGTATTTTCAGCGTTATTCGTTTTATGTAGAGAAGCTGACATCGCAAAAAAGAATGCGTGTTGAAACTGAATCTGGTGCCTACTATATTTTTATCAGCATATTTTATTTTCTCGATTGTTGGATTTTTGATTATAAAACAATAAAAACAGACATACATATAATAGAATATGTAGTTCAATTTATTCTTTTATTATTCAATAAAAAAGAAAGAATGTCCACGTGGACAACAAGGGGAGGGGTATAGTCAACGTCCACGCTTGTTCACGAAGGGCGAGGAGGGAGTCTAAAATTGTTCTTTTTCTGTTCACGTGGTATATGGACCCCTAATCCTAATTATGTAAAGTAAAGTTGACGGCTATAACTTTCTATCTTTTATAGTTTCTGGCACAATGGCTTTTTTGTATGGAGACTTCTGAAAAAAATAATGCTTCATAACTCGTAACATTTTTGTATGAAAATTCAAGCACCAGAAAGGTAACGAGTTAAACAATAATAGTAATTTCTCAAAAAAACATGGAAGACTTGTTAGCAAAACTGTTTCCTTGTAGCAGTGCCATTCTTCCGATGTATGGATTGACTTATTGGTAAATTGAATTGGCCAGCAGAAGAGGTGTTGTGTTCCATCAGGATAACGCAAGGCCACACAACTCCGGGAGCTTGATTGGGATGTTTCGATGCATTCATTATAAGGTCCGGACCTGGCACCAAGCGATTACCACCTTTTTCTCACATTGCAAAACTTTCTAAGTTGTTTATATGCAATTTATAATTATTTAAGATAGAATTTGGGATCAAGAGAAGATTGTATAAATTTACTGCTAGAGTTTTTCGATAATAAGGCCAAGGTTTCTATGAGATTTTATTTATGGCATTTTAATGCTACCTTTAGAATGGCAACAAATTTTGAACAAAACGAAGCATATTAAAAAAAAAGATTTTGAATTTCACTCAAAAATAATGCATTACTTTTTCTTCAACATAATATTAATATTTCACATTTAACATTATTAATGTTTCACATGTAACATTCTAGTGCGTAGATTATCGCGATTGATATTTTCTGCCAGCTTTTTTTTCTATTTAAAAGCAGGTTAAAAACATGTCAAAAGCAAGAATTTACACACCAAAAAAATACGAGTAGAACTTATTTTTTTTAGGAGTCTCCATACAAAAATGCCACATATTACCGAAACTATAAAAGATAGAAAGTTGACGTCTTCGACAAAAGTTCATATTTTAATCTAAAACTTAGTCGCATACATTATATCCCTATGGTATCTTCTTTGATAATTGATTTAGCGCTATTTTTCTAAGTTGCATTAGGGTGACCATGAAAAACGGTTTTTTTTTGCTTTAACTTTTATATTTCAAATTCTACATCAAAACTGTCTTCGTACGACTTTTAGAGATTATCAATTCCAACATTTTGCAATGCAGAGCTTGTCAATATCTCAACTTCACTCAAAGTTATTGATATTTCTTCCCAAAAAACACTCTCTTTCCAATTGTTTGTCATTCTTTCTGGGGCAAACATAAACAAAGTTTATTGACAGCATTTGGAAGAGCATATTCCACTCTACATGATGTGTGATTTTTAACACTATGTTATTTTTTGTGTTTGAGTAAAAAAATTGTACGAAAATAGTTTTGATGTAGAATTTAAAATATAGAAGTTAAAGCAAAAAACCCGTTCTTTCATGGTCACCCTAATGCAACTTAGAAAAAAGCGCTAAATCATTTACATTAAAAGATAGAAAAACGATAGAGATAATCATAGTTCTACAAAGAACTATGATTATCTCTATCTAAGGAAGATAAAGATAAGGAAGTTAGATTTTTTATTTCATCGACAATTTTGGTCACCCTATTCTTGATAACATAAAAATGAGCCCTCTATCATATGTAATAACTTTGTTGAAGACAGTTTTTGTCTAAAGAACAAATATCTCGCACAAAGTTGTTTTTGGCGCTTTCTATCTAAGTTGCATCAGGGTAACCATGAACAAACGGATTATTTGTGCTTTAACTTTCATATTTCAAATTCTATATCAAAACTGTCTTCGTACGACTTTTAGAGTTTATCAATACCAACATTTTTCGATGAAGAACTTGTCGATATCTTAATCTTACTTAAAGCTATTGATGTTTTTTTTACCCAAAAACTCATAATTTGAATTTTAATTTACTCAAACACAAAAAACAACATAGTTTTGAAAATCATATATTATACAGAGTGAAATTTGTTCTTTCAAATTCCGTCAACAAACATTATGTTTGCCCAAGAAAGAATGACAAACAATTGAAAATAGCGTGTTTTTTGGAATAAAATATCAATAACTTTGAGTAAAGTTGAGGTATTGACAAGATCTGCATCGCAAAATGTTTATATTAGTAAGTTCTAAAAGTCTTCCGAAGATAGTTTGTATGTAGAATTTGACATATAAAAATCAGAGCGAAAAAACACAGTTTTTTTCATGGTACCCTAACGTAACTTAGAAAAAAGGCGGTTATTACAAGAAATAGAAAAAAACTTTGTTTTACAAAGATGTCTCAAATAATGAGGTCTACAATATTGTCGAACTATGTTTACCTCTATCCATAAAGATAAGAAAGTTAAATTTTCTATTTCATCGACAATTTTGGTCACACTGACGAAATCCGGAAGAAACTGATTTTGGAACCATTCACAAAATAGTTACCGGTTCATCAGAGCAACAGTAGACCCTCGATAGTACGTTGGAAGTGAGAAATCTTTGAAACATCGAGGATTATTCGATTTTACAATTATTATCAATGGTAGTTTAAGAGTATCAGAGAAATAGGAACACGATAAAAAAGTTATTTGTTTTTTTTTGGTTTGGATTCGTCTCATTTATATACCTGGTTCAAACTAACCCGATAATCGACCGAAAACTTTACGCTACATACAATATTTTGAGCTTACGACTGTCGAAACTCTTTCCATAATTAAGCAACTAGAATAACGCATGTGCTCCGAAATTACGTACAAACTTCTTAGTTTGCAAGTGAATCATTTTCTAATTTTCTAAACTTAAATAAAGTATAATATTTTATTCCAAACTTTCTTCCCTGGTCACGACGTGGGAGTGGTCACTTCCTATAGTGTACAAGTTAGATACCATTAACTAGCACACACTTATTTCAACATACCACCAGACTCGTTTCAGGTCCCGGGGGATTTTTTGTCTGGCCTATTTGACGTTCCAAATGCATAAATTAAAACTTCAATTCGCAAAGGCTGTCATAAATAAAATTCATTCTAATGGAATTTCGACAATCGACGAAATAAAATACTGTATTACTGATTCTTTCACGGATGAATCTTGAGAAAAGGCACAGGCCGTAATCAACCAACAATCAAAGAGAAAATTGCTTCAGAATCATCCATAGTTGTTGATTTTGTGTTTATGAAAATAGTACGAGGGGCTTTCAAAAGAAATGCGCAATATTCGCAACAAATCCCACAAACTTTTCGTAAGCTATGTGGATACGACTGATCACTAGGGGCGGTATGAATAATTAAAAATAATTTTTTCAGCTTCATTCTCTTTTTTTGTTCACTAATTCAACGATGAATTGAAATTTGCATATTATTTCTTACGTTTCGAAAAAACGTGAAAAAACATTTTCAGTGATAAAATCGAGAGTGATATAAACGAAACGTGATAAACACGCCCAGTGATATAATCGAGACGTCATTGTACATCGATTATTTCTCAGAAAAAATACAATCGTACGGACCAAGTTCATTCAATCTTTATTCAGACAAAAACATTAAACAGACATGTAAAATAGAACAACTATTGTTCTGTTCGTATTAACATCGCTACATTATTTTGCAAAACATTTGCTCTTGATTTAATTTTCAGCAGATTCATCATTTTATTAAAGAAAAACCTTTTTACCTTGCCCTCTTATTTCTGACTAAAGGGCCTGGGCGGGTAAGGGAGTAAAAAGTGCCCCCAAACCAAATCACTAGCTGTATGGCAAATATTGTAAAGGATATTAAATAAGAAATTTTGGTGGTTTATTTGAACCCCTATGTGGTTTGACGTAGGATCTATAGTGAAAAACGTACTTTTTCGTTTATTTCACGCTATCATCAAAAGATCTGAGATAAAAATTTGAAAAAAATACTGAATGTGCATCTTACTACGGTGTATCAAAGAAAATTATCAAAAAAAAATTTATCAAAAATTTTAGTACTAAAAAAATATTGAAATTTTGGAAAAAAAAATTTGGTATTTAGAGATTCAGTACTGCTCTAATTCATATTTAAATATGCTCTTACGGCTTTTCTAGATTGATAAATATCTTCAAGCTGTTTTTTTTCTTCAAATATCTAATAATAAAAATAAAATAATAAAAAAAATAATACACAGTACAAAAAAATGTTATAGATTTTCTGGCATTTCGAAATTTTGAAAAAAAAATATAACTTCGAGACCACAAATCCGATTTGTTTTTTTTTAATTTTAATCTTTCAATTGAAAACCACGAATACAATAAAATAATCGATTTCAAAAAAATAAAAATAATAATGCAGACGATGAAGAAAATTATTTTTTTGTCACACAATGCTCTTAAAAATTCAGGAAAAATTACGCCACAGGTAGAAAAAAGACACATACGAACGCATTTAAATAAAAATTTGAGCAGGAGTGGGTCTCAAAGTTATATTTTCTTTTAAAAATTTCGAAATGCCAGAAAATCTATAACATTTTTTGTACTGTGTATTATTTTTTTTTATTATTTTATTTTTATTATTAGATATTTGAAGAAAAAAAAACAGCTTGAAGATATTTATCAATCTAGAAAAGCCGTAAGAGCACATTTAAATATGAATTAGAGCAGTACTGAATCTCAAAATCCAAAAATTTTTTTTTCAGAATTTAAATATTATTTTTAGTACTAAAATTTTTGATGAATTTTTTTTTTTGATAATTTTTCTTGATACACCGTGGTAAGATGTACATTCAGTATTTTTTTCAAATTTTTATCTCGGATCTATTGAGGATGGCGTGAAATAAACGAAAAAGTACGTTTTTCACTATAGATCCTACGTCAAACCACATAGGGGTTCAAATAAACCACCAAAATTTCTTATTTAATATCCTTTACAATATTTGCCATACAGCTAGTGATTTGGTTTGGGGGCACTTTTTACTCCCTTACCCGGCCAGGCCCTTTAAATCAATAGAAATTTTAATTTAAAAGGAATTCAATTGAAACTCCTGTTCATCGTTGTTCTACATCCACAACTGATTGCATTATAATTGCAAAACGCAACGCTATCGCAAAGAGAGAGCGACAGAATAAAATACATTACCTCTTCATCCAACTCCCGGGCCGAATCTATCCTGTCGATCGCTCGCAATCCTTCGCCCCTGCTATAATCCGATGTCCAGTGTCCGCGCCCGCCAGTGATGCAAATTAAATTGTGCCATTCCAAATGGGCGCGAATGGATGTGAGAATTTACGCGAAAGTCCCATCAATAAAGCAATTTAGTTTATCACCTTTTGATAGTGCCGCGCGGTCGGGCGCGGCCATAAATGGTTATATGTGTGGACTGCCCGGGGATAAAGGGAAGGATGGGAAGGGCGGTGTGCTTCAGGAGGCCCCGGGGTTGATTGTCACGAATGTGCCGTGCATTCGTTCCAAGAATGTAACAATTTATTTGCGACTCCTTTGAGCCCCGAGTGAGACCTCCGCGGGTGGAACGCGCGACGCGAGGACTCAACTAATTATCGCCTTTTATACATAACACCCCCAGCCCCAGCGCACCCCACACATTGTCCGTTGAAGGGAGGTCTCAAGTGATGAGGCACGTTTTCTGTATGTTCCCATCGATTGATTTCACTTCGAGAGGAAGAAGTTTCCACTGAGTATCGAATAACAAGAAAAAAAAACACGGATCCACAGCGGCGCCAAAATCGGTATTCAAAGCGAAGGAGAACTCTCTTAATAAGGCTGCTTTCATTTTCTTTCGAGAATGGAAGGAAAAAAAAACTGATGAGAAAATTATTGCGTTGGCCTCAGGAGTTCTTACATACTTACATTACACACTTTGAGCCGAGGCGGCGATAATTAAGGCGGCTGGTCAATGGGACTCCGCGCTTGATCGCTACCACCCTTGTTGGTTCGTTGCTCTAAAGTGGATGGAAATGAGTTTATTTGCCGTTCGCAGAGTAGTTGAGTGTAGCTTGGCAACTCGGTACTAGGAGCAGCAGCAGCAGCAGCAGCAGTGGACGTGAACATAATTATTGATTATTTCATTAGACGTGTGCTTTTCGCACTGAGGGCTGTAATGTTTGATATGTACCTACAAAGTATCGGCTGTGAGTCGTGATTTGTAGGGTGGTCACGAATTAGGACGCGACAATCCATTCTTGGGCTCTCTAGCTTAGACTAATTTTGGCCACAAATTACAACCTCTGCTCTGGGGTGTAACAAATCGGCTTATGGTTTGAGTCTGGTTTTTTTTTTCGCACACCTATTTTGTAACGTTTTCTACCTGTGTGTAAATATTATGTTTTGGGTCACCTTCGGATGTTGTTTGAATCTGTTTTTTAACTATTCCTAACCGTGAAAGGCGGGCGCTTCTAATTCGCTCAATGAGATTAGATGGGATAATTTATGGCTTTGCTCAGTATGGGGTACAAAGTAGGCGGCTAAATATTTTGATGCTTTTTGCATTGGTTTGTTGAATTTATGTGTTTTCTCGCCAGGATCACAATGTGATGCGGTATTTGGTTCCATTCACTTGAAGTCATCCGAGACAATGTAAAGTCATACAAATATGGGCGTTGAACGTTGAGAAAAATCGGTGAAAACAGGAAATACTTACGAAAGTTAGTTAGCACAACCCATCGTATCGTGATTCCTTCAATTCTAAATACACGATAATTCAAGAATAGGTACTGTTCTGAATATTTTATATTTTTATTCGGGGAATGGCATATTTGATTAAAAAAGTCGCGTTTGCCTACATAACCAACTAACATGTTCTTCCGATTCAATTTATAGAACCTAAATATCAATAGATACATTAGACTACAATGTAGTCTCATATCGTAAAACATCCGAAAACATTTTTTTTGTATATTTCCTTATTTTGTAACTGTCAGTCCCAGTGATATACGATTTTCTAATGAAAAGCTCAACGTCAGTCCTTAGGGACCGACACGGGGATCAACATGTTAATGATTTGTGTATTGATAAAACGTAGTTTTCATGCAGAGATATATTTTTTTGTGTTTGCATCTCATTTTTAGTTCTTTATTACGTAATCCGCGATTTTCGTTATTCGCGGTGATCTTGTCAGACTACTCCGCGGATAATCAGGGTTGTACTGAATAATCGAATCAAAAAACAATTTTTCTAAAACTGTTCTATATACATATACTTTTTTGTTTTTTTTTTTTAATGAAAAGGAAGAATTTTATTTAATATTCATTCATTTATTTAGTACAATATGAAAAAATCTAGATTCTATCACTCATTGTTCATTCATTCTTACATGGTTTTAAGAATTTTGTTGCACCAGTCCATCAATTCATATAAATATAACCAAGCTCATCTGCATGCTCACAAAATTGCCTCGTATCCAAACGGGGAAAGTCAGAAAATACCTCTCTTATACAGAAAAAACACACATATATTCGAAATCTTTCAGGAGGTGATGGAGGATCATATTTGATGAACTTCTGTCCAACTTCTATAAGACCACCTTGATTATATTTCGTTGCAACACAAACAGTTAGAATTTCAACAAGATACATTCATACATTGTTGAATGCTTAGAATAAAGTATATTTAACGTCAATTTCGTTCTAAAGAGTTGTTTGTTGATTTATTGTGCTTAAATATGATAATTTCAGCTGTCCAGTTTCTATAAGACCACTTCAAAACTCAGAGGTATTATCAATGAAAAATTTAAAACGATCGGCTGATTTACATGTCAATAATTGGTAACCTTGCCATTTCGACTAATAACCTTGGAAATACGTGTTGGAAAACTATTTACCAAATTCTTCTGAACGGATTTCTCGATATATTTCCATTTTTCCGAAAGTGCAACCTTGAGCTCTTCAATCGTTGTGTATTGAAGTTGTGTTGTGTATTCTGCGTACAAGGATCCCCCCTAAGATTTTCAACAGTCCAAAAAATGAAGTTTTTGGTCCTTAATCTATTACTTAGTTTCCTTGCTGGTATGAGTAGAAGCATTGTTTTGCTGGAATGTAATTTTTTTGTGACGATATACACGCAAAAACGTTAGGAGAGAGAATTCCAGAACATATCCTGTAATCCTTGAACGATGTGGGTGTTATTTTGAGCTTTCCGGTTGCACAGAATCTCGCTCAAACCATGTACGAGTCTCCATCAAAATTCCTAGTTGAAAAATACTGTTTCTTTTTCCGTAAATCACGCCAGTACCCGCTGAAACCATCAGGACCATCCAAATTAAACTTTTTTTTCGTCAGTGAAGATAACCTATACATTGAAGAACTTTACGTTATGGTATATAACAAAATGTATTTTCTGAAAACATTCTTTGTCATGACATATCTTGCCCCACTGTCGGTTCATGTAAGCTGTGGCAAAACTCAGACATCTTCCGATGTAAGATGGTATAAGATGATGAGTTTTAACCCTTTAAGATCTCTTTATGCGAGGATTTTTTACCAAAAATTGACGAATTGTCACCCGAGCAGTTAAAGTAGTTGAAATATTGCTTTATTTGCACATGCGATTTTGAGGTATTCGAACTTGTTCTAGGAACTCGCTCCTTCTTACCGTATACTCATTTTCTTGGTAAAATTCATCGATTTGTCTTTCTTCTCTCTCTGTGAGGACTTTTCCTTTCGGCATTTGCCAGATTTAATTGATCAAAACAACTAAAACAACGGAAAATGTAACTGGTCTTACAGAAACTTGACAGTTGAAAATACGAAAACATTCGTTTACGCTCAGCGCTTACACACACACATATGAAAATCATGCAGTGTATGGTAGTCACCAATACCTACACACTAGAATATAAATTGAAGCATTGTTTGTTTGCAATGACACAAAGCAGCTAGATCATCAGGGTTGCCACATATACAGAATATTCTGTATTTTACAGATTTTTCGCCAAATTTCAGATACAGAATCTTTATATACAGAATTACAGATTTTCAGCAAAAATACCGAATTCCCATTTTTTATAACATCAATTTTAAATATTGAACTTATTACAGTGCATACAGACATATCTTGATTTATAAGAAAGTTCAACGCAACGAGATGACTTTCGTTGGAGGCAGTCGTTAAGCGAAATCTTGAGCGATTTTAAGAGCTTCGTCGTTAAGTTTTCGTCGTTAAGTATGACCATAATCAATCCGCCAATCGTATATCGACTCATTTAAACTATCCTATCCGTTGGTATCGAGAAGAAGAAGCTGAAAAAATAATGGATGCAGCTAGTAAGCTGACCTTCAATTTGATTTGTTGTGACTTCTATATTGAATTCTCATGAAACATATTTCGATGCGATTTGATTTTAGCGATCCGGTTATCAAAACTGCGGTCTTAATAAACCCTCAAATTTTCGTCAAACTGCCAAACCTCGATACGCCAATTTGCTCAATTCGTTAAACCAGGTAATAGACAAGGATGATAGTTTTTTTTTATATCCATCGCTAAGATCGTTTGGGATGCCCTTTTTGATTACATTCATCAGCGTGTGTTGAGCGAATATTTTTGCTTTACAGTGCCAACAAAACAAAATCCGGGAATCGGTTGACCTCCGAAATTACAGACTCTATTTTGAAAGCGAAAAACTATGCATCGGCTCAAGGAGGAGCTTCAAGGATGAAAATGACGAAAACTTCAAAGTAAAGTTCAACAAAACCATGTATAAAAATCATACAATTCAGAGGATTAAAAGAAAACCTTTTTATGATTTATTGAACAATCCATAAATAATAAAAATAAATTCCTATTGCCTATATTCGTTTGTTGGAGAAATCCCACACGTCCATGTTTGTAATTAGCACCACGGGCAGCACTGCGATAGATATGTAATTGTATACGAGGGCAGTCCGATGAGTACTTAGTCTACAAAATAAAAACAAAAATTTTGGAAAAGTGGCGATTTATTTTTCAAAAAAGTCTCATTTCAGCTCGATTCACTTGACCCAGCGATGCTCCAACTTCTTTAATCCATCTGAAAAACACGTTTTCACGAGGTCTGCAAAGTAGGCCTCCGTCGCCAAATCTGGAGAATACGGTGGATGGGGCAGCAGTTCGTAGTGCAATTCGACCAATTTGGCCGTGGTGACCGCAGATACGAGGGATGGCTATTAAATAACGAGACTGGTTATGAAAAATGGGTTATATTTTAAAAATTACGGTACAACGATATGCTCCCCTTCAATATACTCCCCTTGGCTGGTCACACACCTTTCCATATGTTTTATTTTCCATTTTTCGAAGCAGTGCTGAAACTTTTCATGGGGCTAGATCTGGCAAGTACGGGGTATTTTCGAGCACTGAAATGCCCTTATCGGCTAAAAATTGCTTCACCGACAGCGCGTTATGTGCAGGTGCGTTGTTGTTCGTGTTTTTCGTCACACATGATTTCCGACGCGCACTACAAACCACGTTCCATTCAAACCACCGCTGCTCGCAAACTACTATAGTGACAAAAACGTGTTTTCGTACGTTTAAAGCAGATACTTCAAGCTACCGAACGCACTATTCGTTTTTCCCCACACCCCTCTAGAGCGCCCTGCAGGCGCGCAGTCTCGTTATTTAATAGCCATACCTCGTAGGTTTGCTTGGTTAAAAGTACAGGTCGGACTCGATTATATACAGACTCGATTGTATATGATTCGATTATACTCCAATACCAATACTATACTATATACCAATTTTGGACTCGATTAGATACAGTTCAAAAAAAAATTTTTTTTTTCATTTCGAATATGACTTATATCAAGCAAAAACGTAACCTTTCAACGTTAAAGTGAAATTTAAGTGGCTATCATGTGTACAGTGGGAAAAAATCGTGATTTTTTAAGATTTTGCTTTGAATTTTCACCAGGAATTTTTTATATCGACATTGCAGTGAAATTAAGAAAGACAGAAGTTTGGTGTCAGAGAACAAATTGTAGGGCGGTTAGAGATCTTTAATTTAATTGATAGAATCAATCAAGTTTAATATGAATTTTCAAGATAAAATTCATAATAACACATCAAAAATTACAAACTCTTACGTTTTCACATCCGAAATGTTGTTTAAATCCACTAATTTAGATGTTCCACACCTTTATCTTGTACTAAATTTTCTCATTTTTCAAATGGAAATAACAGAATTATCTTCCGTAGCGTACTTTTTTAATGTACGGCCAGTTTGAGGCAACAGAGTCCGAAACAGAGAAAAAGTTCTGTGACTCTGTCGTTATTAAAATTCGAACATATGCGTTGAAGGATTTTTTTCGTCAAATATGATCGTCTATCACCCCCTGAGAGATTCTGGATAATTTTTTCATGTGAGAGAGGTGTTTTATGACTTTAAGGGGATGAATCAAAAATTAAATTCTTCTTTTTATATTCAATAAACGAAACACATATGAATAAAAAACGAATGAAAAAAATTGTTTTTGACTCGATTATATACAGGATTCGATTATATACAGTGAAAAGAAATCAGAGACTACATATAATCAAGTCCGCCCTGTACAAGCGAACAGGACTAATAATTGCAAAACTTGATCGATATCAAACGTCATTGGAAGAGATATATCTCGGATGGATTATTTAAACCATTTAGAGAAAATACTTATGGGTTAGATGTTCCGACATTACTGTAACGAGTTGAGAGTCAAATCATCTACCGGAAACCCCAAGCTGAGAACTATAATTGACCTTGTTCGACAACCGGTTTCCGGTAACAGTATCTCACTACACCATTGGTCGAGAAAACTGCGGGAAAACAATTATTTCGTAAAAAAAACCCTTTAAGTTTCGCATTTCAATCAATTTTCTCACTCGAAAGACTTCAAGGACGTGGCAGTGGAAAAAAAAATCACATACGTGACGCCAATGGCAATACTTTTTGGGTTCTAAATTCGAAACCAGGTCAATTGAGTCTCACTGCCAATCCTGCATAACCAGATGGAAAAGTTCCGATCGAAAATCGAGGACATCAGGAAGTTGAAAGCCAGTAATCCGTATGTATATTATATAACACAAAAACCCGGGCTGAACATGGCCAATAACCCAACTAAGTTCATGATATAAATTGTCCAATATGTAATATCATTTGAAAGTAGAAACAATCTAGTTTAATATAAATTTTTACGATGAAATTAATAATAACACATTAAAAATTAGTAACTTTTAAGTTTATCCCTTCCAAAATGTTATTAAAATGAACTAATTTAGATGTTCCACTACTATATCCTGTACTAAATTTTCCCATCTTTCAAATGAAAGCAACATAATTGTATTCCGTAGCGTACTTTGTAATGCAGAGCTAGTTTGAGGCATCAGAGTCCGAAACAAAAAAAAAGTTCAATAACTCTGTAATTGTTGAAATTTGAACATATGCGTAGAAGGATTTTTTTTTCATCAAATTTGATCGTCTATCGCTTCCTGAGAGAATTTTGATGAATTTTTTTTTTCATGTGAGGAAGGTGTTTTCTGACTTTAAGGGGATGAATCAAAAATCAAATTCCTCTTTTATATTCAAAAAACGAAAAATACATGCAAAAAAACCAATAAAAAATATTTTTTTTTATTATATACAGTGAAAACAAATCAAAAACTGTATAAAATCGAGTCCGCGCTGTACTTCTACCAAATAAACCTCTAATTAATTAATTGGAATAGTCTTATCCCAAATATTAGGCTGTCAAAAAAGTCCTGCGGTATTTCCGCGAGGTGTCGTTGTAAGCGCGTAGTTCTAGTTGTATTCATTGTATCGAGTCATACTATAGCTTGTTGGAAAGGTATTTTTGCGCACTATAATATAGTCCTTGGCAGTGTTTTGTTTGGTTAAGTCGTTCGTGAGTTATAGTGTCGCAAATATAGAGCAAAATAAAGAGAAAATCCGACATATTTTACAGTACTACTATGACAAAGGCAAAAATGCATCTCAAGCTGCCAATAAAATTTGTGCAGTTTATGGACCCGATACAGTTTCCATTTCCACCGCACAACGATGGTTTCAACGTTTTCGTTCTGGTGTAGAGGTCGTCGAAGATGCGCCACGCTCCGGAAGGTCTGTCGTCGAAAATTGCGACAAAATCGCTGAATTAGCCGAGTAAGACCGGCATAGTAGCAGCCGTAGCATCGGCCAAGAGCTGGGGATAAGTCATCAAACCGTTATTAACCATTTAAAGAAGCTTGGATTCACAAAGAAGCTCGATGTATGGGTGCCACACACGTTGACGCAAAAAAACATCTTTGACCGTATCGACGCATGTGAATCGCTGCTGAATCACAACAAAATCGACCCAAAGAGGCCATCTTTGATAAACAGAGGCCGCATTGTCTTCCATCAGGATAACGCCGGCCTCACACTTCTTTGGTGACGCGCCAGAAGCTCCGGGAGCTCGGATGGGAGGTTCTTTTGCATTCGCCATATAGTCCGGACCTTGCACCAAGTGACTACCACCTGTTTTTGTCCATGGCGAACGAGCTAGGTAGTCAGAAGTTAGCCACAAAAGAGGCCTGTGAAAATTGGCTATCCGAGTTTTTTGCCAATAAGGAAGCGAGCTTCTATAACAGGGGTATTATGAAGTTAGCATCTCGTTGGGAACAAGTCATCGAACAAAACGGCGCATTTTGACTTAAAACAGATGATTGTAACTAATTTTATGAACAAATGAAAATTAAAAAAAAAATACCGCAGGACTGTTTTTGACAGCCTAATATTATATCTTTTCTTGCAGGAAAGGACAAATTAGCCTATGCCATAACATTCAGACATGCCAAAAGGGTCCTTATAATCTCCTTATTCTCCTAGACAAAAACTGTCTTAGACAAAGTTGTTGCTCGTGATAGAGCGCTCGTTCTTATGTTGTCAAAAATAGGGTGATCAAAATTATCGATGTAATAAAAAAATATAACTTTCTTATTTTTATAGATAGAGGTAAACATAGTTCGACAATGTTGTAGCTACAATTATTCGAGACATCTTTGTAGAACAAAGTTTTTCTCTATCTCTTGAAATAACCAATATAGCGTTTTTTTTCTTAGTTACGTTTGGGTCACCATGAAAAAAACGGTTTTTTTGCTCTAACTTTTATGTTTCAAATTTTACATGCAGACTGTCTTCGAAAGACTGTTAGAGCTTACTAATACAAACATTTTTCGACGCAGAACTTGTCAATATCTCAACTTTACTCAAAGTTATTGATATTTCTTCCCAAAAATATGCTCTTTTCATTTTTTTGTCATTATTTCTGGGGCAACCATAAAAAATGTTTGTTGGCGGAATTTAAAAGAACAGATTTCACTCTATATGATATGTTGTTTTCAAAACAATGTTATTTATTGTATTTGAGTAAATTAAAATTGAAATCATGAGTTTTTGGATGAAAACCCATCAATAACTTTGAACAGGATTAAGATATTGACGTGTTCTGCATCGCAAAATGTTGGTGTTGATAAGCTCTAAAAGTCGTACGAAAACCATTTTGATGTAGAATTTTAAATATAAAAGTTAGAGTTAAAAAAATCCTAATGTAACTCAGATAGAAGGCGCTAAAACAACTTTGTGGGAGATATTTATTGTCAAAAACTGTTTTAGATAAAGTTATAACATATGATAGAGCGCTCATTTTTATGTTATCAAAAATAGGTTGACCAAAATTGTCGATGAAATGAGAAATCTAACTTTCTTTCTTATAGATAGAGATAAACATAGCTCAACAATGCTGTAGCCCCAGTTATTTTAAACAACTTTGTACAACAAAGCTTTTTTCTATCTTTTAAAATAATCGATTTAACGCTTTTTCCTAAGTTGCATTAGGGTGACCATGTAAAAACAAGTTTTTTCTGCTTTAACTTTTATATTTCAAATTCTACATCAAAACTGTCTTCGTACGACTTTTAGAGTTTATTGATACCAACATTTTGCTAAACAGAACTTGTCTATATCTCAATCCTACTCAAAGTTATTTATAGTGTTTTACCCAGAAACTCATGATTTCAATTTCAATTTACTCAAACACAAAAAAAAAATTTTTTTTTGAAAATCATACATCATGAAGAGTGAAATATGCTCTTTCAAATGCAACCAACAAACTTTGTTTACGTTTGCCCCAGAAAGAATGACAAACAAATGAAAAGAGCATGTTTTTTGGGAAGAAATATCAATAACTTTGAGTAGAGTTGAGATATTGACAAGTTCTGCGTCGAAAAATGTTTGTATTAGTAAGCTCTAAAAGTCTTTCGAAGACAGTCTGCATGTAAAATTTGAAACATAAAAGGTAGAGCAAAAAAAAAAAACGTTTTTTTCATGATGACCCTTACGTAACTTAGAAAAAAAAGGCGCTATATCGGTTATTTCAAGAGATAGAGAAAAGCTTTGTTCTATAAAGATGTCTCAAATAACAAATAACAACATTGTCGAACTATGTTTACCTCTATCGATAAAGATAAGAAAGTTAGTGCTTTTATTTCATCGACAATTTTGGTCACCCTATTTTTGACAAAATAAAAGCGAGCGTTTTATCATGAGTAACAACTTTGTCTAAGACAATTTTTGTCTAGAGAGTAACTGTCGAGCTCTAAATGCTAATTTTCACTTAAATGCATCTCCTGGACTAATGTGCAATGTATGAATGTATCTTATCGAAATTCTAACTGTTTGCTTGAAACCGACGAGCGAATACACTGCATATTGTAACAGGACTGAAGTTTTCACCCGAATTGCTTTCGATATCAACATTTAACATTTATTCCAGTTGCACACTCAACAGCGATGGAGTCATGCATGGGTATAATTACTATTGGCCGAAAACGCAAATATCGAAAAAAAAACTGTATTTTTCATAGGCGAGAAGAGATTCAACAGCTCAATTATTATTGAATTTATCCTCTCTGGAGTCTGGAAACAAACTGACAACTTATCAAATTCATGCGACAAACATTTAGACGCGCCGAAAGAGTGCTAATAATCCAACGGTGTCAATAAATTCAAAATAATCGAAGTAACGGTGGTTTATTTCGTCACTCGAAGCTCTCTAGTCTCGAGCCTCGACGCTATGAAGAAATCGGACAGATCGTTGTGACCGAAAAATTTGAGAAGATATAATTTAGAGCAGTTAAGACCTGGTTAATATGAGCCAAAAAGCAGTATCGTTTCTCGAAGACTGAATGTCATCCCATGGAATACACTAAGTTATCATCCAATGATATTTGATAACTTGGTGTGTTCGGAGTTTTCCCATGCATTGTACGATGCAATCGTCGTAAATACAAATTGCATTCTCTGAAAATTCTGCACCTAAATAAAAATATCTCTAAAACATCCCGAATCATTTAGCCAAAAAAAACGACAGCACTTTTCGAAATTGAATCGTGAAACCGGTCCTTGTTCAGCCGCTCCCGTCCACATTCTATCCAGTTTTCCCCCTCAGGAATCGAGCATCAAATCTCAATCATAATCATCACCATCATTATCATTATCATCATCGACATCAGCACCGCACCGCACCGCGCCCCGCGCTGCACGAGCACCATGTGCGGCAGGGAGGAACAACATGAAACATTCACTCGACGTAACATAACATCATGGTGAGAGCGAGTGAGCGAGCGTAAAGTGGTTCCTCGACACACGATAAAGCCCTTCTGCATTGGCGCGGTGTGGTGGTCCAGAGTGGCACAAGGGAAGAATTACGGACACCGATCAGCAGAGAGCAAAAGGGAACAACCATATAACATAAATGCTTCATAATATTTGTATAAACAGAGAAACATTTTCATTTCGTCCCTTTTGTCGAGCGTGCCACCCGCCACCCCACTCTCGCCCGGCACACCATATAAAAGCTTCATCGGAATGAGAATCATCCAAGCTGGCGGTGAATTCCAGTTGGAATCACCGGTCCAAGGAGAATGAGAAATTGAGGGGGGAAAAGCTTATTAGGTTTCCCATCTCCCAATCTGCAGGCAGGCGGTGATGGAGTGGGTTTATGCTCTCGTTTCGGTGTGAAAGAGTGGCTGAAATTCGACTCGGTGGCGGTTGGAAAGGGACCGAAGATCGCGCTAATTGCATATGTATTTATGCTTATCGTACGCTTTGCTTTATGGCGAAAAAATGTTAAGATTGTGCGCTTTGCTTCCCACATTGCAGCCCTCAGTGTGAGTGCGACGTGATTTTTAACGTCTAATAAGATAAATGCGCGATGGCTTCGATGTGTTGGTTATATTCCCTTTTTGTTTCCCTTTTGCTGTTGCCTTACTCGCGTTAGCACACATCTTTGTGTGCCGTGTTTCGCCACACGAATACTGCGATCGGCCGGAGAGCAAGTTTGTGGCCAATCGGGGCGAAGCCACGCCTGCTGGGATCCCCACTGAAAAGCGGTTTGGTGTAGTTCACGGCACGGTGCTCAATACAGACGCACCGGGTGCTGCAACGCCTACCACTTGAGGACGGCTGTTGGGGGCCTCAGTTGGTCTACGTGTACCGTGATGGAACGACCGTTTCCGTTGCTCACTTCAGTAGTCAAGTGTTGCCGGGTATAATCTCTGTGCACCCTCTCCCCTTCTTTTTGGGTGCCCCTTTGCCGTTCCCCAATCGCTTGTCTGACCTAAGTGATGAACTAAAGCGACCGGCCGAAGGGTGTGTTCGTGTTGCGAGACGTGTGTGCGTAACGTGCGGGGGTAAATAGTACCAGCAGTAACAGCACTAGTTGTTTTTTTTTCTCTCTATATTTTGGTTGGTTTCGTTTTTGAGTGTGTCACATGCAACCCCCGGGTCGTAATCTGTACTGTATTGTTGTCCGCAGACACGCGAGTAACACTACGCGCTGCTCCCGTGACACGGTGCGAATTTAATTACCGATAATCCTTTCGAGTTGCAATTGCTCCGTGGTGGACGCCCGTCGAGTAGACTGCGGGACTGTTTCTGGCTCCTGTTGGAACAGGAAGACTTGGTCAGGCGTGATGTGCTTGTATCGCGTGGTGGCAATTGAGTTCCAATTGGAAGAAATGTGATTTTGGTGGGACAAAGTTCCGGAGTTCGGTGTGCGATAGGACAGACAAGTGGCAGCAAGAATAAGTGCAATTTTTTCGTAGCGACGGGTTAATTTCGGATTGGGCAGCTTCCGTGGTGGTGTGTTTTGTGTGGTAGCAGTATGCAGTAAAATGGCTACAATTATGTCACACAATTTGCCGCTGATACCGTTGCCTCTGAAGGCTACGACCGCAGCTGCCCTGGCGAAAACTACTGCCGGGCTGATGATGTCCGGATTGCTGGTGAAGCATCCGGTTGAGGATGTTTTTGGGCATGGACCGTCCATTGGGCTGGCACCGACGGATCGGAGCAGTCCGGATATGGCGAGCGAGGCCCGATCAAGTCCCGAATCGTTGATGATGCAGCAGCGCGAGCGGGAGGATGATCGGATGAGTTGTTGCAGCGAGGACAGCGAACTATCGGTGGGTCAGGAGGGGCTCGATGAGAACGATAAAACTATGAACAGTGACGAGAAGTTAAGTGTGGCAAGTACTTGCTCTAGGCTGGGAGGTGCGATGGACGTGGAGAAGATGATTGATCGACAAAGTGTGGGTGACGAAATGAGTAACGATTCTTCTCGGTACTCAAGCTCGAAGGAACCGTCGGAAGATTTTCTGAAAATTCCGGTGATGCGCCCTAGTCCCACCCGATTGCACGAGGAGTTCCTAAGAAATTCGCAGCTGTACGCAGAGGAGCTGATGCGGCAGCAGATGCAGATCGTGGCAGCAGCGAGAGGATTAAATCTAAGCCCAAAACCGCTGGATCCAACGCTTGGATTGGTCTCGAGACTGCAGGAAGCTCGAAGTCCCGGCAGAATAGGCTTCACGGAGGAGCAGAAACTTGGATTTCGACCGCACATTCGGGGGGTTGGGGAATTCTACCAAGACCCTAACCGATGGTCGGATGAGCGGAGTGTTCGTTCACCGCCAGAGTCGTCCTCCTTCCGAGGCATTCACTCCCACTTGAGTGCCATTTCGCAAATAACGCAGAACCTTAACAGCGACCTCAGTAAGCTAACTTCCCCGTCCAGTCTGTCCAGTGTTGCCTCGCGCGAGAGCTCTCAATCACCTCCCCAAGCTCAAGCACACTTGCTGCAGCTTAACAACAACATTGCGCTTAACGATCAGAATCTCAAGTTCAGCATCGACAATATCCTGAAGGCGGACTTTGGCCGTCGGATAACCGAACCGTTGAAGCGGAGTGGCAAAAGCTATGCGAAAAAGCCGTCGGTGACGGTGGAGAAGTCAAACGCGGCGATAGATTTGACCGCCGCGGAAAAACTAGTTGTGACTAATGGCACCTATGCGAACAATGGTTCCAATGGGTCCAGTGTTGCCAGCCGAAGTTATAACAGCAGTAGTTCTAGTGCTAGTGGAAGTGAAATTGAAATCCCTGCATCTCCCCAGCCTCCGAGCAAACCGAGTGAAGGAGGAGGTAGTGGTGGTGGTGGTGGTGGTGGCGGCGGCAGCGGAAGCAGCAGTGGAGGAAGCGGTGGCCCGATGGTGTGGCCGGCCTGGGTCTACTGTACCCGCTACAGCGATCGTCCTAGTTCAGGTGAGTTGCAACCCGGGTGGAACATTCCAAAGACAGCAGACGCGCGTCCCGCTTTCGATTCTGTGAATCGAAAATGAAACCGGAACTTGAAGAAGGCAATGAGGGAACGAGCGAAAATTCCCCTACGCTGTGGTTATTTCCCTACCGCGGATTGAGAGTGGTGGAACAAGGGGGGGAACATTGACCGACGATTAGTGTGAGGTACATGACGACGTGATAATGAGAATGAAAACCTGAACAAACCTCGCGTCGTTGACTCGAAGAAAATCATCTTCATGAGACAACAAACAAACTCTGCTAATGGACAGTCGCGGTTCGCAGCGGTTGTTGTGTCGTTTGGAGTTGTGCTTTCACGCTGACGGTTCCGCGGCCTTCGAGGCTCGCGAGGGGTAATAAAAATGACGTCTCAGGTTACAGCAATTACTTCACTCGTTACCGAGACGCCGCGCGCGTTCGTTTACCTGTCGACGAAAACTAAGCAATTTCCACCATGTAATCCCAGACCGGGATGATTGGTGCCCTAGACTTACTGCCCATTGTGGTACATCCCCTCGCTCAGTAGTCGGAAAGCCTTCATATCGGGAAGAAATTAATAGCTCCTATGAGATGCTTTCTAGATGCATGGTGTTTTCGGCAAAGTTAATCGTAAGGCGCGATTTATCCATCCGACTTGGTATATAGATATAGGTATTGGTATATAGATATGATACTAGAATAATTTTTAAATTTTGTTTCCCTTTAATTTTATATGTGCCGTTTTGTTTCACAATTTTCGTCATCTTTCACGCAGCTGAAAAATTCTATCCTCCCAGAATATGTTTGCTTTCTCGTCGAAAACTGTTCGAGGTATTTTTTATGTTGTCTGTACACCCAAAGTTAATTTTTAGCACATGTTATGGCATCCTGATTTATTACATTAAATGAGCTGAAAAATAACAGAAAATGTTCTACTTCCCAATACGTGTATATCATTTGTATAATATATATGCTAGAGCCAATATGAGCGAGCGAAACAGGAGACACATTTAAATGAAAGCATATGAAGGCTTTTCGTATAGTTTGCCAAATACACGGCCCAGACAGAGAAAGATATATTCTCGTTCATGTTCTTCTTCATCCTCTTAGAAAACACTTTCCAACTTCATTTTATGATGAGCTGTAATATTATCACGCTTCTATATAACAGCGCTGGCAGCTATATGGATAGCGTGGTCGTGCGAAATAGCTTTGCATTCCAGCCGGCCTTGGTTCGATCCCCATTGACGTCGTATGGACTTTTTTCGGGCACAATCCCAAATGAAATGAGAAAAGAAAGTAGAAAAAGATGTCTGCTCGCATACATACAATCCAGCTTTTAAAACAGCTCATTTATTGCGCATTTGGCTCTCCAGCACACGAAACGGCACCATTTCTGCCAAAGATGAAATGTTTTCAGCCAACGCTAGTTTGGGTGCAGAGTCTACATAAGTTCTTGCCATTAAGTGAATTTTGCAAGGAGCTGAACCTGTGATATCCAGTTAGTTTAGCTGATGGGATAGCACATCAGAAACATTCGTTGGGATTATGAAGCGAGTCGTTTCATAAACGCAATGAAGATGCAATCCTTTTAAGATTTTTTTGACCAAATTGTGTGGCACTGTCACAATTCACTTCTTCTGAAAGCGACTGACTTGGATGATCTTCTTGTGATTCGAGAATAATGAATGGATTCAGCTTCGAGATCAATTGCGATTTCTAAGCAAGCACTCATATTTGTAATTTTTTTTTATTTCAATGGTTGGCAATAGTTTGAAGAAAATTTTGAAATATTGAAACAAGTTTTTGGGTCAATAAGTGACCAGCATTTTCCATACACCTTTTATCTTTCGACTGAAGTGATTGCCATACAAATTTGTACAACCAACAAAGAGATATTAACGCTCGAAACTTTGCAGCTTTGCAGAGGCACTCTTTACCAGACGGCATGCAAATCGACGCGGTTTCTCACACCGAACAAAATTGCACCATACTGTGCGATATCTCTCATTCATTCTTCCGAGTAAAATCGAGCAAAACCTCTGCGTGTGACATCAACATTGAGAAAAACTGGAGCCAGACGACTTGAATGGTGATGATGATGATGATGATGATGTTTTGAATTTTAGAAGCTTTAAAATTCATCAGTTCATTCGCCTCTAGCATTGAAAAGACCAATTTGGGAAACTAAACTAAACACTCGGCCTTGAAAAAGGTAATTTCGAAAGCCTCACTGCCGTCTGGTCGCTAGCTGGATGACTGATGAATTGTGAATACTGTAATTTGGAATTGAGAATAGCTTGTTCATACCAGTCCGGTGCTATGATTGATGTTAAGATCGTTAGGAAAATCCATAGCAGAACTGTCAGTGGGGAACCCAGTTCAGAAGAAAACAAATGGAAAATGTCAGTGGGTGACTCGATATGTTGGGTTCGGTCAGTTCAATAGGGTTTCAATTTGGACGTCACCTACGAGGTTTAAATTCAATGAATAGAATACGGGGGAACTGAGATTGCAATATTTTCTCTATCCACATTGTTCGAAGAGCGAATGCTGCATTTGCATTTCGAGCGACCGATTTTCGCTCGTATGATTATCAGTAATATTCAAATATCGTACCTCGCTGATACATACTCATCCACGGTTCACAATAGGAAGATGTTAATTCTTCTAATTTTCCTTAATTTAAATAATTTATAGGTTAGGGAACCGTAATGTATAACCTGCCAAAAAAATAGAGAATTTCCGATTCGATTAGAATGCAAACCATCGAAATCCGTTCAGAGATAAAATAAATATTGGCGGTAAAACTATTTCATAAAAAAGTGTTCTGATTTGGAACCATTACTGAAAGACGTAATCTTATGTCAAAAATTAGATAATGATTTCATATTCATATTTTTATATCAATATTTTAATTTTAATTTTGCTAAAATGTCGACAATAATCGGATTGCTACACATACAAAATGGTAACGGGACAGGCGGGCTAACCATAAAAGCCCAATGGGCCGCAGGTTGAGTATAGCTGTTCTAGAGTGATTGAAAAAAAAAACTTGTAGAATTTTCCAATCCAATTCGCGAAATTTTAAAAATTTATTTCTAATATTGTTAGGCGAAAATCATATTGGATTTGTAGTTGGAATAAATGCACTTATCTACATATAAAACAAGGTTTTTCTCACATACGTATAACACATCATCACAGGAGAACGGTTGATCGAGTTTGTGTCGTCTATATATCGTTGAGTTTGTGTTCACCTGAATTAGAATGATAGGATACTTTGGAGGATTTTTGAAATAAATGATGAATGGAAAATTCGAAAAAAACTATGCATATCTTATACTACATGGGATGAAAAGTCCCGGGATTTTTACTGAAAACAATCGTTTTTTGGGCATAGCTGAATTTATTCTTCAAAATAGTTTCCTTCCAGGGCTTGGTATAGCGAGTTTCCAACATTTCGATTCCCTTTCTGTACTACGAAACGTCTTAGTCTTCGAAATATGCCCCAGCGCCACTCTGCAGATTGCCTATTGGACTCAGGAGTGTGGTAATGGATCCACGTTTCATCCATTGTCACAAAACGTCGAAAGAAGTCCACTCGATTACGCTTCAACAACGCATGAATCATCAACGCGCCGCTGTTTTTGGTCGACAGTCAGCAAACGCGGCACCCATCGCGCGCATAGCTTTTTCATGTCTAAAATGTCGTGCAAAATGTATCTTTGTACGGTTTATTTGAAATACCTCAGCTAACTCGCGTATCTTCACTTCACAATCGTTTAATACGAGTCTATGCGACTGGTTTTACGATTTCTGGATTCGAAGACTATTTTGGCCTTGCAGAGCGAGGTGCATCTGCAGTGTTTGTACGGCCCATTTTAAATTCACGAAACCACCGATAAACCGTTGTTCTCGAAGAAGCAGAAGTGGAATAGCATTTCGTCAACCACTGCATTGATTGTTCAGGAGTTTTTCCCATGTTCCCATGTAAAACAAGGATATTGAAAATAGAAAGGGAAAATTCGAACAAAGAGGTACGCATATGTATGTTTCGCAGTGAAAATTATCATTCAGATTAATTTTACAGATCTGAAGATAGCATACAACCTCTCTTGAAATATATTCGTTATTTTTACCAACCAAAATATTCTGTAGGAACAATAATTTTATGAACAACGTTTGCCGGGTCAGCTATTTCAGAATAAACATATTAAATGAAAATTTACTTTAACGTGAACATTTACTACTTGTTTGAAGCATTGAAAAAACATCAAATAATAATTTTCATGCAGAATGTAACGATTCGAAATTGTCTTCGGGGGTGCTAATCTGATAGAATATCATTTCTTCACGCCAAATTCAATCTTTCATAAATGTCGACAGTGCAAAATGTAAATTGTTTTTGTAAACATGCTCCGGACTATCTTCTGACCGATGAGTGATCAGATAAGGGAATAAGCATGAGATTCTGTTATTCTCACTACTTTCCATCCACTTTTCCAACATTTGAACTGCAGGAAACTACACCTAAGTCTTATTTTCCTTCCAAGAGGACATATTTCGCAATGATTCTGTGGAGGTTTGAGAGCGGAAGTCGGTGGAAGTTTTTTTTAAAACCATATCTAATGGTTGAATTTTGATGTCAGCATTTTTAATTTAATTGCAAATTCAACTTCCCCGTTTCTTAAGAGTATCATTACAACCAAGTCACTTTTATATTAAAAAATTCTCTACTGATCGTGATAATTGCATTCCATTTCAGTTGATTTGATGACACACAAGCTTTGACTTTTAAAAAGGAGTTGAAATCCTTTTGAAATTTCACAAAAACCCTCGCATGTAACAATTTTGGCAGAAGTTAAATGTTTAGCCGCTTCCGTTAGTAGTTGTGATGCTTCATCTAGCTTACCAATACTTGCTAAATATAGTTTTAGGCATATATAAACATGTTCGAGTGTATTGGACATGAAAAAAAAAATAAAAATTGAGTTTTGTCTACGGCTCAACGCACTGTGCGATGCTGCATTCTATAAACCGAACGAAATTGACTTCTGAACAAAATTGTGTCTGAAAGCGATTTCATATCTACATAAATAAAAATGGAAGGCCAAATGTGTTGGTAAGCGGGCAGCCCGAGGAAGGGATGGTCCGATTTGATGCACTTTGATGCATTCGTCTCTTCCCGTTGATCAATATAGCGGAGAGAAAAATCGGAATTTTTTTGGAAATCTCTGAAGGAAAATTCGGAAAAATGAATTTAAGCGTTTTAGTCCATTTGATGTTTGCGCTAATGAAATCGGTCTCTGTTCGCAAGTGGAAAAGGATTTTCAAGTAAAGTAACGCACTCCTATATCTTCTGTCTATATAAATAAAAATGAAGGCCAAATGTGTTGGTAAGCGGAAAACCCGAGGAAGGGATGGTCCGATTTTGAGCTGTCTTTATTTTGTTGTATTCGTTTCTTCCCGTAGATCAATGTTATGTTATGGTTAAAATTTTGAAATTTTATCAAACACTAGCTAACCCGGCAAACTTCGTCCCGCCCATTTACTTGATTAATTCTCGAGTAATGCAGAAATTTGTGTTTTATTTGTATGGCAGCCACCCCTAAGAGAGGGGGGAGGGGTATCTAACCACCATAGAAACATTCATTGCACCCTAAAGTTTCCATATGCCTAATTTGGTTTAATTTGCTTGATTAATTCTCGGGTAATGCAAAAATTTGTGTTTCATTTGTACGGCAGCCCCCTCTAAGAGAGGGGGAAGGAGTATCTTAACACCATAGAAACATTTATTGCATCCTAAAACCTCCACATGCCAAATTTGGTTTCATTTGCTTGATTAATTCTCGAGTAATGCAGAAATTTGTGTTTCATTTGTATGGCAGCCCCCCCTTTGAGTAGGGGAAGGACTGTCTAACCATAATAGAAATATTCATTGCACCCTAAAACTTTCACATGCCAACTTTGGTTTCGTTTGATTGATTAATTTCCGAGTAATGCAAAAAATTGTGTTTCATTTGTATGGCAGCCCCCTCTAAGAGAGGGGGAAGGAGTATCTTATCACCATAGAAACATTTGGTGCATCCTAAAACCTCCACATGCCAAATTTGGTTTCATTTGCTTGATTAATTCTCGAGTAATGCAGAAATTTGTGTTTCATTTGTATGGCAGCCCCCCCCTTTGAGTGGGGGAAGGACTGTCTAACCATCATAGAAACATTTATTGCACCCTAAAACTTTCACATGCCAACTTTGGTTTCGTTTGCTTGGTTAATTTCCGAGTAATGCAGAAATTTGTGTTTCATTTGTATGGCAGCCCCCCCTTAGAGAGGGGAGAGGGGTCTCAAATTATCACGAAAACCTTCCCCGGCCCCCAAAAACCCCTACATACCAATTTTCATGTCGATCGGTTCAGTAGTTTCCGAGTCTATAAGAATCAGACAGACAGACAGACATCACTCCATTTATATATATATATATATATATATATATATATATATATATATATATATATATATATATAATGAATGGAATATATATATAGATGTATATAGATGTATTCCATGTAAGGGAGAAACATATTATTTGCAAGTGAATCAAGAATCTTGAGCGAAAATTGCGAGTTCTTCGATTGAACCCACGAGCGTTCGCTTAGTAAGAAAACGTGATTGTTTGAAAGAGTTCATATCAAAAAATAATTTTGGGCAAGACGAAGTTCCGATCATTCTCCCCAATTGTTTTTCTACAGCTCTTAGATACTCTTCAGCAAAGTCGTGTAATGGTATTATTACCGAAAAAACGACTGCGACTACGACTGGGTATATGTACTTGGCCCATTCTGACTGAACCAAAAAATATTTTTCAGAGATTTGATTGAACAATTTGCTCATGGAATAATATCATTTACTCAGTAGAATTTCCCTCACTAAACCTCTACAATAAAACAAGCCATAATGCTTGAAAGAGTATGTTACTCACCAAAAATAATCAATTACGAGTACAGTTCTTGATATTCTAAAAAAATAATTTTCTTCGACAAATGGGTTAGCGTGATTTTGAAACAGAGTACGTGCAGTCAATGAAAGAACACGATTGGAAATTAATTCGATCATAGAAAGTTTAGTAAAAACATTTTTTTATACTCTGATACTTGGCCCACTCTGTCTGAACAAGATATAATAATATATTCGATCAACTTTTGAATAACTATTGTCTGAAAAACGAATGCATTGTGTTTCAATATGAGTTAATTTCCGTGTTCATTGGAGGACAAAGGAAAGAATCTTCTGATGTGCAGAAATCCAACATTTTATTTGAAATTTCTTCCTTTTTCTGGATGTCAAAAAACACGGTTTGCTCTAGTCGCTATGGTCATATGCACTTGGTCCACTCTGACTGCATACTATTAGGGGCTGTCCACATACCACGTGGACAGAAAAAGCACGATTTTAGACACCCCTCCCCTCCGTGGACAAGCGTGGACATTTCCTATATCCCTTCCCCTGTTGTCGAAGTAGACATTTCTCGATTTTTTTTGAATAACAATCGGGATGCTATGCTATGTTTAAACATTGATATAAAAGTTTATGAATAGTTTGTTAATAGTAATAGAACTCATTATATCAAATTATATCAAATCGTCACTTGTGAATTTTATCTCGGAGATTTTTTAGCATAAACTGACGTAAACTGGCTTAGCTGCTTAAGTTTTGGAGAAAATCAAACAATGAAACAAGGCCTCAGTGGTATAAAAAATCGATATCATCACGTTGTTTAAAATATTAATTGGTTGTGTGGTGTTATGTAGTTTTGATTTGATCAACACCTATATTGCTCAAACTAATAGACGTTAGTCAGTGCCTAAAATAATGAAATTTTTCGTCATCCTTCACGCAACTTTAAAATTCCATCATCGCAGAACTTCTTTGTTTTTTTTTGTCAAAAGACTGCGCAACGTGCTTTTTATGATTGTCCTTTAATTACTTTTTCCACCGGCCTGAACAAATGGTAATCTAAAGATGCAATACAGTAGAACCCCGATTATCCGCGGAATAGTCTGGCTAGCTACCCACGTATAACGAAAATCGCGGATAACGCAATAAAGGACTAAACATGAAAAAAAATATATTCTAGCATGAAAACTATGTTTTATCAATACAGAAATCATTAAATCCATCTACAAGGTCGTGTACACCAGTGGACAGATAATGTGAAAACCATGACCTAAACAAAAGTGCATGAGCCTTTCACTCACTGCCAAATTCCGGGAAGGCCTATAAATATACTACGGAACTCGCTGTCGCTCGCGGATCCACTGTTTTTGAAACAAAGAATGACTTTCTCTTGGTGTAGACAGGATTTGAGGATAGCTAAAGTAGGTCATTTGGCTGGCTCAAAAATTTTGTTTCACTCAACATTGTTGTGAATGCTTCGATTTTGCATCACCAGCCACGATCGAAAAAACGAAATACGACCCATTAAATGTTTTCTGCTAAAATATTTTTATTTCGTGTCTGCACTAGGATTGAGCGATTCCGGATCGATTTTTAGAAGCTCGATCTGATTCTGATTTCAAATTTTTTTAATCGATCTTTTGTACTCGAGAAAATCGAAAGCATCGATTTTTTTGCTTTCAATTTTTTCGATCTTTGTAAAACGTTTAATAGATTTTTTTTCAGTATACATCGATTTTAATATCACCAAAGGCCACCTAACAATTTTTTTCAACATAATGTCAACATTTAAATCGCTTCCTCTACGATTTAATTTCGTACAAATGCTGATAGAGACTAGATGTTGACATCAATTCCATGTGAAAGGTTGGTTTTGAGAACTGATGCCAAAATGTAGAATCGGCTTCGACTGCATGACAGACGTATGGCACGTTTGGCTTTTATGGGATCGTTGCTTATTTGATAAAACGACTCCCTGACGGCACAAGATGAATACCCCTGAAAATATTTTTTTCTGAACTTTAAAATTTGTTATGTCCTTAATGCTGAGGATCAAAACAAAATGCTTTTGATGTTTGAATAGAAATATAAAATTTGTATTCCCTGTTTAAAGGACAGTAACACTCCTATAGAATAATCAGAGAAATTGGGAAAAAAGCTTTTGATTTTTCGAAGATCGATTCGTTGGTACCGATATAATCAGTGGATCGATCCCTACGCCGTTTAGAAAATCGATTCGACAAGATCTATCTATTTTTGTAAAGATCGCCCAACCCTAGATTGCACCTCATTTTTAGTTCATTAACGCGTTATCCGCGATTTCCGTTATTCGCTGTGACCTTCCCAAACTATTTCACGGATAATCGGGGTTCTACTGTATCTGTAATGGAGCTGCTAATTCATATGTCGTGTACTGAGGATTATTCTTGATCAGCGTCTCTATTTGATTATCATTAGTGACGGTATGAACTTGCTGGGCAACCCAATAGAAGCGTATTCCAGAACGAAGAAGAGATGTTAAGAACACTTTCGAGAGATACAGTGCGTGTATCCATAAAAGAATTTGTTATTATTTTATTTTCGCGAAGCCTTGGAAGTTTTCGAAAGATGGAAGCGAAACGGTTTCAAGAGCGGAAGTTGAACCAAAAACACCATCTAGGAAAACAATGTCGTATATTTTTAATATTACAACATTCTAGCATTGACGATGTCTTCAATCTGTCATTTCAGCATTGTGTTCTCAAACTAATAAAAATACATCGGATATGAAAAAATTTGAATTTTTTCAGACAACTCAACCTCGATAAACACCGATAAATTTCTCGGAAATGCAGAATAAATTTCATTCATTGTTAAAACAGATGTAATTTTTTTTTCAAATTATGTATTTAACGTGTCCACGTGGACATTATCTATACCCCCTCCCCCCTCATCGTGGGCATGCGTAGACATTTCCGTAACCACTACCTCCCTAAAGTTGTCCACGTGGTATCAGTTATTGCTGATCAGTCAATATAAATTTATGCTATAAACCTAGCTGTTTGCGACGCAAATGTGATCTCATGAAAGTAGAATGTATGTTAAGAAATTCTTGATTGTTCGCTACTATTAACCCATTTTTTTCTAATTTTGTTACATAGTCCGATCTGACTGAACACAGACCATATGCAAAAGTGTCAACATTACCACGACGCGAAACGAAATTGTGTCTGACAGGCATCTCATATTATTGATTATGTATTAGCGAAAAGGCTAGGGAAATTATAAAGAAAATAGTAAAGCTAGGGTGAGAAATACGTGTTCGAAGTATTTGAATAGCACCAGGTGATCATTTTCATTCATGTTTCAACAATTTGAAACTGCTGTCGGGCATGTTAATATTATAGAGAGTAAATAGCTCCACGAATACAGATGAATTATGTTTGACGATTGTTACGCATCAAGGCAATGTTGTCACTTTTGAACCACGTCGATTGGGTTTGAATCTCGGACGAATTTGAAGTCTCCGGTTACAGCAATTACTTCACTCGTTACCGAGACGCCGCGCGCGTTCGTTTACCCGTCGACGAAAAATAAGCAATTTCCACCGTGTAATCCCAGACCGGGATGGCTGGTGTTCTAGCCTTACTGCTCCTTGTGGTACACCGCCTCTATCACCTAGCGCGTTGAAGCGTCCCGGGACGGATCAGTGTCAGCTGTAATCACTTTCCACACCTCTCGCGCACCTGCTAAACGCGACCTTGGTGGCGTAGTTCCGTTGGTCCAACGCCTGCTCGGACGGTGAGCTGCAGCAGTTGTCAGCGTTCATGCAGTCGAACATGAACATGTTGTTTACTTGCGCTCGATTCGCGTTCGCAACGAATCAACGTGTGAGAGGCAAGATAAGATAAACGCCACGCCAACTATGGTCGGTTTGGATGCGAACAGTGTGTGCGTGTGTGCGTCCATGTGTGTATGTGCATGTAATTGTGGACAACTTCTCCTTTTTCAGGGAGAATTCACCAGTCCTACACTGGTTAAAGTTCTACCAAGAGCAGCTCATTAAGTGGTTTGTGAATTACAGTTTGACTGCAAAATTTCCATTTCTTGGAAAGTGTTTCGTTTTTATGCTGGTTCCAAATGAAGCAATTCTGCGGCGTGATGAATTCATTACAAACCGGGCGCTTTGTCTCAATACATATGCATGCAGTTTGGTGACATTCCTCTTAACCCACCCCCAATCGACCGAAGCACTTCTATTCGTAATCGACGGTTTTTGGGGTGCACGAACCAGACCAGAGTCCCATTTGTTTGCGGTTGGTTGGACCAATTTAATGGAGAGTCTGAATGTCATCATTTTAATTTGCAGCACACAATTTAGACGCAATTAAACTGTGTTTCCAAGTGAAATGTGACGACGAGAGGTGATGTTTATGGGCGATCCGACGATATTGGCGGCGTTCGAAAATTACACCTGGGGCGCGTCGATGAAATTTCACTTTGAAATAGTGAACTCGTTTTCCGCCTCTCACTCACACTGGGAATTCGTTGAATCTCAACCAAAAGTGATACCTTCCCGGATTCACTCTCCGCCTTGCTTTGTGCACTATTTTTTGCCATCATCCGTTATTTATTAATAACTTTCCCGGGAACGAGCGGGCCGGCATTTAATTAACACATAAAAACCCGTAATTAAAACAAGCCCATTTCACTCTTTGCAATAACGCATCGGAATATGCTGTTCCATTGTTTTTCTCCGGCCCGGGACGAGACTTTAGCGCCGCCGACAGAGGTTCTGGTCCGGTCAGGGCGTTTGCAAACATTGATTGACCGCTGGTGGAGTGGTGTTATCTCTGCCCCTCCCCTCACGGAACACAAAGACGAAGTGCATTGCACACTTTCTCATCCATCATTATGCATGAGCATGTGAGGTTTTGGAGCAAAAACTTTGATGCAATAGCTTTCGTTTTGTTTTTTTCATGCTATCTTCTACTCCAATTCAGAGTTATTGGATGTATATCTTAACATATTCTAGTAGTTTAATCGTAATATCTGAAAGCATGAGTCTAATAATTGGTTCCAGTTCCAATAGAAGTTTACTTGTTAATTAAAATCTATAATTTATTTAGTTTATATATATACATCAATGGAGCGTTGGTAGCTCTAAAATCTTAGTTCTTCGAGTACAGTTATATAAGGCAACTTTTTTTTTTTTCGTTACGTTATATCGAGTTACCTTATGTCGAAACAAACAAAATTGTTCAGATTGATTTTGATTCTTGATTATTCAAAAATGCGCAAAAACTCATTTTTAATCACCCAGCAGTATTCATAAACCTTTCTTATGCCCATTTAAGATAGTTTTCGTGAACAAACATGATCAGTTTTAAGTAGAGGAAAAGGTTTGAAAAAAAAAAAATGAAGTGAAGTTGGTATCAATTAGTGATGAAACGGATAGTAGTTTGTCTGGATACCGGATAGTTTCAAGGCGGATTGCGGATATCCGGCAATCGGATATTCGGCTTTTTAACGGGTGTTAAATAAAAAATGAGAATTTTTTCAATACCTTTCAGTAACTCAAATAAAGAGCGTAAAATTTTCTTTCTCCAAGAAAATTGCTCTTTGGGCTCTCTAGAAACAGTAGGCGTGTTTGGTTTTGCTAGTTTGAATTTAGTCAAAGCAAAGATGGCGTCGAAACAGCACGTGCTCCGCGAACGCATTGTACGGTTCTACGAAACGTATTTCCAGCAAGGAAAAAAGTTCACGGTGGCACATTTAAAGGAAGAAAATATACCTGTCAGTACGGTATATCGTATCCTGGGTTCCCTGAACGTAGAGCGGAAGGTCGGAAGTGGTCGTCCGGTGACGATAAGACGATAATGACGAAGCAGGGGAAGACATCGTTAAAGAAGTTGTTTGACAGCAAGGACGCAACCAGCCTGCGTGACGCCGGTCGGAAATATGGCTGCTCCCACGTATTGATCCATCGGACCCTCAAAATGGAAGGAATCGTCTGCAGGAAGAAGACGAGGTCGCCGGAGTACACGGAAGAGCAGATTGAGACGGTTAAATCACAGTGTCGGTGGATGACCAAAAAATACCGCGGGACGTCTTTCGTTCTGGACAACGAAAGCTATTTTCCGCTGTCCAAAACGCATATTCCAGGAAATGATAATTACTACTCCAGCGACAAGTCACCCACACCGCCTGAAGTGAAATAAAAGTTCAAGCACAAGTTTGAAAAAAAGGTTATGTTGTACATCGCCATTTCCGACCGGGGCATTTCAAAGCCTTGGTTTAAGCCGAGCGGTCTGGCAATCAACCAACAAATATATCGAGAAGAGTGCCTCAATAAAATTCTGCTGCCGTTCCTGAACGAGCATCACGCGGATGGGAAGTACGTCTTCTGGCCGGACAAGGCGTCTTCCCATTACGCCAAGAAGACGCTGGCGTATCTTGAGGAGAAAAAGATACCGTTCGTGCCGAAAGATCGTAACCCAACAAACTTGCCCCAGTGCCGCCCAATAGAGGATTTCTTTGGCTCACTCAGTGCCCTAGTGTATAAAAACAATTGGAGGGCCAAGGACACGAAGCAACTGACTACAAGAATCCGGAAAATGGACGTAAGTGCCGTACAACGTTCTTGTGAGAGCATCGCGACAAAGTTGCGTCGAGCAGCAGACCACGATCACGGCCAGCATGTTATTAATAAAAAATACTGAAATCGATGAAAAAAAATAATTTTTTTTTATTTGTGATTGAAAAAATTCTCATTCTATATTTAACACCCGTTATTTGCGAATACGAAACTAGCAGACACTGCATGTGTGCATGAAGCGAATAAAGGATTACATTTAAGAAGAAATAAACACACAGAAAAATAATGAACTATGAATAAATTGTCCGTTTCCGTGGATCCTTTAATAGAGATTCAAGTTTTCTGTAAATAATCTTCAACTGGGTTTTTTTCTGATAACGATTCAACTACTTAGGAGAAGGTCAGAATTACTTAATAGAAACCTTTTTAGAACCGATGATCAAGTCAAGAGGAACAGTCTTGCTGGAAATGTTATTGGAGTACATAAAATATCTTGCGACGAATCTTCTGAGAGTAACAGCTCATTGTCATCTTCAAGACCTGTAAATGAAACAAACGAGACGAAACTGAATCAAACCTTATACCGTTTTGTCCCAAATTCCGAACACTTAAGCTTTGTTGGCCATTATACAGCTTTGTTGGCCCAATACTCAAAATGGTACTTTTTCGCGGAATTATTGTGGTTTTTGGATACAATAGAGCCTTTTATTACATTTTAAAACCAAATAAAACATTTTTCTTTGGAAAAATACTATACCCCAAAAAATGGAATTTGTTCTTCGAAACTTGATTCAAATTTCGAATTTGCTCACGAAAACATTCTATCGCTGGTTTAGACAGTCACTTTTTTTTTGCAAATGCCTAGTATTATAAGTTATGGGCAGTAACGATACCTGTAAATGATGTAAAAATGAAACCTATACCACAAAGAATGTCAGGATTTTTATTATTAAATTATTTATAACATTAATGTTGAGTAAATTTACATTTCAAATTTAAAATTGTTCGGAATTTAAGACAAAACGGTACACGAAACTCACGGCACACCTTTTGGGACTGTTTCAACGAATTGGCAAATGAAAATAATAGTTAGCGTCGCGTTCAGGAAAAAAAACCCGTTGCTGACGAAATTGACGAAATGTGAATGACGATTGCGATCGGTTCAAAATTTGGTGGTCATTAAAATCTAAGCAATCAATCGAGGGCAAGGATTGTTAGAGTTTATCTTTCAGCTCTTGGCAGTAGTATTACAGCGAAGGCTGTTCTCTAAAGTTGGTCTGATGTACGAAGAAAAACGTAATCGGTGGTCATCATCAACTTCCGAAAATTTATAATTTATTCATCATAATTTACCACTGAGTAATTTTTAGTACTGTTCATAAATTAATGTTATGAGTAAATATTAATTTAAAAAAAAAATTTGGCATTTCAGTAATAAAACTTTATTTTTAATTGGAGATAAATTAGCCAGCATAAGCTAGCTAATGAGCTATTTTGTTATGATTTATGTTGTGTTAATGAGAAATTGTTGATTTTTTCCAATATCCGGATAGCAAATATAGGCCGGATAGACCAGATATCCGTTTCATCTCCAGTGTCAATGTTTATGTTGTAGTTTCTATGTTTGACTTACTTACTTTCCCCTGAATTTTGTTCTTGAAACAAATTCAAACATGTATCGATATGCGTCGAAAGTTACCAGAACTAAATTAATTCAACTTTATTGAATAATTCCGCCATCCAGGTCGAGATTCAAAATGAAAACTGCACATGAAACATTTATTTTTATAATTTTAAATGTTTAAAAAAATGTGAACTTTATTTCTTTCCGTATCAACTAGGACAGTACTTGTTTTGAAAATATGAAACGTAATATTATTGGGTTTATATAGTACATATTCACAAAGCATTGAGAAAAAAGTCCAATGCTATCCCATTTTACGGTACTCATTTGTTTAAAAACTTACTGGAAACATACTTCGTACTCCAAAAACTATTTCTGCATTGTTTATTTTTAATTCTAAGACATCTGAAAAAGTTACGTTATATCGAGGTTGCCTTATATCGAGGTATGCTGATTGGTAATTGATAAGAAGTGAGAAAATTGTTATGTCTATTCCTCTGCCGTCGAGAAGGGATACTTTTGAACCTTTTTTACTTTGAGGTTCTTCTTGAATTCATTCTTGTTAGAATTAAAGAAGCTTCAAAATGAAAACTTCATTCGTCTCTTAACACTGTGAGGTATGAGGCTACCATGAATTGTGAATATGTTTACAGGACGTGGATGCAAAATGTGTTTGTGCTAAATTTAAGCTGAAATCAGATCATTTTTTTTTCATAGCGATTCAAAATTGGTTTGTTTGAACTGGCTGGTGGGATATTTCGAGTTGATTTGTGTTTATTGCTGATTGCAAAACAAACCTCTTGAATTGTACGTTCAATGATATGCTTGGCATCTCTTTATTGATTTTATGTTGGTCGAATGATCCCATTCAGTTGGATCTTCTCGGAGATTTGGTGAAGTCAGTGCTCCTAAGATGATACTCAATTTACAACTTACGATTTTTTGAATGGATTTCGTTTCAGAATATCCGATGCTTATGATTCGGACTACTTGGAGAAGTATTCAATAACAATTTGATAATACACTGCGTTTCATAACTATCTATCTGAACCAGACAGTTTTGAAAATATTTCCCTCAAATCATCAAACTGTCGCCTGCAAAGTTACGAGTTGAAAAATTACATGACACGTTCCGTAAGTCCTTCCAGTGTGAAGAAATTCTATTCAAGTTGGATTTCTTTTTGTCAGAAAAGTTCTCATGAAATAGTGAAACCCATGACATTAGCTTCCACATTAGTTTTTGTACCCGCAGCCTTGAAAATGAGATTTTTATGGTTTGGGGAAAAATTGCTCAAAAAGGTCTGGTTCAAGTAGCTTACCATCAACACTAATGAATAGTCAGAAGTGCAACGAAGTACTTCAGTATCATTTACTGCTGTTTTTACATAAAAAACACCGTGATAATTGGGTCGTTTGGCATCAATTAATAAAATCCGGAAAGTCATGACATGGTTTAATGAATAGGGGCTTCAGATCCGGGACTGGTCAGCTTGTTTACCAAATCAAAACCCTATAAAGAACTTATGAGGAGTAATCGTACGAGTATTAGATGCAGTATGAGTGATTTGAAGAGCTTAAACAAGCAATATCCTCTGCGTAGAACGAGATACACATTATAACATGGCGCAGCATGGTCGGAATCACCCGAATGGGTTATTTCAACTGATTGAGAACTAATGATGTCCTACGAATTAGAAACTTATTGTGATTCATGTGAAATTGACGTTAATTTTGTAAAGGAGTGAGTGTTTTTCTATATGGTTCTATAGTTATGAAACAATGGAATTTTAGTTTTTTGAATGTTGCTCGCCTGGACATAACAATATAGTTCAAATTGCCAGTCTTATAAATGATGATAGTTATTATATCTGACGCTATATACTTCAATTCAACCGACTTCTTACATATATCTGGAAACTCAGAAAAATGGAGTGGTTCTATAGTTATGAAACGCAGTGTATTCCGTGAGCTGCAGAGATCTCAGTTAGTTCTGTACTGATATGGGTTTTATAATCGTCAACAATACAATATTAGGAAATTGTATACATGTTTCATAAACAAAATCTTCATCAGAAACACCCATCAATCCGCTATCGGGGTACAATACCATCGGCTCTCTTGCAGCATTACATAAAAAAAATGCAGTTTAGCTATCCTCATCGCAATCCATGTGCAAAGTTTTCTGAACATTGGATCCGCAGATAAATTGTGAAGGATCAAAATTTGGTTAGCTCAAATTTGACGTATTTCTTTTGACAGTGCATTTAAAACCCTGAACATCCCTAATTTTCTAGGTGTGTGAATGCAGCATGGTTCTTCTTTTCTGATTTTGACGCTCGCTCTTCAGTTCTCATGACATAAAAGCAAGAGGAGCAACACTTGAAAACGTTGTACAGCGTTCTCGCCAACTTTGTAAGCCTCAGAGCGCGAATATGTTGCGTTTTTTACCGGTGTTAATTTTTTGGAATTTTTCTTAACATTGCCTCAATATTTTGTATGGGTCGGAACTTTGGGGTGTGATCTCCGGGAATTCATTGATGTATATGTTCTGGTTGATAGTCTCGGTGACGATGAAATTTCCCCTTTTCCAACCGCAGGGGTGGATGACCCACCAAACCTGGTATTTTTTGGGGATTTTGATAGTTTCAAGGTCTTGAAGATGTCTGCCACCTTTCCCCTTCCTGTCTTGTAAAACTTGTGAAAGCCCTGTCCCGAAAAACTACTTGATGTTTTTGCCGATTTTGCCTACTCCGGGTGCGTTTGATCAACTTGCTTGAAACCAATTTTTATAACTGAAGACTGAACATCAATATCAAAATAGAGGAATCATTTTATACGAACGCGCCTACAAAATGAAGTTCAGATTTTTTTTTTATTTAAATCGTTTATTTTTACAGGCTCAGTTACATAGGTTTAAAGGAGCCGAACTCCTTACTGTATTGTTACTAGTATATATACATTTTTCCTTAATTCTAATGTTAATAATATAGGAAACCGATTACTCGCGGTCGACTCGAGTTTAGAAGGGTGACATATTTTCTTCAGGAAAAGGGGATATGAGGATATATTGACAATGATCACACTCACACACTCAATCACACTCATCACACTCAATTCTTAAACCTATCTTATATCTAATATGTATTTACATTTCATCTTATTCTTAAGAAGGGATCCGATCTCTCACAAAGGAAAAGGAAAAGGAAAAACTAAGGGTATAAGGACAATCACACACGAAGATCGATAGCTTTAAGGAATACATATATTTGGGATATGTAATCAAGGTCTAACCGAGCCAACACGTCTCTCACCGGCACATTGGGCTGCCTTCCTCGGGCCCGAAGGGTGACTACTAAATTCGATCTGGCGACAAGATACAGCTCGCACGACCAAACAACGTGCTCGATGTCGTGGTAACCTTGGCCACAAACACAAAGATTGTTGTCGGTAAGATTATTACGAAAGAGTAGCGCATCTAACGAACAGTGATTGGACATGAGTCGGGAGAAGGTGCGAATAAAGTCCCGACTCAAGTCCAGACTTTTGAACCATGGTTTGAGGCTAACCTTAGGGTAAAGTGACCAGATGGTCAAAGGTCTACCGCGGGACACAAATAACAAAACGTTATGTATATACGTTATGTGAAAATAAACCATAGTTTAGCGAGTCTCATTTATTCGTGAAACACTGTTCATGTGTCCTCGCAATTAAATCTGATCTGTATTATTTCTTTCTAAGTATCGTTATTCAGTTGTAATTTTTCTGTTGTTTAGATTTTGTTTACACCTGAAAATCACTGACTCAGTTATAGCATTTAAGCCTGGCAAGCACGATTCAAATTCATTAATTGTCTTCAAATTACCGAATGGAATGCTCGAAAATTTCAATCCATTTTTCATCCAATTTAGTGTTAACGTATGCATTAAAAAATGGAATATTTTCCGATTGGCATGACAAAAATATACGTTTATTAAGCCTACAACAAAAATTATTCAAGGCTGTTCATTTGCGATACTTTATTAAACAACCCTACCTCTTCCTGTCCAGCATACACTAGTTCTTCCGGCTTATTTAACACGTTAATCCCTGACCGAGCTAGAGGACCAAAGATGAACTTTTCGTTCGACTCAAGTTGGTCCCTGGTTTTATAAAAATCATTATAAATCTTTATAAAAATCTTAAAAATAAATGTTTATAAAAATCAAATCCTTATAAAAATCTATTTTCCGATTTTGTTGCTGTCGTTTCCTGTTAACACTCTCTAAACAAAAAGTCCACTGTCGGCACGATGAAAACAGCTCAACGTATTAATCGTTGAATGCATTGGAAGCGCTCTTGAACAGTCTGACAAATGAAAGTTTTATTTTGAGGTTCATCCATTTAAGAAAATCAACATGATCAAATTGTAATACTGAAATATATTGATATCGCGGGACATTTTCGTTCCTTTTGCCAAATGCGGGACGTTTCGCGGGACGTAATCCTACGCGGGACATTTTGTTGAAATGCGGGACTGTCCCGCGTAACGCGGGACGTCTGGTCAGTTTACCTTAGGGATAATCGAGTGGAGCCACCGGCCCAATTCATCTTCGTTCCATTTGCGTTGCCAGTTAACTATGGTATTTTTGCGGACTAAAGAATAAAATTCATTGAAGGCGATTTGACGCTGATGAATATCGCCTTCAATTGCACCTACCTTTGCTAATGAGTCAGCCCTCTCATTACCCGGAATTGAGCAATGTGAAGGGACCCAGACAAAGGTGATCACATAACAGCGTCTGGATAAAGCACTCAAAATTTCTCGTATTCTCTCAAGGAAGTACGGCGAGTGCTTTTCCGGCCTCACTGAACGGATAGCTTCGACAGAGCTAAAACTATCCGTTACAATGTAATAGTGTTCAACAGGTCGTGAGGCGACGCTGTCCAGCGCCCTGTGTATCGCTGCCAATTCAGCAATATACACTGAGCAAGGATTCTGAAGACTGTGGGAGGTGCTAAAAAATTCGTTGAACACTCCAAATCCTGTGGAATCATTCATAGAGGACCCATCAGTAAAGTACATATTATCACAATTGATATCCCCATACTTTGCATCGAAGATCGTTGGAACGATCCTCGATCGAAGATAATCTGATGTTCCATGGATATCCTGCTTCATGGACAGATCAAAATGCACAGAGGAATTGATGTAGCGAATATACGAAGAAGGATCAACCTGCATGGAGATGAATTCATGATATGGACTCATGAACCCAGATTGAAAATTTAGCTCGATCAGCTGTTCAAAATTTCCGATCACCAATGGGTTCATAACCTTACACCTGATGAGGAACCGAAGAGATAATAAATTGAAGCGATCTTTTAGTGGGAGTAGGCCTGCCAAAACCTCGAGACTCATGGTATGCGTTGAGGGCATACATCCCAGAGCAATACGGAGACAAAGATACTGAATTCGCTCGAGTTTAATGAAGTGTGTTTTGGCAGCTGATTGAAAACAGAAACTGCCGTACTCCATCACTGAGAGAATAGTTGTTCTATACAACATTATAAGATCTTCTGGATGGGCTCCCCACCATGTGCCGGTAATTGTACGGAGAAAGTTTATTCTTTGTTGGCATTTTTTACTCAGATACCTAATATGGGCCCCCCAAGTACATTTGGAGTCGAACCAGACCCCAAGATACTTGAATGACATAGCATGAGTGATCGGTTTACCCAAAAGTTGAAGCTTTGGTTTTGCTGGTTTATACTTCCTAGAAAAAACCACCATCTCTGTTTTCTCCGTGGAGAAATCGATCCCTAGCCCAATGGCCCAGGTTGAAAAATTGTTCAATGTATCTTGTAAGGGTTCTTGCAGGTCGGATTCGTTTGATCCTACGACAGACACCACTCCATCGTCTGCAAGTTGTCTTAGGCTGCAATTTTGTGTAAGGCAATTGTAAATGTCGCTTACGTAGAAGTTGTACAAAAGGGGGCTTAAACATGAGCCCTGGGGGAGGCCCATGTAAGAGACCCGACTTACTGCCGAATCTCCGTGAGAAAAGTTCAAATGTTTCTCACAAAGCAAGTTATATAACATATTATTCAATAGAGGCGGCAGACCCCGAGAGTGTAATTTGTCCGACAAAACCTCTATTGAAACTGAATCAAAGACCCCCTTTATGTCCAAGAATACTGAAGCCATTTGTTTTTTTTCGGCGTAAGCCATTTGAATTTCTGAAGAAAGCAACGCAAGACAATCATTCATCCCCTTGCCCCTGCGGAACCCATATTGTGTATCTGAGAGTAGGCCATTCGTTTCAACCCATCGATCAAGGCGAAACAAGATCATTTTCTCCAACAATTTCCGTATACAAGACAGCATTGCTATTGGGCGGTAGGAGAACAGAGGGAGAAGACGAGGTTGAAGGTAAAGTGGGATCGTTAAGGGCAGATGGGAGAATTGAAGTCGGACGCGGGTTTTCCGGGTTTTTGAATAGCTATAACTCGTACTTGTCTCCAATCATCCGGAACAATATTATGTTCCAGAAACCGATTGAATAAATTCAACAAGCGATGTTTCGCCACATCAGGGAGGTTTTTCAACAAGTTGAACTTAATTCTATCCGTTCCCGGAGCCGAATTGTTACAAGAAAGGAGAGCAAGAGAGAATTCTACCATCGAAAACCCTCAATCAAGATCGCACCTATCTTGTGGTATAACTCGAACAATTTTTTGCACGGGAGCGGAATCGGGACAAACCTTCCGTGCAAAATTAAAAATCCATCGATGTGAATATTCTTCGCTTTCATTCGTTGAAGAGCGATTTCTCATGTTTCGAGCCGATTGGGAAGTTGAACTGGACGGAAAAACAGGGACAGTTGGGGTTTTTGATGTCCCCTCGAGTGCTGGGTTGTTCGAAGGTGAACTATTACCACGTAGGCCAGGAGAAACCTGATTTTGCTTATCCGCTGCACTCGATTTTTCGGGCAAGCTAACAGGGGGTATCACCGGAGGGACTTGTCCTTGAACTTTGGGAGTGGTCACATTTTTGCGCCGGGGATTCCCTTGAGAAATAAACGGCGTGCCCCCGTTAGCTGTATCCGCTTCCATTTCGTCAACTGGCAACGTAGCGAAGACATTGTGTGTATTGATTGGTTGTTGTTCTTGAGCCAGTGGAGAAGCGCCCTTCAAAATTTCTGTTCCCTCAAAGAGCGCTTCTGTTTCTCCCAGCGAGTCTTGTATGTTTCACAAGCTGAGAGCACGTGTGGGGATCCCCCGCAATATGGACACTTATGCTCAGTCGCACTGCAGGATTTCCCCTCATGTTGTTCTCCGCAAGTGGCACATCGTTTTTTATTGGCACAATAAGCAGCCGTGTGACCAACTGACTTGCACTTTAGACAAGTCATTGGCTTTGGAATAAAAAGTCGCACGGCTAACCTCAATTTATCTACCATCACGTAGTCAGGTAGAGCTGAACCAGCGAAGGTGACTCGAAACGAGTTGGACGGCGTAAATTTAGTGTCATTTCCTTCATGGGAGACTGTTCCGAGCTGGCGGCAACCCAAGATCTTAACAGTCGTCGAGGGCAGTTTTTTAAAACGGCCAGTACCTTCACTCGTAATGTATTCGCACGTCAAGCCCGTTTCGGTTATCACACCCTCAATTTCGACTATGTGAGAGGGAATGTAAACCCGATACTCAATTGTAAAATGCTGATCGACAACAATCTTGTTTGCGTCTTTCCGGTCAGTCACGACAACTCGTAATTTGTTTGGTCTAACCTTCGAAATTTCCGAAACAGAGGTATATCTTGCCAGATCTTTCGCGATCTGCATGACTCTCAACGCTTTTCCATTAGGCTTAGGCCTGAAGAAAACAACCCAGGGACCAATTCCGGGCGCATCTTCTGGATAGACCTTCACACGCGGGGTGGGAATAACAGGGGTGGAAGGCGAGGACGGAGATTGAGAGGGATCAGGGACAGTAGGGTGGGAAGGTGAAGGTTGAGAAGGAGCGAGGAGAACAGAGGGAGAAGACGAGGTTGAAGGTAAAGTGGGATCGTTAAGGGCAGATGGGAGATTTGCTAGTTTTTTGGAGGGAGGCTTGGTAGGGTCAGCTGACTCGTCCCCAGAAGAAGTATCTTCCGTATTTGGTACGCGTTTGAGTGACTTTTTTTTATCACTTAGGAGGGAACTGGAGTCAGAGACCTCCATATCCGAAGGTCCCCCACTCTCTGCCATTTTAAAATTTGCACTTATATTCTAAGTATTTTTTGTTTTTTAAACAATATTTCACAATAAAATAATTCACTAAAACAAAAAAAAAATCTTATAATTAATAAATATTTTCTCTGAGTATATTTAATCTTATTCACCTATGAACGCACTCCAGTGCAGATGAACGGGAGCGCGCTGAAAGCTCGTTGGTGGTGAGAATGTGCTTACGACACCACTACACACAGTCGTCGGTAAAAGCTTACCCGCACTGGTACTGTTGGCACGATGATTCGGCGAAAACTCCAATGTCGGCGAAGCAGCGACAAAATAAAAACCAATCCTTGGTTTTCCGATGATGAAAGCCTCTATCCGCTTTCATTCAGGGTACACTCACTATCCAGATAGCGAAATGAACTCTTCAGCGGCAAAAAAAACAACAATCACGCGTTAACCGATAACGGAACTTAGACGCGACTTTCCTTCGTCTGGTTACTTCGGGCAATCGGCGAAGAATGAAGTTCAGATTGAAGTGTTCAGATTTTTGAATGAAGTGTTCGGATTTTTTAAACATACGCTCCAAAGGAAAACGTCAAATTTAAGTCAAATTCAAATTTTGATCGTTTCACCCTGTAATCATAATCTTCTTCAACACAAGCTTGTATCTTCTCGTATTATGTTTAATCTCAGCGATTCATTCACAAAGAAAGTACTTTGATGTTTGGAGGCAAAGTGGTCAGTGGTGGATAACAATTTCAAATGTTCTGTTTACTTAATCTGATAAACATTTTCACATTCTCCCCTTGAATTGGTTCCTTTTGTGACTTTGACACTGGAAAATATGCCACATCAACTAAACCAAGCCTCCTTTTGCGAAACGTTATGTGTTTCATACTATGATTTTGGAGGCATGGAAACAAATAAATTACTACTCTAGGTGAATAGGCCTTTCATATTTCATACATGTACCTACTATTTTAATGACAAACAAATTTGGACAAGAAAAACGCATTGATTTATCCCATTTAGCATGATATGTGCGTGTGACCACTTTACCTCCAGGCCAAAAAAATATTCGATTTTTCAACTTTTTGACGTGGGACTACGTCTAACCGGAATATATGGAGGGTAAAATGAAAACCTTAACACAGAACATGCAGGAAAAAATGAAAGATTTCGAATGCTTATAACTCGAACATTTCTTACTGGATCGGAAAGATGTTTGCATCAATTGGTAGGGAATATTTCTACGCATCTATCGTAACTAGCAAAATGTTATTTTTCTTTAGATAAACAATATATATTAGGCGTTATCTAAACGCTCTAACTGCCTCGTTTTGATTGACCCGATTTACGGTTTCCCTAAAACAGCCATCCAAATCAAGCAGCCTTGAGGAAATCGGCATTGCAAATACATGAAAGAAGGGGGACTTTTGTTCTCACCGAAAAATGTTCCCTAAAGGCGCGTCCACATTATGCCGAATGATGCCGATCGACCTGTACCAGGCGGTATATTCGGTTCGTTATGTAATGTGGACGCCCTATCGGGTACACGAAGCCGAAGTCCCATCGGATGCACGAAGCCGTCACGAACACACGAAGCACAATGTCGTCAACGCTAATTTACTTCGTTTTATTTTGGTTCGACTTTCTCGAACCAGACCCACTTGTTTCGGGTTGGGTTCGGTTTGATTCAATTCGGTTTTCGGCACGTCGGCAAGTCCGGGCGGTGCGTCCACATTTAGTCGGCCTTACCGGGCGGCCAAGGCCGATTGGCGTATTGTGGACGCGTCTTAACACAGAATTCGAAACCAAGCAGCGATGGAGAAATCGGCATTGCAAACACATGAAAGTAGGGGGAGCTGTTGTTCCCACCGAAATGTTCCCTAACCGAGATTTCTAAACCAAGGTGCCTGGAGGAAATTGGCATTTCAAATTCATGCAAGTTGGGAGTATTTTTGCTAAGACTGAAATGTGTTTCCTTAACACAAACTTCAAATCCATGGAGCGTGGGGAAATCGGCATTGCGAATTCATAAAAGTCGGGGGTATTCTTGTTCCGACTGAAATGTGTTTTCCTAACACAGACTTCAAATCCATGGAGCGTGAGGAAATCAGAATTACGAATTCACACAATTCGGGGGTATTTTTGTTCCGATTGAAATGTGTTTCCCTAACAGACTTCAAAACCAAGGGAAATCGGCTCTGTAAATAAATGCAAACTGCGAGTACTTTTGTCCTCGCTTGCCTCTGTGCAGAATATGTCTGTCCCAACACGATCTTCTAAACTTAGGAACCTGGGAAAATCGTGCAGATACTAGAAGCGAACGAACTTTCCAGTTATAAATTCGCGGTTCGAGAAGTACGTACACTTGAGAGATGTAAAATTCAGAGGGAAATGTAAAATAAAATAAGAGGGTAGAGGGAAATGTAAAATAAAAAAAAATCCGTACATATATTTTGTCCTAGACATCATACCAAACGTAAAACGTCTGTCATTAAATTTACTTGTAACGAAGAACATAATCTATCACAATTACATGAATTGACCTTACAAGGCATTATACAATCTTTTTACTCACAAAGCAATTATATTGAGTTCAATTGAATTTGGAAACTGTTTCATTCAATCAAGAATTTAATTAATACACTCGAATGATTGCTAAGCTAAGGTAGTCCCACGTCAACTCTGCGGTTATAGCATAGATATAACCCATCCATTTTTTTCTATAATATATAGAAAAGTGGTATGTAGACGCTGGGCATGGACATATTCCTTAGGGTGACCACTTCCCCTCCCCCTAGTACAATTCATTTCCCCACTTTCCCTAGTACAATTCATTTGTTTGAAGTGTAAACAACAAATATTTTTATCGCATTGAAAATGTCGAATTTTGTACCGGAAAAACGTCATTCACCGGAAGTTCTATTGGGGTTTTTCAAAAGAAAAGAGCAGCTGACAGCCGATAGTTTGCTCGTCGAAGTTCATGGATCTGTCAAGAATTATCCAGAAAGAGTGAACCGGAAGGTTCAACCTCAATCGTCATATTCTCCAGAAACTGCTTCTTCAGATTACTATTTGCACCGGTCTATTGCGTCCCTTTCTAAAGAGTGGCTACGGTCTTATGCTCGATAACTGGATCGCTTAAAAAACAGACTTCTACCAGCATGGAATCTATGTAATACCTGACAGATGGGCAAGGTTGTGGCTTCCATAATAGTTCTATTATTATTGTGTATTTACATTTCAACTTATTCTACTGTTTATAGCAAGGGGACTAATTGTACCTGTATAACTTGTTTTTGAAGAGTTTTACTATACAACCAGACGTTTCAGAGTTACAATGTTTAATTAAAAGCCTGGAACCGCTCGAATGTGGCCTATTCGTCATTTGACGTGGAAATGTTCATTTGTACACAGAATGAAAGCTTAACGTGATAATTTCCCCTAACAGGTGCCGCACCATGATCGATAGTTTTATATTGGAAACTCCCAGAACTGTGTTTCGTGTTCAACGCAACTTTAGTTACATGCCTGCAGTGCTAACGACCACTTAATTACCACTACGAGATCAGCAACTCGGCAGCAACTAAGATCATGAAACTAGCAGCGAAAAAAATATTGTTATTATTGCATGTTTTGATATATTTTTCCATTCCGAACGGTTGCAGTAGCAGTAGCGCCACCATTCGCGAGCGGGAAAGCTTTTCCTCACCGCGGTGAAATGGCTCCCATTATAATGTTTACGTCGGCCACACGGCCAGTGGAGGGACGGGTCGGTAGTGCTATGCTGCCGAGGGGTAGGCTCGTCTCGTTTGTGAAAATAATGTTTTATTTATGCGCTGACTGACTGCAACGTTCCGAGGTTCCAGAAGCACTTATGTAAAATGCATAGAAGAAAAACACACGAGAATGAGTGGTGAATAGGAAAAGAAAGACGGACACCCGAGAGAGAGTGTATGTTTTAATTCTGTTTAGCGATACACATTAACAGTGCAATATCAACTGGTTTCGCTGGAAAAAATGCCAATTGTGAGAGATGGACTATTTTACAGCTTTTAATTGGTGCGGGTGGAAGTAGGAATAAAGGATGGCGTATGGTTCGCACCGCGAGTATCTCAACAGCTGAATGGATTCCATTCCTTTCCGAGCCGGTTTAACTTCAGTAGTGCTGTTGCTGCTAGCCGCTGAATAGAGCAGTTTATTTTTTTAAGCTGAATTTTGTCCAACGTGAATTTTCAATACAATCAAAACGACTCGATGAAGCTACAACAATGGCCGACGCCGACGCATTTTGTTTGTCGTTCCTACGTTCCTTTCCCTTATTTGTTTCACGTGATGCAATTTGGAAAATGGATGTGCAAGACATCGTTTTCTAGCGACGTAGGTTACAATGGAAACTTGTAAAAGTTGGTTACAATTGAGAATCTTGTAAAAATGTTAAATAAAGTAAATTCACCCACACCCCTTTGATGTGCACTATGGAACAAAACCAATGAGGATAATCACTACTACTGTGAAACACTCCAAATTCGCCCGCTCTATCGAATAAAAACGACCAAATTTCACGCAATGGTTGCGTTCGTACTTATAATTTTGCGGGCAACAAAAGTTGTGTATATTGGGAGGAACTTCCATTGGTTTATGTAAATATTTTTCTCGTTCATTCGCAGCATATGCAGCGTAATGAGTAATTGCTTCATCAGTATGCGATGTTCGTGATTTGGGAGTGTTAAAATGATGTTTTAATTTCCCAAGCAGCCATAGGAAAACCTGCGCAGCTCCGTGTCGAGTATCGCTGGGGTGGTTTCATTCTTCTTTATTCAATCTAGTAAAGGGTTTCCACGATAGAATTCCATACCACTCAAGTTATTATAATTTTTGATCGTTTGGGTTGAATGTATTGAGATTTTGAGTAAAAAAGATGTTTAGTGGGTAATGTTGGGGACAAAGCCGAAGAGACGTAGGATTACACCAAAGGCTGTTAATTTAAATATATTGTTTATTTGCATCAAATTGCATTTTTCAAATAAAAGTGAGACTTGTGCGTGAAGTGATCTACTCGGAAAATGAATTAGTTGACTGAAAAAATAACTCTTTATCCTGAATCATAACCTTGGCGCTGTCGATAATGTTGCCAGATGATGGCTTTCGCGCTTGGTGTTAATGGATTCGATTTTCGTTGGTTTCGTTTTGTTTTTATTTCTACAACATTCCTCAATTCATTCTTATTTCCTTCTTCCTTCTTCCTTCTTCCTTCTTCCTTCTTCCTTCTTCCTTCTTCCTTCTTCCTTCTTCCTTCTTCCTTCTTCCTTCTTCCTTCTTCCTTCTTCCTTCTTCCTTCTTCCTTCTTCCTTCTTCCTTCTTCCTTCTTCCTTCTTCCTTCTTCCTTCTTCCTTCTTCCTTCTTCCTTCTTCCTTCTTCCTTCTTCCTTCTTCCTTCTTCCTTCTTCCTTCTTCCTTCTTCCTTCTTCCTTCTTCCTTCTTCCTTCTTCCTTCTTCCTTCTTCCTTCTTCCTTCTTCGTTCTTCGTTCTTCCTTCTTCCTTCTTCCTTCTTCCTTCTTCCTTCTTCCTTCTTCCTTCTTCCTTCTTCCTTCTTCCTTCTTCCTTCTTCCTTCTTCCTTCTTCCTTCTTCCTTCTTCCTTCTTCCTTCTTCCTTCTTCATTCTTCCTTCTTTGCAAAAAATTTGAGAGTTCAAGATTTGAAATGATGTACATCCTATCTTTGTGTGTGTTCATTTTATTTATAAAAAAAAGTATATTATTAGTAGACAATTACTTTTCGGGCTACTCAAAAGTTGCAAATGAAATGAGTTATTCTTGGATAAAATAAGTAGGATGTTCTCAGTATCTCGCTAAGTGAGAGAGAAAGTTCAAGATGGCGGTGATGAAATAAACCAAAAAATAATTGCTAAATTTTTCCTTTTTAAATTTGATCTTTAATGATGAGACTGCTTGAGTATGTTGCTTTTAAATTATATAAAAAGCAAAAAACTATAAATCGTTCAAATTATTTTTATTCCTGTTAAATTCAATTTAATATCTAAGACGGTCAAAAGAAATACCAGCTAGTATAGTTATCAGTGATTCAATAGCACTTAGAACAAAATCCTTGTTCTTCGTCAAATTAGATAAATTCCTAGACGCGTTTAAATTAAAATCCTTATAATTAAAATTGAGACTCTAGCAGTGGGTTATATCTGTGACATAACCGCAAGGTAGACGTAGGACTACCACTGGCTTGGTAATCATTTGTTTGAAAACGCATCTGAATCAATTCTCAATGAATGAATGAATGAATGATTGAATAGTTTTAAAGATTGCTGAAAGTCCTTCGTGTCAGTGGGAGGGTGGATGAGTATAAGTATGGTGTTGACGTAAGGTCAACGATGGCAGGGATAAGAAAAATCCAAGTTTTTGAATACCGTAGAAACGTGTATTAAAAACTTTCTGTAAGTTCACAAATTGATACATTTATGGATGGAATTATAATTAAATGAAAAACCTACGTTCAGTATCTTTTTTACCCCTGGTTAATCTTTACTTATAATCTGCGTCACGAGCTGTGGACGTGGAATTCTCAGAATGGAATGGCTCCTACATCATAGTGCAAAGGTGCTTAAGATGTTTTTAATTGTACATAATTAATTTAGAATTCTTTCTTACCTTTTACAATAGTTCTGAATTTAAACTAGCTTTAAGATCAATTTAAGTGCAATATTGCCAAATCAATTTCTGAGGTTACTTTAATAAATACATTTAATGTAAATTAAGAGAACTTTAGCCGTATTTACCAAGTAAGTAGACCTAATGTAGTTCAATTAGTTCACAATTAGGCTTAAGTATAATTAACTATTGATTTTAATGTAGCACGTAAGAACAAACCTCTCAAACAGTCCTATTCAATTGGATATTGCGGAATCCTATTGTGTTTAATCATGACAAAACGTTTGTTACTTTTGTTATTGACGTTTCTCGCTGTCGGCTGAGTCTTCTGTCGCTCCGCTCGCATCGTGAGACGCGTCGATCGAGGAGTCGTAACATATGGAATTGTTATTAACATAAAATTCAACATTTTTGAGTGGCTTTGTAAGAGCAACTGAAATTGTTTGATACATAATCAATTTATGTTCTCGTGAGAATAATACGCGAGATTTTTCATGACCATTCCATGCGAAGCAGAATTGAAACTAATGCTCTTGAACTGCATCACAGGAACACCTAGTCGAATGCGCGAATTTGTGCGAATATTTCTACGCTTGGGTGCATTCAAAAGCATCATTTTTTCATTACCACATTATGCGAAAGCAGAATAGAAACTGAGAGAGGTTGTCCTGTCGACGCATCATGCATCATGCCTCAACCGCAGTTCCATCGCGACTGAAATTATATATCAAGAAGGTAGCTATAAATGATATCAACAGTATATTTCGAAGCAGTTTTTCAGCTATTAAAACATTTTTTGGATCAATTATATAAGTCTTAGACATTTTATCGTTCGAATGAAGTGATTTTCATTCCAATTCGTTCAGCCGCCAAATAGTTACTAACGTTCAAAACTTTGCAAATGTCTCACTCTCGTTTTCGAAATATTGAACTGCCGCCCCGGTACAGAATTGAAAGACGTAGTCGTATGTCAAATCTCATCAAAAGCTGAAAAAAAATCAAGAATATGAGCATAAATTCTACACTTTTCTGACAAGGTTACTTTCTTGTCCATAGAATTTTTTTTCGCTATTAGGACCACCCCAGCAAAAATTAAATCGTATAAAATGCTAAAATTGGAGATGATATACATACATCCAATACATATTTGAATGATTTCTGATGTGTATAACTGGCATATTCATGCAAAAAGGGAGGTGATATACGTATATGCCATATTATTTTCGTATATTACGCCGCATATAACGATATTACGATACTCGTTTATCGATATACGACTTTATTCCTCAATGATATAGAAAATGGTTTTTTTTTTGCATTTTATACGATTTTAGATACATATACACTTTGATTGATATGTCATACGATTGTGGTTTGATATGAATTTGTATGACCAGATGGCATTCCAAACCAACTTGAAAGCTTTCGCCATGTCAGCTGGTGCTGTCTGTTGGATTTTGATTTATTTTTGCCAACGTAAAAAATAGACTCAAGTTTCTACTTATCAATTTGTCTCATTTGTCTCACTTTTATCTCACTCACATTGTTTATTGATCTTGATTAAAATATAGATTCTACTAGCTGACTCGGGAAACTTCGTCCCGCCCAAAATTTATGTTTCGCTATCACATTCACGTTTTTTTACTAAGCGCACGTTTCGTTCGCAGAACTGTTCATTGATTGATTTACTAATCTACCCTTAAAAATTACCTTTTACTATAAAATTCCTAGTACTTCTACCAAAACTCGTCATTATGATATCAGATTTGTTTCAGACACAATTCTCGTTCAAGATTTTTCAACCACTTGCAAATACCATGTTTATCCGTTACATGGAATAAATGTTTGATACAGAAAATATGATAGAATAAAGACAGCCTTAAATCGGACAATTCCTTCCTCGAGTTTTTCTCTTATCAACAAATTCGGTGATCCATTTTTATTTACATAAATAGAAGAAGATATAGGAGTGCGTTTTATCGCACTATCAGCCCCCTCCCCTTCAGAGAGAGAGGGGAGGAGTGTTTATCTACCATAGGAATGTTTCGTGTCCCCTAGCACCTTCATATGCCGAATTCGGCTCCATTTGCTTGATTAGCTTTCGAGTTATGCAGAAATTTGTGTTTCATTTATACAGCTTCCTCTTAGAGAGTGTCTAACCACCTAACCACCGTAAAAACATTTATTGCACCCTAGAACCTCCACATGCCAAATTTGGTTTCATATTCATGATTAATTCTCGAGTATTGCAGAAATTTGTGTTTCATTTGTATGGCAGCCCCCCTTAGAGAGGGAGGAGAAGTTTCGATTCACCATAGAACCTTCCCCGACCCCAAAAACCCCTACACACCAATTTTCATGTCGATCGGTTCAGTAGTTTTCGAGTCCATAAGAATCAGACAGACAGAAAGACAGCAAGACAGCAAGACAGCAAGACAGCAAGACAGCAAGACAGAAAGACAGAAAGACAGCAAGACAGCAAAACAGCAAAACAGCAAGACAGCAAGACAGCAAGACAGCAAGACAGCAAGACAGCAAGACAGCAAGACAGCAAGACAGCAAGACAGCAGGACAGCAAGACAGCAAGACAGCAAGACAGCTAGACAGCAAGACAGCAAGACAGCAAGACAGCAAGACAGCAAGACAGCAAGACAGCAAGACAGCAAGACAGCAAGACAGCAAGACAGCAAGACAGCAAGACAGCAAGACAGCAAGACAGCAAGACAGCAAGACAGGAAGACAGCAAGACAGGAAGACAGAAAGACAGAAAGACAGAAAGACAGAAAGACAGAAAGACAGAAAGACAGAAAGACAGAAAGACAGAAAGACAGAAAGACAGAAAGACAGAAAGACAGAAAGACAGAAAGACAGAAAGACAGAAAGACAGAAAGACAGCAAGACAGCAAGACAGCAAGACAGCAAGACAGCAAGACAGCAAGACAGCAAGACAGCAAGACAGCAAGACAGCAAGACAGCAAGACAGCAAGACAGCAAGACAGCAAGACAGCAAGACAGCAAGACAGCAAGACAGCAAGACAGCAAGACAGCAAGACAGTAAGACAGCAAGACAGCAAGACAGCAAGACAGCAAGACAGCAAGACAGCAAGACAGCAAGACAGCAAGACAGCAAGACAGCAAGACAGCAAGACAGCAAGACAGCAAGACAGCAAGACAGCAAGACAGCAAGACAGCAAGACAGCAAGACAACAAGACAGCAAGACAGCAAGACAGCAAGACAGAAAGACAGAAAGACAGAAAGACAGAAAGACAGAAAGACAGAAAGACAGAAAGACAGAAAGACAGAAAGACAGAAAGACAGAAAGACAGAAAGACAGAAAGACAGAAAGACAGAAAGACAGAAAGACAGAAAGACAGAAAGACAGAAAGACAGAAAGACAGAAAGACAGAAAGACAGAAAGACAGAAAGACAGCAAGACAGCAAGACAGCAAGACAGCAAGACAGCAAGACAGCAAGACAGCAAGACAGCAAGACAGCAAGACAGCAAGACAGCAAGACAGCAAGACAGCAAGACAGCAAGACAGCAAGACAGCAAGACAGCAAGACAGCAAGACAGCAAGACAGCAAGACAGCAAGACAGCAAGACAGCAAGACAGAAAGACAGAAAGACAGAAAGACAGAAAGACAGAAAGACAGAAAGACAGAAAGACAGAAAGACAGAAAGACAGAAAGACAGAAAGACAGAAAGACAGAAAGACAGAAAGACAGAAAGACAGAAAGACAGAAAGACAGAAAGACAGAAAGACAGAAAGACAGAAAGACAGAAAGACAGAAAGACAGAAAGACAGCAAGACAGAAAGACAGAAAGACAGAAAGACAGAAAGACAGCAAGACAGCAAGACAGCAAGACAGCAAGACAGCAAGACAGCAAGACAGCAAGACAGCAAGACAGCAAGACAGCAAGACAGCAAGACAGTAAGACAGCAAGACAGCAAGACAGCAAGACAGCAAGACAGCAAGACAGCAAGACAGCAAGACAGCAAGACAGCAAGACAGCAAGACAGCAAGACAGCAAGACAGCAAGACAGCAAGACAGTAAGACAGCAAGACAGCAAGACAGCAAGACAGCAAGACAGCAAGACAGCAAGACAGCAAGACAGCAAGACAGCAAGACAGCAAGACAGCAAGACAGCAAGACAGCAAGACAGCAAGACAGCAAGACAGCAAGACAGCAAGACAGCAAGACAGCAAGACAGCAAGACAGCAAGACAGCAAGACAGCAAGACAGCAAGACAGCAAGACAGCAAGACAGCAAGACAGCAAGACAGCAAGACAGCAAGACAGCAAGACAGCAAGACAGCAAGACAGCAAGACAGCAAGACAGCAAGACAGCAAGACAGCAAGACAGCAAGACAGCAAGACAGCAAGACAGCAAGACAGCAAGACAGCAAGACAGCAAGACAGCAAGACAGCAAGACAGCAAGACAGCAAGACAGCAAGACAGCAAGACAGAAAGACAGCAAGACAGCAAGACAGCAAGACAGCAAGACAGAAAGACAGAAAGACAGAAAGACAGAAAGACAGAAAGACAGAAAGACAGAAAGACAGAAAGACAGAAAGACAGAAAGACAGAAAGACAGAAAGACAGAAAGACAGAAAGACAGAAAGACAGAAAGACAGAAAGACAGAAAGACAGAAAGACAGAAAGACAGAAAGACAGCAAGACAGCAAGACAGAAAGACAGCAAGACAGCAAGACAGAAAGACAGCAAGACAGCAAGACAGCAAGACAGCAAGACAGCAAGACAGCAAGACAGCAAGACAGCAAGACAGCAAGACAGCAAGACAGCAAGACAGCAAGACAGCAAGACAGCAAGACAGCAAGACAGCAAGACAGCAAGACAGCAAGACAGCAAGACAGCAAGACAGCAAGACAGCAAGACAGCAAGACAGCAAGACAGTAAGACAGCAAGACAGCAAGACAGTAAGACAGCAAGACAGCAAGACAGCAAGACAGCAAGACAGCAAGACAGCAAGACAGCAAGACAGCAAGACAGCAAGACAGCAAGACAGCAAGACAGCAAGACAGCAAGACAGCAAGACAGCAAGACAGCAAGACAGCAAGACAGCAAGACAGCAAGACAGCAAGACAGCAAGACAGCAAGACAGCAAGACAGCAAGACAGCAAGACAGCAAGACAGCAAGACAGCAAGACAGCAAGACAGCAAGACAGCAAGACAGCAAGACAGCAAGACAGCAAGACAGCAAGACAGCAAGACAGCAAGACAGCAAGACAGCAAGACAGCAAGACAGCAAGACAGCAAGACAGCAAGACAGCAAGACAGCAAGACAGAAAGACAGTATAAGTTTAAAAAACATTTAGCATAAGTTTAAAAAACTTGGCATTCTTCAAGGCTAGGGATGATAAACTGCAAGAGTTTTAAGTCTCTATTCTCACCATTTCACAAACTTACAAGAAGATGTTCCAGCTCCATTTTGAAATGTCCATTCATTGAGAATTGATTTAAATGTTTACTAATGTTTACTAAGTCAACAATAGTCCTACTAAATTTTTTCATTCCGTCACTGAATTTTTTTGCAGACGTTTCTTTATCCAGAACATTAGATCTACCTTCTAAGGAGTAATGTTTATCCTTGAGGTCACTATTGAGTTAGGGAAACCAAATACAAAACCGAAGGCAGCAATATCGCGGGAATAAGGAGGGTGTGGAATTGTTTTAGTTAAAAATCCATTAACATATTGACATAACAAATAAAAATTATATGAATTATTATGTTCACAATAAATTGTAATCTGATGAAACAAAAGAACAATTTATGAGCACCTTGTATTTTGGAGTATTTTCTATGTTATGTCAATTGTAGATTGTAGATTTTGCAGATTGAATATGAAAGAGAACAGCTACATCATTAGCGACCATTCCACACCTTCAATGACGATCACTATCACATCACATTATTCGACATGTGTTACTTTATGACAGTTTTTTCATCCATTTCCACACACGAACAACCCAACAGGTGCTTTCTTGCAGATCAATCCATTCTGGTTGATGAATTAATTGGCTCTTTTGCAAAGGCGAACCCAAGTGATACCCCCCACAAACACACACATATGTACTCACGACTCCGAACGGTTGGCGTGTTTTAATTACAACCTTTTTGTCTCATCCCGCGCGCTGCCCACCGCGCCATCAACCTTCAAGCCCCGCCATCACGGTTTCCGCGGAATAATACTCATAAAGATTAATTATTAATTAATGTTAACGATCTTACTCGAAGTAGCCGCTGGGATTGAATAGTAACTCCAATCGACGTGTCGCTATCGGATTGCGACCTGTGAACACGGCCAGCCGAAGTCGCCCGGTCTCCTCGCATCAGGGACATCCAGACGGTGTTAAAATGAGTAAACGTTTGTCGTTATTTTCCTGATTGATTCGCGCTGCGCGACACTTTGGCGGAGAACATGGCGGAGGACATGCGTGGTCGGTCGGTCGTTCGATCGGTGGCGATAATTGGCAGTGGGCAAGTTCTATCGCGGCCGCAGGTCGGGCAATTAGTTGCCGTTGGAAGCTGCGATCGGCCTGCGGTTGGTTTTGATTTATCACATCGGTGCAGTTTCGAGGAGAAAACCACACGGTGCGAAACTGTCATAAATTTGCACTCACTCAGATGAAAAGATGTAATCAGCCATCGCGCCATCGCGGTAACCGTGGTGACAATGTGTAGTTACGGATGAAGCAATTATCCGCGTGGAACTAATATTTGTCTCGTTTGTGCGAATTGATTTCGTCATTTCGAGAGGTGCGAAATTACAAACTGGGGTATTGAGATTATCGAAATTAATTACAGTGATTGACTGTAGGTGCCCTGAGATGAAGAGTCTGGCAGCGCGGAGAAGGGGCTCAATAATAGAAGCGTTAATTACCCTCATTATCATCGATGAACTGAACTGATCATTTAGTGAGATAGAAAATAAGCACCTTCCGAGAAGCGTGAGATTGCTACCAATCCAAAAATGTAGAAGTCGGAACTGGCACGTGTTAGCCGTAATTATAGCTAACTCGAGCAGTTTGTTGGGATACGCGTGGCACCAGCAGCCGTAATGATATCAATCATTGAGATGAACAATCTAATGCACATTCAATTTCCACGTTAATTCACATCATTTTGTTTGAGAATCTTTTCTCAGCTTGTAATCTAATATGAACTACAATTCAGTAAATTTTGAAAATTGATTGAACCTGTTATTATTACAATATAAGTAAAAAATAAATAATATAAGTTGACGGATGTACAGCTTCCCATCAATCTTTAGTCGAAGCAGTGGTGGCGTTCTTTGAATAATTGCTTTATTGAAATAAGACACCTAATGAATTCAGCAGCTGCCCTGCTTAACGACCACCCGGACCCGAACAATTGCTACTGTTGGCGGTTCCATTCAATCGCAACTAGTTTGACGATCAAAACAGCCTGCGATTCACGTGCTGATTGCTAATCAAACTTCAATTGAAATCGATGACTAAATAAAAGGTGACGGTTGTAACTACTCCGAAGTATCTCCCCCTGACTAGAGACACCAGGTGATTTTCCATATGTGCTCCTTCATCCTATTTGCGTCACAGATTCCATCCAATCAGTTCATTCATTCATCGAGATCAGCAGCATTCCGGCGCAAGTTTGGAATTCATTTGCGCCAATGATCAAAAGCCCGATGCCGCCATCATCCATCGTGCAGCACTTCAAAGCGGCTGATGCTTGTTAGATTTTTTTTTCCTTCTCATCCCCACCTACGAACGATTGAAAGCTACAACTTTATGACCATTAACAACAACTACAATCGCCTTCGTGAAATGTTTCCTCACCTCTATCCGGGGCTGCCCGGGGCGATCGTGAAGGTGTGGATTCATTCAGTATTTCCTTCACTTTCAGTGGATAAAGTTTTTTTTTTGTGTTAAACCCCATACAATCGGATGAATCCACATTGGCGGAACCGTTGCGCAACCGGGCTTGGGTCGGTACTTTACCGGATTCTTTGCGCGATTTCCCATTTGCTCTGCTTTATTGTGGTCCGATCCATTTTGAGTTAAGAAAAGATTAATTATAATAATTCGCCAGCCAGCTATTGTTAGGCGGGATTAATGTTCATGTGATGGAAGCAATGTTAAATGCGGTTAAATGCGCTGAAATACGAATCGGGTACAGTAATCGTATTTTACAAAGCGGCTAAATGTTGGCAATCACTTTTGCATCGGTAGCTTACCGGTCTTCCGTTGTGCTTGTTGTTTGTCACTCATTAAATTATGAACGCATTTATGCTTCGGAGGTAAACTAATTCGTAATTTGGATCAAGCATCAATCACCTCTTAAGCCCAACCACTTCTAATTTGACGATCAGGTCCCACAGCTTAAATCAATAATATTTCAAACATTTCCGGAAACACCTCTACGAAATTCATACAGGGGGTAGATAAAAATGTAAAAATTTTGAAAATGTTCAAATAATCACAACATTTCAGAAAATGTACTATCCATAGACTTGACGGAATGTTTTGATTAGGTCAACAATAAAGAAGTTTTCCACTCAGGAGCTGCAAGATAGCTGAGAAAGCAGAGTAATTCCACATCAAATTATTCGAAAAACTGCCCATTTTCAGTGCCCCACTCCGATTCTTGCGATGTTCGTAAGGGACTTGCATTTGCTAGCATAATTATTGATAATTTATTTGCTCACACAACAATTGACCTTTTTTCCAAAAAATATATAGCCTTAAAGCTGTTTGATTAAAATGTAATGTAAGATAAAGTTGTTCAATAGTGAATGGACTTTCAAGAATAAACAAAATGAATGATACTGTTGCAAACATGCTTAAAAGTTGAATTTAATATTATTATTTTAGCTCAAAAACCACCCTTTTGATATTTTGAAAGTATTTTCTTCAGAATGTTGAATTAATTTCTCAAAATTAAACGACTGTTTGTAACTACGAAAAAAATGTTGAAAGCATATTTGGTGGAATTTCAATATTCAGCAAAATTTCGATGTATTGAGGATGGAAGAGGAGTATGACTGAACATCCACAGGTGCGTCTCTCAGTACTTCATCCTCCTCTACACTCATAGAGTCGATCTCTATGGCGTTTTTTGACGTAGGACTACGTCTTTCATTTCTATACCGGGGTGTAAAATCAAAGTTTCGAAAACGAAAGCGTTACGCCGGAGACCGAGATTTTGAGCGTTAATAGCTCCTAAACAACTGAACGAAATGGTATGATGAGCACTTCATTCGGAAGATAAAATGTCTACGCTTTATATGCTTGTTACTTTTTCATCCAAAACTTGTTTCAATAGCCTTAAAATTGCATTCAAAACCGGCTATTGAAATCACCAATCGGTATATAAGCGGGCGCCGCTCGGAAATCTACTCAGTTATAATTGAGCAGCGGTTGAGGTACCATCGCAGGAATGAATGGATGTTTCCCTAACACAGACTTCAAAATCATGGAGCCTGTGGAAATCGGCATTCTAAAATAGATGCAAGCAGCGAGTACTTTTATACTCGTTTGCGCTTTTGCAAATCGGAATATTTCCCTAACACAGACTTCAAAACCATGGAGTCTGGAGAAACTGGCATTGTAAAATAGATACAATCAGCGGATACTTTTGTACTCGTTTGCGTTTCTGCTAACCGGAATGTTTCCCTAACACAGACTTCAAAACCATGGAGCCTGGGGAAATCGGCATGGCAAAATAGATGCAAGCAGCGGGTACTTTTGTACTAGTTTGCGTTTTTTGCAAACCGGAATGTGTTTTCCCAACACAGTTTCCAATGAGTTGGAAAAATCGGCATTCCGGATCTCGGCAGTGCTTTTTATACCCCCAGGCATTTTTAAACGCATTCCTTTTGCTAACACGGTCTGCAAAAGCGGGTACAAATGCAACGCTTTGGCTCGGTTACTCAAGACTGCATGCCCCTCCATGTCGCCAGCTCATTGAATTTCTACGCATACCGTTTGATGATTAGACAAAATGTTGATAACTATTTGCTGCGATAACCACTATCATAATGCATGGATTGACCTAAATTAGGATTTGTTTGCAATTGAATTCGTAAATTGTTTCATTCATTCACTAGTTTAATGAATAATTTAATCAATAGTTCTGCGCAGCGGTGATATCGTTCTCAATGAGGAACATACGAAGTGCGATTATTGCTAATTGAAAAAACACAAACGATTACTAACCCAACGGTAGTCCTACGTCAAGCTTGCGGTTATATCATAGGTATAACCCATCCATAGTTTTTTCCGACAGAGAGAGGCTGCCGGAACACGAAGTTTTTTTTATTGTTGCCATTTGGATTATTCATAGAAGTCTCACGAGTCTCGCGGTAAAGAAGGTCCGCTGCATCAGTGACCGGCTTAATACAGCATCTGCCCTTGCTGTATTAAGCCGGTCACTGATGCAGCGGACCTTCTTTACCGCGAGAGGGTGTATCAGCGGACCTTCTTCGACACTGTGGAGGGTGTATCTTTTTTCACGACTATGACAGAGTTCTTGAACTTTTTTTTTTATTTTGGATTCTGTCCATCTTAAAGATGAAAAAAATTCGTACTAAATACCAGGGCCCGAAATCTTTAAAGGTGAAAAATGGAGACCGGCTCTACTCTCAGTAGCTTCACTTCGACTAAAACTACTTCAACAGTAGCTGTCAATAAAAAATGAATTGACTAGCGTTGACTAGCGAGAATGACTGATGAACTAGTCCAGTTAGTGGTTATTCTAACTGACGCGACTAGTGAATACAAATTTGCCTCTTCATTCAACTGACTTCAATCCACATTTTTACCCCCCTAGAAACGAAATTGTTACCCGCGTGCGCAATCTTATTTTTACGTCGATATAAAGAGGGACGAAAACTTATTTTCTGATGCAAAAAAGTAGTTACCCTATCAATGGACGGTTTATTGTCTACCCATCGAACTTAGATATTTATCAAGTATGCTATAAAGGTCCTCGCGTTAGTATTAGTAAATAGCGTGCAAAATAGCACACACACACTGCACGCTATTTTATACGTGTGAGTAATTTTCGTGTACAATACAAAAAAAAAACTAGCTCACCTGTAGCGTATGTCTAACCACGTTGAACTCAAACATCGATGCATGCATACATGATACGTGGGAGAGAGAGAACGTACGAGAACGAATTCGTTTTGGGGGAAGTCACTTCAAAATGCAATGAAGACAATTTGACTGGGAAGAATGAAATGATATAGTCGATTCGCTAGAGGGAGATGGCGACTAAACTCGCGACTGATTGTTAATCGTTTGGCGGAGAAACTGCGGGATGAAGTCAAAAGTCATTTCCGACTGAATACGGATATAGTCAGTCAGATAGTCAGCTGACTATCCTCAGTTAACTATGACTATACCGAGCTCTACTAAATACAGTTGTAATACATGTAAATTAGTGGAATTAGAAGTTAACAAAATAAGTTAATGTTTTCGTATGCGTTTTTATATTTTTTTCCCAAAATGCACAATAAATATGATATTGTTTCTGTCAATCAAATTGAAACTCACTATTTTCCATTTTCTGACATCCAACTAATATTTTGTTTTTATTTCGCTGCATAATCAAGTAAATCACACCTTGATGTTCTTTCAATTAGAATCTTCTAAACCACTATTTTTACTCAACTGACATATTTGATCACTATTATCTATTACCTTCATTCTTCGGATCCTCAATCGGCCAGAATTGTGCAATAACTTGGCCATTGCAACTCAAGAATAACTTTCTTCAAGCAACGATATTCAAGGGCTCAAATCAAAATGCCAGGAAGTTAATTCTGAAAATTCTACTCATTTTAACCGATTCACCTTCGAGTTTAAATTATTCGGTCGCCGATTCGCCTTGTTCGCGGGAGAGAATTCGTCGGGTCTACTCATCTATATATATAAAAATGGATTTCTGTCTGTCTGTCTGTCTGTCTGTCTGATTCTTATGGACTCGGAAACTACTGAACCGATCAACATGAAAATTGGTATGTAGGGGTTTTGGGGCCGGGGAAGGTTTTCGTGATAGTTTGAGACTCCTTCCCCCTCTCTAAGGGAGGGCTGCTATACAAATGAAACACAAATTTCTGCATAACTCGAGAATTATTCAAGCAAATGAAACCAAATTAAGCATATTGAGGTTTTAGGGTGCAATAAATGTTTCTATGGTGATTAGACTCTCCACCACCCCTCTCTAAGGGGGGGGGGGGGGGGGGTTCTGCCATACAAATGGAACACAAATTTCTGAGTTACTCGAGAATTGATCAAGCAAACGAAACCAAATTTGGCATGTTGAGGTTTTAGGATGCAATAAATGTTTCTATGGTGGTTAGACACTCCTCCTGCTCTCTAAGGGTGGGCTGTCATACAAACGAAACACAAACTTATGCATAACTCGAGAACTAATCAAGCACAATTTGGGATGTGAGAGTTTTTGGGTATGAGAAATATTTCTATAATGATATGACACCCTCCCTCATCTGGAATGGAGAGAGGGTCCCATAAAAATATTACACATATTTCAACCAAAAATATTCCAACCAAACATGACAATTGAAAATTTTGGGAAAACTCTGAAGGAAAATGGAAAAATTTGGAAAATTAAATTCCCATATGTTCTACGCACGATGAAACGCACTCTTATATCTTCTCTATCTATACCAATAAAAAAATATCGCCGAATGTGTTGATAAGAGCTGAACTCGAGGAAGGAATTGTCCGATTTAGTGCTGTCTTCATTCTATCATATTTTCTGTATAAAACATTTATTCCATGTAACGGAGAAACATGTTTTTTGCAAGTGGTTGAAAATCTTGAACGAGAATTGTGTCTGAAAATAATTTGATATTATAATGATGAATTTTGTTAGAAATACTAGGAATTTTATAGTAAAAGGAAAATTCAATGGGGTCGATTAGAAGAACAATCAATGAACAGTTCTGCAATTGGACCCATGAACTTGCTCATAGTAAGAAAACGTGAATGTTTGATGGTATTGATAACAAAAAACAAATTTTGGGCGGGACGAAGTTTGCCGGGTCAGCTAATACTAAATAAAGGTAATACAAGATTTAATTGAACAAGATCTTCGATCACGGTTTGTTTTTCTCACTGAATTGTTCGAAAGTCGTTCCAGTATTAACAGTATTTAGTTTTCCGAAGAAGCGCATGTGCATATAAATAGGTTTTATATAGCCAATTATATCGATATTGGAGCAATGTTAACCCTGCTTCTAAACATCAAAATCTCCACCATTCATTGGAAGACACTCTTTTCGTTGCCATAGCAAATAAAGAAACTGAAAATAAATATTTTCTTTGAATTACAGAGACCGAAAAACATTCAGACATAATTGTTTCTATTACAGATTATAGTTGTTATTTTATAGTTTACTAGCTGACCCGGCAAACTTCGTTCCGCCCAACATTTTTTGTTATCAATACCTTCAAACATTCACGTTTTCTTACTATGAGCAAGTTCATGGGTCCAATCGTCGAACTGTTCATTGATTGATCTTCTTATCAACCCCGTTGAATTTACTAGAAAATTCCTAGTATTTCTAACAAAACTCATCATTATGATATCAGGTTATTTTCGGACACAATTAGAGAAGAGGGGGGGTGTTTAACCACGATAGAAACATTTATTGTATCCTAAAACCTCCATATGCCTAATTTGGTTCCATTTGCTTGATTAGTTCTTGAGTCATGCAGAAATTTCTGTATCATTTCTAGGGCAGCCTCCCCCCTCTCAGAAAGGTGAGAGGAGTGTTGAACCACTTTAGAAATGTTTCTTGCCCCCTAAAACCTCCACATGCCAAATTTGGTTCTTGAATTATGCAGAAATGTATGTTTCATTTTTATGACAGTACAACCTCCCCCCCTCAGAGAGAGAGGAGGTGTCCCCTAAAACATTCGCATGACAAATCTGCCTCCGTTTGCTTGATTAGTTTTCGATTTATGCTGAAATTTGTCTTTCATTGGTATGGCAGCTCCTCCTTAAAGAGGGGGATGGAGAGTCTAACCACCGTAGAAACATTTACTGCACCCTAAAACCTCCATATGCCTAATTTGGTTTTATTTGCTTGATTAATTCTCGAGTAATGCGAAAATTTGTGTTTCATTTGTATGGCAGCCCCCCATCAGAGAGGGGTGTGGAGAGTTTTACCACCATAAAATCATTTATTGCGCCCTAAAACCTTCACATGGCAAATTTCGTTTCATTTGCTTGATCAATCCCCGAGTAATGTAGAAATTTGTGTTTAATTTGTATGGCAGCCACCCCTTAGAGAGGGGGAGGGGTCTCAAATTATCACGAAAACCTTCCCCGCCCCATAAACCCCTGCATACCAATTTTCATGTTGATCGGTTCAGTAGTTTCCGAGTCCATAAGAATCAGACAGACAGACAGGCAGACAGACAGAAATCCATTTATATACATATAGGTTTAATGATTGATTTTTGAAAGTCGTTGAAAACATTTAATAAATCATCGTATAACACGAACTTTGTTTAATTTTTGAACTCGTAGCTTCGGGCTACTAATTACCTCTAACTATGCGTTAGTTTCAAAGCAATCATGATTACAAATCGATACAACGGACAATTTTACTTTTTAGTTATAGTTAAAACTTTGATATTCTGATCACTAAAAATCTCTGGTGTAAGTTCCCATGAATATTAATTTTTCCGGTCTGGTTCAATGAGCCCACATTCCAGAACAAATTATATAAATACCCCTTCAATGCGGCTTCAGATTGGACCATGAGAACATCCGGAATGCGACAAATCAATGGTATTCAACGGAATTTGCATGAAACACATAACAATAAATCTTTCATAACCTTTCGTAGTGTATCGATTTGTTCAACAAATCGTTTTCATTACCAATTAACGATCAGCACAATCTAATTTGATTAGCGAATGCAATCACCACCAGCACCAGCAGAATGCCATTCTACCCCGCTGTCAGCTAACCAACTCACTGAAATACCGCTTCCGGCTTTTTCATTCATAACTGTCCATATGTCACCCTCATAGGGCTCTGTCACATCGGAACTGTCTCTCTGTGGCACGAAAGCAAACGGCATAATTCATTGTTTCCCATGCGTCTCGTGTGTGGCTGTGTGCGAGTTTGCGACTGCAGTTTGGTTGCATAATTTATGACATTCGATTGAGTATTTGTACCCTCTGAATGACATTTTCCACCAGCACCAGCGGTATTGTGTGTCACATCGGTACATGATTCCGTGCCAATGGCGCTATGTTTACGTTTATCGAACCAAGGGCAGGGGTATAATTGAGAAGTTTTGAGTCATTTTGTCAGAATGTTTACAAATAAGCGCACTAATTTTCCGTGCTGTTGTGACGTGAGACAATTTAAGTGAGACTTTGTGGTATACGTTTTAACAAGTTCAATCGTACCATCATTTTCAATAAATGACAAATGACCCTCGTGCGCTGTCACTTGAGTCAAACAATCCGCGTCAGTCCAGAGATCCCCCAAATTGTTTTTTTTTTCATCTCTGGTGGGTGTTCTCGAGAGCTTTAATCTCTTTTGAAGACGAGTTCTACGGCAGTTTGACATCATTTGATCGAAATAAATCACACAATGAATCATTCATGTCTGAAAGCATTTCACACCGTCGAAATCGAAATTTGAGAAAAATTACGAGAACCTAATAGAAGAAAAAAATTGGAACAAAGCAAAACGGTAAGAGGTCGTCCGATCTGTGCTAACCCCGATCTCCGATCGGTCGTGAAGTGCTGGGAACAGGAGGACGAATTGGGGGAGGAGAGAACGAAAACCAATATTTTGACATTTCAATCTAAAGAAGATTATTTTTATGTTTGACCGCTCATTTTATTGTTGAACGGTTATTGTTATGACCATGGTGGGCACCTCAGTGGAGAGGCGATGAACCGACCGACCGACCCAAGCATCGACATGACTTTTTCATCGGTCGATGGAAAAGGTTTTGATGCAGACTGCTTTCTACCCGACACGATTGTGGAAACGTAAACGAATTTCACAGAACACGACACAGTTGGGCATAAAACTCGGTAATAAATTAATCGACAATTTGGAAACTGACCGCGCAGAAAAGCACAGACCCAGCGAGGATGGATCGCTACAGTGTAAACATTTTCTGAGGTTCTCAGCAGAGATGCCAGATTTTTCGTCCAGTGAATTCGTCCCTCTTCAAAATCTTATTATACCCAAATTCTGCAGAGAGCGAAACATATACATATACTGTAAAAAAAATCTATAGAATCTAGACTAGAAATTCCGCATACCTACGAATTTATCTATAGATCTGGCATCATTGGTTCTCAGTCTGAGTTCGGCGGGGAGTGAAGAAGAAACGAAGCGCGTTTAATATGACAATATGTGTCCAAATATGACATGATATGAAGCTTGGGGGAAGCCAGAATGGAGGATTGGGACGGACCAAAATACATGTGCTCATCAAGTCGTTAGCGCATGCGGGATTTAGCTCGAGAAGAATCCGAAAATGGACCACCCACCATGGTACAAATGTACACCGTTAATTCGCTTTCTAGCGAAACTAAGCTGTATTAACCATTCGACGTTCGACCCTGACTTTGTTGTTTGCCTAATGTGTTTACAAACATGCCGCAACTGAAAGAAACGCCAGAAGTGATGCATAACTCAACCGTCGTTATTTTCCCATATTTCAAACTAATCGTCAGGAACCACCGGTTACCAACTGTTCTACACCTGTCTTCCCATCGAGTATCTAGCCCTTTAGCGCAGGCCCTCAACTGTCCTCTCGGATCATTTCATCGCAGCGGCGGCATCCAATTAATTAAATTAAAAAGTCACCATAATTAATACACCGATCTCCTCCGTTTGCTGCTTTGTGTACCCGTGTTTGCGTGTATTTGAGTATGGCCGATACTTGACAGCCTGTCGCGTTGCCGATTACCCGTCAGCAGATCTCATCTATTTGAATTTCTAATTAAATCGACCAAAGTCAACCGACTGATTACCGATTCCTCTCTCTTTCCCTCGGTTTCGAAGCAAGACGACCGCCCGATCGCATCTACTCCTTTATCTACGGTTGATACGCGCACACGGCGATCATTCAATTGAGCAATTATTCGAGCTCTCACTAAATGCAGACTAAGTACGACGATCAATTTTGCGCTTGAATTGCGCTGTTTGAGCTGTCAGCGGCTAAACAATGGCAGTTATTGCTACCGAGCGGCGATCGTCACATTCGAACAATTTAAAATTGCTGCCATTAGTACCCGGATTAGCATACGCGCGCAGTCTACTGAAACCGCACGAGACTCGAATCCGCGTGTCCTATCTATCGCTGGAAACGCCCACAACTTCTAGGGTCCAGCTGAACTTTGCGTCAGTGGGCCACATGGAAAATCACGCGGCCCATGATTTATGAATCAACAAGCTCCGCTAATAATTCATCATCCCATCATCGAGTGGCGGCGGCGTCTATCCTTCGCAAACGGATCTCTCTCGTTGGCACTTGTATAATTGGCTGTTCCGCGACTCTCCGCGGTGGTGTGTACGGCACACAGAAGTAAGCAATTCTATTTGTCCGAGTTAGATTCAATTATAGACCCTTGCGTCTCTCCCTGCGAGCCGGCACCCTTTGCTGATGCTGATTAAGGCATTTTTCATCGCCCGTTCGACTTGGGACCACTTACTTGCAGGTGCTTTGAAGGCGTTGGTTCCTATTGGGAGATGATTGTTTTCTAATGACAAAATTAAACTGATGGAAACATTCACTGTTTGCCTTGGAGGCACAAAGTTTGATGGCGAATCTCTGCTCTATAATTAAAATTGTGACGTGACAAAAAATTACTGCGTTACTCTTATCAGCCGAAAATGATGGAAGGATATGCAGGCACAGGCACAATCAGTTGCTGGCGCTGGTTGTAAGACTAATATGCTCTCATATGCCTCTATTAATTCAAATTTTTTTTGGAAACACAGTCCGGGAATATCCAGTCTGGAGAAATCAAACCGAATGAAACATTCAGTTGGAAGCAACGATCGTCCTTATACTGTGAAACTGAAACTGACGTAAAGCCCATTCAAATGATAATGAATTCAAGCAGTTTCAATCTTCAAGAGGAAGCGTTTGCTTCAAATTCAATGAAAATGACACCAGAATAGAATGAAATTGAAGAATCGATGTTTCAGTTTGAGTAGAGAATACACACAATCGAAAAAGATTCTGGCTAGTGAGAAAGTAAAAAAAAAATCATTTTCATCATCTTGTTTCGAAATTGTCAATCTCTGATTATATTTTTTTTGTATTTTGTTTTTGAGTTGAAATTTTTTGACGTAGGATTACGTCTATCGGGAACATAATGGGGTACAAAGTGAAAAACGAAAACTCTGCCGCATCGCGAAAATTGTCCAATTTCAAGCGCTCATTGCTCAGTCATGTGCTGATGGATTTCCGAGATATTTGCATCAATCGATCTAGGAGTTTCCTAATAATTTAATACAATGAAGAAAATTATATATTTTACGAAACTAACCATCGAACAATTGAAAAATGTCAAGCATTATCTGCACGAAAGTCCCGCGTTCAGATTGGTCAATTGGCATAGGCTATCTGTGCACTCCCAGTTACTCATTCAATACGAATACGGGACGTTTGGTTTGATTTTCTGCTGCGGAAAATCTCACGTTTTTTTTTATCCAAAATATATATTTTTATTAAGGCTCATATGGCGTCAGCCTCACGGGGCCGGGAGTTCAATATTTCGACAATGTTTGCTTACAACTATATTAGTAATATGTAACCGATTACTCGCGGTTGGCTCGAGGTTAGTATTACAAGTGTTCTCATAATTGGTATGTTGCAGTCTTCAATGCTCTGTACGTGTGCCCGACACGGGATACTTCCTATTGGGATGCAGCTGACCATTAATCAGCAACGCCCCCCTAATCTGTACCCCATATCTAGCGTGGTGCTTCTTTCTCGACTCGAGGAATCCAGGATGGTCACTAGCCGGCAGAATCATCAGTTCGCGTAGAGTTGCCATGAGCGGTATAATCCTCAGCTCTTGGTGAATGATCAGTGTGATGCACAACGCCCGTGTATTTTTAAAGAGTATGTGTATGTATTGCCGCGACTAGGGATTGTTAACCGGTTTTACCGGTGATACCGGGTCATTTTCCATTACCGAATTACCGGTGATTTTACAATCGATAACCGGTAATTTCGGTAATTTTAATTTTTACACCATAAATAATATTCGTCTTTATGCCACTTTGAAATATTACTCTAGAATCTAAATAAGATCGAAAATCCCACTGGCAGTGTTGCGCCGATTCTACGACCTCTGACCTTCTGTTCAAAGATAGCTGCTCAAACTCGAGAATCGATGCCCTCGAAACAGTTCTGGTCGCTGTTGAACTGCTATACCGGAAGAACTGCACCCTTCATGAAACTGACATATGATCTGCATTCTGCTGGTAGTCGTGGCACAATTAATGATGACTTCGGCGTCTTCTATCAAACTTCACGGACTGCATTGAACAAGCAGGCATTTTAAATCGTTCGTGCTTTGATTAAATTTGAGGATTATGGTATTGGTTCAGTAGCTGGATAACAGGAGGAAAAAAAACGCACTGGAAGATGCAGAATCTGTTGAGCATCAAGGAAAAAATTGACGGTTGCAGCAATAAAAGGTATCAACGTCCAGCCCAAGCTCAACGTGTATAAACGGATTGATGGAAATCCTCAGACATGTTCTCGTACAGAGGGCATCAGAGGCAAATACAGTCAACCCTCTTATAACGCGGTACTCTCATAACGCGGTTTCCGTTCAACAACGTCCCATCAGTTCTTTTCGTGCAACAGATGCATAGTTTTAACTGGATATGTTTATAATGTTAAACATTCAAGATAATCTCTTAGCCGTTTACGACATCGGTTTCAGGCGAGCTCCGGCTTAGAGGATATGATTCGAAAGTCAAAATGTGCTGCAAAATTAGCTGTCATTGCCAAACCTATCAAACTACTTGATGAGCTTAAGGCAGATCTACGGAAAAAGGTGCGCCCGTTTGGTTATTAAGCAGGGTTAGAGGAGCGGTAGAAAACAGTACGGCAGAAAGCGGAAGGGGGTTTGTTGGAAATGTTAAAGAGAAAGGATGATCACAAGAGTTTGAATGAATTTCGCACTCTCTCATTATTTAAGTAGTATTCAGCTGCTACTAGTACTTTATTCGAAGATAAAAGTTTGCAACATGAACTGTTGTAGAGTTCACAAAGAGTAGAGTTTTGTTTTCAAAAAATCAGTATACTTTAAAAATGGTTACAGCAATAATGTGCAGATTGAGTAAGCGAAAACACTTCTTTAACTTCAGCATCATCAACGTCCGTAGTTCCCATCTAGGTAGGAATCCACTTTTATCAGAGAAGAACCCGAATGCAGTTTCGAAATTTTAACATTTAAATGAAAAATTTTAGCTTACTTTTGACGTCGCACTACGTCTTTGATTTCTATATAGGGGGTCACTCTACGAAAAATGTAATGTTTGTCTAAGAGTTTTCAAATCCATATTACGCTAAATTGTTCTTACGATATCTGTTATAATATATACCATTAGACAGCAAATTTATCCAGCAATTTTTTCACCTGAGACAGTGGAAAAAATAACAGAAGTGTACAATTTACCAATTTAAAAAGGTTCGTTAATTGGGCCGAGAAATCAATACACTTATCGAATTTTACCCGCTAACTGGACTGCAAAACAGCAAAGGCAATATTTAGAATTGAAGATAGCATCTGTTATTGATACATAACTGCTTTGCATGCCAGTTAACGTACACCCTGTTATAGATAAATCCAGTTGAAGATATTTCAGTTAGGAAATGACTTTTGTATATGACGGGGAGATGAATATCATAAGCGAGTGTTATCCGGGCTGCGGCAACATGGGCAATTGTACAGCGAAAAATGATATCAATACTAGGAGGATCGCAGCGATTATCACGCGAGGACCTATTGAGATCGTCATTACATCGCATCACAAAAATGAAACGAAATGAAATACTAACCCTTTGCGGTCGGAATTAATTTTCCTTGAAGGAGATCCTCTTATCTTTCCACGCTTACAACATTTTGTTAATATCAAGTACCTGTTGATTATCGATGATGGAAAACGTTGTTTTGAAATTTCGAGCCCATTTGAGGTAACACCGACACCTTCAGTCAGGGTAAAACCGACACCTGGTTTGTGTTCCACTGACAGGAAAAATGCGTCCTTGCTTTTTGTAGATGTCTTGTGTTTATATTTGGAAGACAAAACGATAGAAATGGATTGATAAAACAGCCAAAACCAACAGAACAGGGTTGAACAGGGTTTGTCAACAAAACAGCGTGCAAGAGCTTCAACGCTCATTGGCACAACCCCCGTGGTTGCTCACCCAAGCTGGAATTAAAACTCTCGTGTTTATTCCGGACCAGAACTAGGAATTTGTCCATCACCTGCTTATTGTAACAAGTATACATTCATTTCTCTAAAGGTTTTAACCCGAAAGGGTATTGATTCCACCCGCACTCATTTATTTCACCTAAAAACATCAGTTTTTGTATTCTATCAAAATTCGAGTTCTACTCAAAAAATAATCAACAGATACTGTAGAATAGTTCATGAATAGCTGTAACGATTTGAAGTCGGAGGAACATGAGAGGTCTTGGAAATATGTGGAAATCCTTAGGGTGTCGGTTTTACCCTAATTTCTCCTAATGAGATCCGGTTTAGATTAGAAGACTACAAAATTACCATTATTTGTGTCCCTTAGTATTAATTTAAACAACAAACCAAGTTGCAAAATCCTGCAAAATGTTTTCTTATAAACTAATCATTATCAATAGAAGCCGTTTCTTCAAGAAAATGGTTTTCTTTCAAAGTATTATTTTACCGGTTTTTCCGGTAATGAAATTTTCATTACCGAATAACCGGTTATTGAAATTTTGACCGGTTATGCAATCCCTAGCCGTGACTAAGTAAAAGTTTATCGATCGGATAGGAGGGATATGATACAGGTATACAACGGAGGAAACATCATTGGTTTTGATTGGACCAATTTGCTGCAACTTTGTTCGGCATCCAATGACTAATCATCATCCTTCTGCCATAATCGCTCGATTGTACCATTGGTGGAGTGAACAAAGAATACTCAACAATCAAACTAAACGCTCATTTTCAAGGCCTTCATTTTATTATCCAAGCGTTGAATAATGAAATTTTTCAAACATATCCAGAAACAATTTGCAATAATAGCAGATAATCCTACGTCTTATGCTGTCGTTTCTAGACCACAACCCTCCTGTAACTTTTTACTAGTGACTAAAACTTTAAAATGTCTAAATGGAAGTATTATTTTACCGACCAGTTGCGCCGAAAGTACCTTTGTCTCACAGAATGACCCAATGATTATAATACTAAGTACTCCACATGTGATTTATAAGTGTTGGTGGTCAGTAGCGTTTTTTTGTCATTTTGTTGAAAAGGAAATTTTGAACCACAATGAACAATTACAGGTAGATCTGATTTGAAAAAGCATATCCAAACACCGAAACATTGCAAGAACATTCAACTAGAATTGCACAGTCTTCTAAATCCATGTTGAATTATGTGATGCAAAAATCACATCGCTCAGAAGATTTGAACTGCAGAGGGAATTCTCGCGTTTCATGCATCATAAAACCTTCAAATTCTCTGGCACCATTGCGCATGATGTTTGATGACTCGGAAACCGTTAAAAAATCTCCTGTTCTCTAACAGAATAGAAGCTATCACCTCCGGATAATTTTCACCGCATGGATCATCCGAGAAATACGTTAAATAAATATATTTTAGAGCGGAGGCGATCTGACGTAGTGGTAACATCCATATCTCTCACGCTTAAGGTCACGAGTTCAATTCTCACTTCCATCATTCTTTCAAAAAATTAAGTAATGTGACGAATCAGCCAAAGGTGTCTAAAGTTACTATAATACAGAGAAAAATAGATTTAAGTTATTTGGTATCTGGAAGCGCAAATCACGTACAACATGTTTTTATTTATATCACAAAACAATGACAATGTTTTGGTCATAAGCGTAGCCATAACAGATGTCCTGATTTTCAACTCCGACCAGATGGTATCCCTATCCTTCGGGAATACTGTGGTGCGAGCCATTTCACGTCACTCACGGCGCAGGAATGAGGAGGAGTTATTTGTTTTGAATCTAGTATCATGTTATGATGAACTCGATCCGATCCTATTACAGTCGTGATTTAAATGATGATGTTAGACATCTTTGCAGTCGGAGATGCACGAAAAAAAACATATGACGAATGTTTCTATTTCACCTTCCATACAATTTCCAGCCTCCCGGACACATATCACACAGCGTTGGGCGTAATAAAGATATCTCAGATACCGACGATCGTGCGTACTCCACAAAATTGAGACCACCCAAGCAACTATGAACTCGGAACAATGCCTTCGCCTGTTTATCATAATCCCGGAATGAAGCTCACAAACCTTTCGGTGTGTTGAACACAAAATCGAGTATGGTTCAGGAAGTAGTTAAAAACTCGAAAGTGGTTGTCGTAGTTCAAAGAGATCAAGAATGAGTCTGTATGTGGTCTCGTTTATCAGCGTTCAGATATCGGGTCGAAAGAAAAAAAAATTAACTCAAACAGCAAAGCATGAATTATGTCATGAGAGTTGAAATCGGACACAAAAGAACAAAACATACACGCAAACAGAACATAGAAGGAAAGCCCCCGGACTCGTATTTTGTCAGGGACATCGATTCGGCTAGATCTTCGAGGCTCGACAATTCATTTGAATAGAAGGCATCCCTGACGATGATTCTTCTTCGTAGATAACCTCGATTTTCCTTCAATTTGTCACCGAAGTCTGTTGTGGTCCGGTAGTTTATGAGGTCCACTCTCTCTCTCTCTCTCTCTCTCTCTCTCTCTCTCGCTCTTGCTCTTCCAGTGTAGACTAAATAAGACATTAAAAACGAATCAATTTGATGGTTGTATAGTGGCGGTGAGCGTAAGAGCTGGACCAGAATCACGCCTCGAGGCAGCAACGTGGGTGGCAGTGATAGCGGCGGTGGGTCTCGTCATGTCTCGAGTTCATGTCATACTTTTGAGACGAATGTTGTTATTGCGAGGCAGAGGGTGAGTGTTGAATTTTTTTTTTGTTCATAAACACGAGCTCCCGGTCTGTTCCTAATTTGCCTATAAATTGACTCATTGTTAGAGCCCCTTTTCTCGTCGGTTGTGGAGTTTCCCCTCGGTTATATCGGTGCAGCTTAAGAATTGCAACAGCATAAAGACATTAAACGTGCCAATAAAGGTGATCCCGCGTGCATATGCTCGCCTATGCCTGAGCATACACACTCACACAGGAGAACCCATTCTGCGTGATGCACATTAATGCACTGTGTTTTTGCTTTCCGACGGTTCGGTTCTGACGGTTCGGTTTTGTGCTGCACCCGGGAATCGGGAAGGAGCCGTGCAAACGTTTCGGCCCGACAACGGTAGAATGGAAACAACAACAGCAGCGGCTCGTAAGGCCCAGGAAAAGTAATGAATGACTCGACTTGGGTGGTCTCTTGTTCGTACGGTTCTCCCTTTCATTTCGAGTATTTATGCACACACGGCAGAACTACCGGCGGAGTCCCTGGTGTCGTTAGTGTCGCAAACCGACCGGGGACTTCAGCAACCACTTCGCGCTCGGGAGGGACAGGATTCATTATATCATGCAGGGTGTGCAGGGTTGTAGGCTGAGTCCGAAGGGATTGGGATTTTCGGGAACATTTTCATATTTTGTTTCTAACAAAAAAAAAACAAAATATTTTTTCTGTTGGATCGAGACCAATAATTTTTTTTTACTTCTTTCCAGGTGAGCCTATTATACGTGGGAAAATTTTGCGTTCGCCTTTTTTGTAAGTATGTCTACTAATTAAAGCATCAGTGCTGTTTGGATTTCATTATCCCAGAGGTTTATTGCTTTGTTGCTGATTGTCTGTGGAATTCATCCAAATTTGGCATCGCCTTCTCTCGCAGTCACAGGTTCTGATTGTGCACATAACTCAAAAGTCATCAGAATCTCACCTGACGGAGGAAGGCGAATGACCAAAACAAAATTTAAAACGCGTCGCCTCGATTTCGTTGGAAGCGGAGCTGCTGGAGCGGGACGATATATGAAAATCGGCAACGAGGTGGCATCAGCAGTGGTAATGAATCATTAGCAAAAACAACTTTTTCTGCATTTTTTTTTGTTCGTTTTGTTTCGCTGCTCTGTACTGATGCGATCATTTTATTACAACATAATTTACGATGCTATGAAATGCGGAAGTGAGACGAACCGATGCACATATATGCACGAGGAGAGTAGATCATCATATCATTTTGGGATCGTGAGTTTTTATCCTCCTCCTCCTCCCAAGGTGGAATATTGGCGGCGGACGCGGGAGCAGTCTTCCCATTTATTGTATGCGCTTCTCTGTACTGACTGACGATCACTTGGTTTCTCGAGGCAGCTACTCCTTCTGTTGTGTCAGTGGCAGACATCGAATATGTCATATCTCATATCCATCATTTACAAATCACCTGTGGACGCCAAATGTGGTTGGGAGAGCCTCGCGAACTCATTCTGCGGGGGTTGGGCCCATATGTGTGTGGTTGATTACATGATGAGGCGGCGTTGGCGAAGGTACTTTGCTAAGATATTTCTTATAATGATAGCTTACGATTGCTATGTAATGATATGATATGTGATGTGAACTTAATTCTCCGAGATTGGAACGGTAAAATTCTCTGAAATAGCTAACGAGTATGATAGGAAGGAGCATGCAGGTTGTTGTCATACAAAAAACATTTTTTTGATTGAAAAGTGCTTTGTTGATTTGAAAATATCAACGATTTTGCAATTTGCTTTCAAGTTATGAATGATTCAACTACATCGAATTTTGTAACATTTACCCGAATACCATTTTTCCAAAGTACATCCACCCAAATTGAATCGAAAATTCGCCCGAATTTTATATAGACCGTGATTTTACATTTACTCTACATTTGTTCGAACTCGAATTTCCCTAATTGGGCAGAAGAACCGCATTTTTAGGGATATTTCACATTGTATTGTTATTGAAATAAATGTCGTGTTATTAATTGTGTTGCTATTAACCTTAAATAAAACGATAATATCGATGTCGAGTTTTTCGTGTGATTATTGTAATATCCATCTGATTTTTATCGTCAGTTTATTGTTGAAAATAGAAATTAATGGTTCGGGATTCTTTCACCACTCCTACTCTTTCAATCCGTTTCAAGATCAAATTAATTTGGAGTATTTAATGAGTTAAATTTACGGATTTCTGAACAATTACATAAACTTAATTCAAAAGCTATTTCCGACAAAGTCCTACGTCAAGTTTCTGTCCGTACCGCTAGGTACAGACTTTTCTACTTTTTATGAAATAGTTTAAACCTTATTAACTATGGGCTTGATCACGAACATCACTGCCACGTACGCTTTCACGTCACTTACACTTCACTTAATATTTTTGTGTCTATCATCATTGTCACGGACAGTTGCGTGTAAAAATAAACTCCGTGAAGTGAAAGAGTTCATTCCCGTTTATAAGAGACATGTCAGTTGTATAATTTCAGGCGTTTGAACGTTAAGTCGGTTCCATAATCTCGGACGTTCAAACATTATGTAGGTAAAATTAATAAGTGTATGAGATAATATTCTATTTAATTAAGCGTATGTTTTAGAATGACAAGTTGCGGTTATACCTCGATGATTCGGTATTTCAATCTCAACTATTCGGGCTCATCCCATGATTCATGCGTGCGTTAGATTGCTGAATGAAATGCTAGTTCAAAGATGAGGAAGAATACTTGGTTGATCGTGAATAATGTAGTTGTTGAACATATGGGAATGTTATTTTATTTTCTCTTTCTATAAATTACTCTAGAGATAAAACATGACTATTACGTATAATAATGAACATCTCGCATATTCTCTTACTTAACTCTGTCTTACTCGTTTGAATAGTGAGAAGCATTTAGTAAAGGTCAATGTCAGAATCATTTTATAAGAACCATTTCTACAATTTTCTACAAACCCGAATTTATCCACCTCACGATCAGTATAATCTGAGCTGAGACATGGAATTCTGAATTCCAACCCTGTATTTTTGCTATTTTGGTGTAATTTGATATACGGGACTCGAGGTTTGATTCAATTATTTAAACAGAAACTGATTAACATCATCTGTCAGAAACATAATCTTCATATAAAACATCTGATGGATTTCAAGTAATTTTCTAAAAGCAGAAAGTGATAGCCTTTCTTTAGACGGATATAAAAATTATGAAAGAAGACTTTCAAAACAATATCTTGTGAGTGCTTTGCAATGATAGACTCATTTTATCCTTGTTTGAAACTTATTATCAGTTCAGTTAATTCTTTGTTTTTAAGAAACACTTAAACTTTGCAGTTCATTTGGTTCTTGAATCTATTATCACTTTTTTTTTTAATATTCTATTATTCAAAGCATGTCTTCAAAACAATATCGTTGAAAATATTTATTACGTAAAAATGAAAAAAAATGGCCTTATTCTTTACAACTACTTACTTATTTTTGGTTGTGCTAACGTAAGGACATTTATCACTATTCACTTACGAGACGCGACACGGAACTAGGACACAACACATATAATCCTTACAAACATTACCTTTTTCGTCGACCGGTTTCGGGCTCGATGTTGCCCATCTACTGGACGGTGTCCGACTGGTTACGATGGAGCACTAACACATATTTATACGGTTATCAGTATTTGTCGAAGATATATTTTACTGAGTTATCAGCTTCGTCAGATGGAAGAGTTGAGATGATATTGGCTTCTTCATTCATAAGTGGGGAATCGCTGGTTGAGATGTACATTGATTCCCATGCATTCAACTGCTTTTCGTACATTTCTTATTATTTTTGCCTTCTCCCAGTCTACGCAGTGGGCTTGAGTTAAAGCATGTGCTGCCACACTTGATTCGTTGGCTCGTTCATTAACCACCGCATTCTTATGTTCACGTAGGCGGATTTTGAATTTCCGACGAATTTGACCGATGTATACACTAGTACAGTCTTTACAGAGAATCTGATAGATCCCGGATTTTTCATCCGGTGGAATTCTATCTTTCAGGTTGCACAAAAGGTCTTTCAGGGAGCTCTCACTTTTGTACACCACATGAAATCCGTGTTTCCGGAGTGTAGACTGGACTGCGTTGGTTATTTTGGGATAGTACGGTAGGCTGATCCTTTTGTGTTGTTCCTTCTCAGGCTCTAATGTAGTGTTGTTTTTTCTCCATTTCGTCTTCTAGTGTTTCCGAAGGATTTTCTCCACAAAACATCTCTCGTACCCATTCAGCTCTGCAGCATGGTAGATTCTATTTTTCTCCGCTATGTAATCATCTCTCTCCATTGGTATGTTGAGGAGACGATACACCATGGAGTGGAAGGCTGCTTGTTTTTGTGCGCCGAAGTGATTAGAGTCGGTAGTTATATATCTATCCGTAGACGTTGGTTTACGGTATATCCCAAACTTTAGCCGATTATCTTCCTTCCGGGTAATGTACAGGTCCAGAAAAGGAAGTGTACCGTCTTTTTCTTTTTCGATGGTAAACTTAATCGTCCTATGTCGGGAACTCAACAACTCCAATGTCTGCTTCAAGCAGAGCTGCGATTTGTCGTGAGAATCAAGTGATGGTACTCATACAAAGATAATCAACAAATTTTGTGTTACGATTATCTTTGGTGACCATCCCAAAGCCAGTCCAATAGTGTGAGAAGAGTATTATCACAACACTAACACATGGTGAGCTTCTACTTGACAGTAGAAATCCGAGCTCCTTGCTGAGTGTCCTGTCGCTGAAATGTCAGAATAGTGCGACACTCAAAAGTCTAGCTGATGGTTTGGTGTTTGGCGATATTCACAACATTCGCCTCTTTGTGTTCGTTCTTCGTGACTAGGGATGCCAGATGTGAATATACAGTTTCATTTTAAATACAATTTGAAGAATATTGTGTTTTCAGGCATGTATTTTCTTTTCAACTTTTCAGACGGCCTTAACGTTTTTAGCGGTACTCCGCCGACTCTACGTAGTAATACACGTGTCATTTGTATTAGTACTTAGTTTGTGGAATAACACGCCTTGCGTATCCCCTCTATTCCGGCTCCCGATCGGGTTTGAAATTAGCAAAATGATGCATTTTGTAACCCGTTCGACTTCGATTTTTTTACCAAATTTGTTTCTCATCATTGCAAGGATACTAAATCTGCAGACATGTTCGCAATTTTACTGATATTTAGTGTCTTGTCTATTCTGTTGCAGACTTATATTTTCAGTTGCAGACTGCAGGGATATGGTATTTCTACTCTTTATGACTTGATTCCCTGCGCTAACAACCCTTTTTTCATACATTACTTTGCTATTCTCGCGGTTACAAAAATATCTGCCATTTATACACATCAACATTTCAGTTTTTTGTCGAAGGCTTTCACAAAAAAATCATCTGGCATCTCTGGAGATGATGACATTTACTCTGACAAAGGCCAACACGAAAATGACAAGTCACCAAGTATTTTTGTATACATTATACATCAAATAGTTTTGTGTACTATGTCTCTCTGGGTTGACCGCTACCGACCGCGCCAGCTGTCCAAACTGGACTGCCACAAAACGCAAGTTACGCATCTAATTAATCTTTGCTCCCAGGGAGACTTCCCACATGTTCTACGGTCCTTCCAGGCCAGTAAGAAAACTCGCATCATGTGTCTGCTGCGGAAACTACCAATCGGGCGCGGAACGGCTACGCAATAATGAACTTCACAACGCCCGCGAACCGGAAGGTGGAAATCAGGTCCATCAGCAGTAATTACCACATCGAGTTGAATTCATCGGTTGCCGGGATATATAACATGGTGGTTGTGTCGGATTTGATCAAGCAAATTGATCCCAGCGGGTAGAGTGAATATGAGACTCTTGTCCGAGGTGGATTAGCTGACCAAAGATACCCAGGATGCGCTGAGAAGAGCCATTGAAAAGTATTTTTCTACATGCAGATTGATTTTGTGCGCCAATTCTACTTCGCGGGTTATTCCTGCGGTTAGGAGTCGTTGCTTGGGAATAAGAGTGCCGGTCTATTTTAGTAGGATATTCTTAAAATTTTGAATGTAAGATTGTCATTTGTTTGTTTCTTGAATGTAACAACACTATTTGCATTTCAGCACTTTCCTTCGGAGCTAGCGAAAAGAATTACGCTATCCTCATGCTGGAAGCTTGCAAGATACAACAGTAACCGTTTACGGTCAACTAAGAGGTGCCGGAAATCGACTGGCAAATATTCCTTCGAGAAACCGCTAATCAGATTGTCCTCGAACAAAGTCCACAGAAACTGAAGGTGGTGAGGAAACAGCTATACGAGCTGCTATCCCAAGGCGTTCTATCGAATGTTATAATCTGTGGATTGGTACCGAATCTGGTTAAAAACTGCGATATGAGTCTGAAGACGCAAACGTTGAATTTTGCCGGGTATTATTAACACCGGAAGCAGCAAGGAAGCAAACATATATTCCATCTGGAAGTGTTCGTGGCGCAGTTTGTGACACTTCAAGTTTCTGGTGGATGTGGATGATTTTTGAGCGATTCTTTCAGATCGCAATTTTCTTTCGTTTTATGAAAAAATAACATTTGTGTGTTCATCTCATGTTTATTAACTAAACTTCAATAGTTTTGGTAATGATTAATTCTAAATAAAAAGAACACGCCTTGTCAGTTTTCAACCGGATAGTTTTCATGATCCGCATATAATTATGAAATGGTAATTTTATCAATATACTTAAATACCATTTCATTCAAAAACCATTATGCCGCACCGTGTTTATTTTGAAATTATATTTAATGTGATTTTTGAAATTATGACACCATAATATTTTTTATTGTAAATGTCTGTTCAAGAAATAAATATTCGTTCGATTAATCGAATACTGAAAGACAATTGTTCGAATGAATCGAATATTGGCCCCACGATTATTCGATTTTCAAATAAACGAAAAATTTAAACATCTCTAACAACAACAACAACTTCTACTTCAACAAACAAATTTAAACAACCGTCGCGATTGTCAAAAATGATTAGAAATGTCTGATCACTCAGATTTCTACTACCATCATACGCCACAACCACCGCTCTCGTAACGTAAAGTTGTAAACAGAGCGATCGGCAGTGAGAGGCATTGGAACCAACCGTCATTTGGTTAGGTGTCAGAAACAAAAGAGTGAGTATCACTACTGAATATTTGGATCTCACGTGCCGTGAGAGGAATTGAGTGACTATGGTCAGCTTTTTTTGTGACATTGACGGTGATGGATTGCAGCTCTGGCTTCAAGTAGCGTTCTCTCACAACTGCGAAGATGTCATCTACATAGCGTCTCCACATTCGAGGGAATTTTTTTTCTTTCGCCAACTCTGTTTCAAAATCTTTCATGAAAATCTTCGACAAGATTGGCGATAGCTTGCTACCCATACTGAGACCGAACGTTTGCTTGTAGAACTTTCCCGATTTTTCAGGCGGAAAAACGACCAAGTGTCAAAAAAAAAAAATTATTTTCGACAAATGCAATTTAAAGAAATTTGGCATCAATTTTTTTCTTTTACCCGATTTCTTTTACTCTCCCCTTGGGTGATTTTTCGATTTTCAAAAAACTCAAATTTTGGCCGCTTTGCGTCACTCTCCCTTAAGTCTGATTGAGCTGAAATGCGGCATAGGGTGTTTTTCGGGGTGGTGGACATTTTTTATATGGTAACTTTTTGAAATCCGAGATGACCATTTTCATTGGCACCCCAATCCGCATGCATCTGTATGAGAGCACCAGTTTTTTTTTTGTAATTTGTAAAGTAAGTTTCCACTCGCGGTGAGGTTATCGATCCTAATCATTCTGGTAAATCATTTATCAGTAAATGATCAGTTTTAAAATCTATTGTTCTTCAATTTCAATGATATATAATAATGAGTCTGGTCAATTCATGTTAAGTCTGGTTAATTATTCATTCACAATCTTTGTACTTAACGTTACGAAAGATCGGATGAGACTGGCTAACAACTAAACTCTTGTTCCCTAAATATGGTTCTGAAGAATGTCACGCTGCTTGAGGTCTGTTACCTGGCATCTTCTGTTGGCGAGGAGTCCGTTCGCAGCCTGCTTGGTGTTTGTCTGCTCTTTTGTGTATTGGCTACCTCGTTATCTGGTATAGTTATACATCTGTAACTGTATAATGAAAACTAGATATTAAATATTTTCAATTTGATCACTTCATCGCTTTTTCACATCCATCTATTGTTTTTCATAATTTTATAATTGTAAACTATCACCATTGACTATCCCATGTTCGACACACGGACGAGATCATGTTCACGAATTTCTGTCAACCGTAGTAGAGACATTGGGGCTCGTCGGGTATCTAGACGCGGTGGAATCAACAGCGTGGTTGTGAGAAATAGCGTTACAACCCAGCAGGTCTTGGTTCAATTCCTGCTTGGCATCGTTTACTTTTTGGTTCAATTGCTAGCTGACATTTAGTCTGAGAGAATGAGAAGTTTGTTTCCATACATATAAACGCTATAACACATTTAAAAACTGATACTTCTATTTGTGCGTTTTACCCTGTAACACACGAAAAAGGATATTTTCTGCCAACCCTAGTTTGGTTGTATTGGGTTGGGGAAAAAGAAATGTCGTATATTGTCAATATATGGCAACACTTAAACATATCTTGTGTTGTACTAACGTTGTACTTTACGTTTTTACTACCTGCGAGGTAAAACTGCAACGAAGGCGGCCGAAAAAATTCTTGTAGTTTATGGACCCGATACTGTAATGATTCGTACAGCATAGCGTTGGTTTGATCGATTTCGTTCTGGTGTAGTGGCTGTCGAAGATACACCCCGTACTGGTAGGCCAATCATCGTGGAAACCGATAAAATCGTTGACATCATCCAAGTAGACCGGCATGTGAGCACTCGCTCGATTGGCCAGGAACTGGGTATAGATCATAAAACCGTTTGGAACCATTTGCAGAAGATTGGATTTCAAAAAAAGCTGGATGTATGGGTGCCACACGAGTTGACGCAAAAAAAATCTTTTAGACCGAATCAACGCCTGCGATGCACTGCTGAAACGGAACGAACTCGACCCATTTTTGAAGAAGATGGTGACTGGTGATGAAAATCTCTCATCTCTTCCGGTCCATGCAAAACGCTCTTGGTGATACTAAGTTGGCCTCAAAAGAGGCTTGCGAAAACTGGCTGTCTGAGGTTTTTGCAAATAGGAAGGCGGGGGGGGGATTTATAAGGGGGGAAAACTTCTAAATGGCAACAAGTTTGTGAACAAAACGGCGCATATTTGACTTAAATTGGATAATTTTAAGTATATTAAATAAAGCGTCAAATTTCGATCAGAAATACGACATTTATTTTTCCCCAACCCTATATTAATGTGTAAATTCCGGTTTCTTGTGCATATATTTAGTAAGGGCGCAAATAAATAAATATGTTTGGAGTATAAATCAAAATTTTCTAGAGCGTCTGTCTTGTTGTGTATCAAATAACGTAAACATTTATTTTGGCTTGAACATTACTACACTCCACTCATCGTATATCTGAAAATAGAGTCAGCAACTATTGTTCGATTATAGCGGTGTTAATGGGATACCAAAGTACCAGAACAGTAAACAATCATAAATCAAACCTGTTTCGGCAGTCTTATTGATACTGCGCATTGACATGAAGATCAAAGATGGCATTAAAACAGAAACGTAGCATTGTTCAGAGAAAAAAAAAGCAAACAGACGCACAGACGCAAGCGACGTTTTATCACCGATAATCATATCTTATCTTCATTAATTATGTCGTACTACTCTAGTTTTCGGGTGGTTTCATTATTCTGCCGTCCAGAAGTTCGCGGTGTGGTCCTCAATTGAAGAACAACACAAAAAAACAGCAACCAAAGAGGTAGAAAACGAGCAGACGTAACGACGCATCAACATCTTAACATATCAATTTAAGCTGGTTGTGCTTAGTCTTAATTATCTACGTGAGCGCGTTCGACGCTTTTTTTTTTCTTCTTCGGTTTCTTCTCTCTTTCCGCCCTTCCTTGAGACGCCACCAGAGGAATGGCCAGATAACCGCATCGATATGTGACCGTGTACAATTAATTAATTATTAATTAAGTCGAGGGCTTTATAGTTTGATGAGATGTTTTGTGCAACTTTGTGGCTACCCTTCACCTTTCTCTCCGGGTTTCCCTCTCTCTGATAGGCCCTGCGGCGTAGTAAGTGAAATTTCAAAGACCGTCTTATCGTTTTGCTTGAATGTTTTATTACTTTTATCGTGATAATTTATTATGGAAAACAATTCTTAACTTATCTCTTTCTCCCGGTTGATTATTAGCCGTATCCCTTCCGCTTCGTTAAGATCGGTAGGAATAGGTTTCTGTTTGTCGCGCGGAGAACCACAGCGAGGGAAGAAATTCCGGTAGTCGAAAGAAAGGACAATAAAAATATTTGGGATTAGGTGATGTTGTCATAAAGACTGTTATACAGCTGGTAGCCGAGCTTAAGAGAAAACAATAATTTTGATTCATCAAGCACCACATGCGTGCTTCGTTCGCAAGAGTGGCATTCTGTGGAACATAAAGATACCAAAAAACGTAATCACAACACTTTAATCGACATACGGAAATCTGGAGTAATGGATGGGTCTCGGAATCCCCGAACGCGTCCGCCGCTCATGTATTCCACGCTCGGGATCAACCACTCGCGCCCAGCCGCAGCTGAGCTCGATCACTAATTAACTCATTAACATTTCTATTTCGACTCTTTCGAAGGCGGCTTTTTTGTCCTCTCGGAACTCCCAGATCATGTCAGGCGGCGAGAGAAGATAGGGCGCATACCGCATGCTGTGAGGACAGGAGGTGCGGTTTGCTACTGTTTAGATGTTGTTTGCTTCCCGAGAGTGCCACCCAACGCAGCCGCCGAGATGATGACTTCGGTCACATGCGACGACCAGCCGTAAGACCATGTGGAGAGTCATATGTACCCGAACCCGCGCTAGTTTGTTGTGTTTATCCGTCGAAGTCCTCTGTTCGCGGGATGCTGGAAACTGTGAGAATATTCGATCTTCCGTCATTTTCACTGCCGGTGCATGGTGATGCATTTTTTTTGTAGTCGTGGTCTGATGGGAATTTCCTTGGAAGTTGTTCTTCGTAGGAGACGATGAGGAATTCGTCATGATTGGTTCCGTTTCCTCCAAAAATGATCAGAATCAAATTTTATTTATGTCAAAATAAAATATCCCTAATTGGACGATAAAAAAATAATCCCTGTATGAAGGATATTATTCAAATGGATTTCAAACTCATGCAAATATGTATACTTCGAACTCACTAATAAATCGACTTCAGCTTCTTTCTGCGTCTCTCTTGTTGTGGCCTGCGAAAGGAAATGTTTCTGTCGTTTTGCAAATTCGAGGCGCAGATGTACGAATAGGAAATCAAAAAACGATCATATATTTTATTCTTCGCCGGTGCATCTTAAACAAACAAGTGGCCATCCGCTTGAAAAAAGCACATACCGAAAAAAATCCAATGACTGGGTTATCATAAATTTAAATTTAAATGAAAGCCAATTCATTAAATCATACATCTGTGCAGCGCGATGGAGGTCCAGATCCTGTCGATTCCGACTCGGTTAGCTTGTAAAATATGGAAAATTTATTGATCTGTTGACCCAAATTCGTTACTCCACAAAAAAGGAACATTGTACATCAATATTATCACATCCATGGCAGAGATAATTCGCACATACCACTCATTAGCATAATTTTGCGCTAAAATAGTTCCCACTTGAAGTGCCAAAGTCAATCCTCCCTTCCCCCTCGGGGACTATTCGAAACTAATCGTTCACAGGCAGCTTTCACAAGTCCCGTAATTGCACCATGATTAAAAAAGCACTAAATATTGCTAGTAATTATATCCAATCCATGCGAGTGATACGAGGCCACATCAACCATCAAGTGCATGTGCGGCGAAGCGACCCAGGGTCCCAGGAGATCCGTCGATCTGTCGATCCGAGCCAAAAACGATGGCACGCAATTACCGCGTGATGTGTTTCGCCCGTAATCGTATTGATGTAAATTAAAAATTACGTCAATAATGATAATGTTCATCTGCATCGAACTGCGACTCTGGGCGTGACGGCTACTCGAAGGCTGCAATAATGTGAGGTGTTGTTTGGTAGCTCAGCTACGTTGTTGTGACTCACACTGCAACGATGTGGTGTGGTATTATTTTTGCGTTAATATATTGAATTATCCAACGTCATTACAATTTGTTATAATTCGTGTTTCTTTTTTTACATATAAGTCCGATGCTGTAATATCAACTCTCACTCAACGTATCAGGTTTATTCCATTAATATGTTTTGACTGTATTTGGTATTACATTTTGCATTTATTCACATGATTCACATGATTCAGAATTGCAATGTAGGATCTTGTTAAACGGGAAAGTAGAGGGTTGTAAAACGAATGTCTAAAAACTGAACATAAAATCGATGATATTCATTTTTTTGTAGGTTCTTGATAAAATAATATTTTTGATCTGCGTGATCCTGCCACTAGATTATCGTTTCGTTCTCCATCTGCCACTATTTCCTAAGTTTGAAGATCATTTCAATGAGGGCAAAAATATTTATGTTGATAGTAGGAGAAACAACTGGAACAAAGGACGGCGAAAGGCAGTTAATTTTTGAATGATATCTGTCGCAGTTTTTCTGTGGACCTGTGAGCAGATGAGAAAAAGAGGGCTACAATGCTGAATTTCGGAATCTTTCTCAATCTAGCAGGCACCAATATACAGGTAAACTTCGATATAACGTACATTTCACTTTCAAAATTGTACGTTGTATCGAATTGTTCGTTATATCGAAGCATAATAAAGCACTCACAAACGTAGTCTATAATACATTATTGTGTTGCTGTTTTAGTAAAGTTAATGAATAACTTCAATCAGAAGACGAAGCCAGCCTTTCTCATGATGTTTCCCTTCGTACTGTTGATTAAAGTTTGATTCATTTAGAATCCGGAATCACAAAACCACCTGTATTTCGGGATTGATTGAAGGTAAAAAACTTGTTTTAGCATCACAATACAGGTAATTCATTGTTCTATCAGGAAAAAAATATTGAAAAAAAAATTCCTTTACACCTTGGAAATGTGTACGTTATATCGAGGTAAAATGTACGTTATATCGAGGTAAAATGTACGTTATATCGAGGGTACGTTATAACGAGGGTACGTTATATCGAAGATTCCCTGTACAGGGTTTTCCAACTTTAAATTCCGAAAGTAAATTGAAATAAAACACACTTAGAATTCGAATTTCGATTAAACTTTAATTTCAAATTAAAGTTTGGTTTATGCCATTATGTGTGAAATACAACATCATTCAAATGTCCACCTAGGGCTTCCTCGCACACATTGATCCGGAACAGGTAATTTTCGATGACTTTTCGGCACATATGGGGCGGTATCTCGGTCATAACTTCACGAATGTTGTCTTTCAAATGTTCAAGAGTTTGCGGAGAGTTGGCATAGACACGGTCTTTCGCATAACCCCACAAAAAAAAGTCTAGCGGGTTCAAATCGCATGATATGGACGGCCAAAACACGAAATTATGCGTCCCTCAAATTTCGTTCGCAAGATGGCCATGTTCGGTCGTGTTGTGTGGCACGTGGCGCCGTCCTGCTGAAACCACATGTCATCCATATCCATATCTTACCGTCTCGCCGTCCTCATTTTAAAAGAAATACGGCCCGATGACTCCACCAGACCATAATGCGCACTAAACAGTGACTTTTGGCGGATGCAATGGCCTCTCAACAATCACGTGTGGATTTTCTGAGCCCCATATACGGAAATTTTGGGTGTTCACATAGCCACCGAGCTCGAAATATGCCTCATCGCTGAAGAAAATTTGATGCGAAAATTCAGCATTTTGCTGCTGTTGTTCGTTCACCCAATCGACGTATGCCCGACGCATTCCATGGTCACCACGCTCTAATTTTTGTACCAGTTGGACTTTATATGGATGTAGGTGCAAGTCCAAATGCAAAATTCGCCACAATGATGTGTTTGACAAGCCCAATTGCTGAGCACGCCGTGGGATCGAAACATTCCTCCACACTGGCAGCAACAGCAGCAATATTTTCGGTCGAACGCACATTACGATGATGCACAGGTTTCACAATATCCGCTACGGATCCAGTTTGTTCGAATTTACGCGATACATTAGCGATTGTGTGCTCTGTAGGCCGTCCATGACGACCAAAATCCGTCCGTAATGCTCGAAAAACATTTGCCGGTTTTTCATCATTTTTATAGCATAATTTAATAAAATTAACACGTTGTGCGATGCTAAAACGATCCATATTGTAAAATGGCAGACATTCAACTAACGATATGACGCTTTGGTTGACAGCTATGTCAAACGGTTGTCAGCGCAGGGCTGTATACTTTCGGAAGCCCGAAATGGAAAACCCTGTAGTATTGAAAGCATTTCCAGATTTTTACGACTGAATTGAGAAGAGCTGGAGAACGAATTCTGTGCGCCAAATTTTTGACAAAAATCGGATTCCTGAAAAGATTTGACGGTTTAAAGGTTGAACATGAAGAAAATGGAGCTCATTAAACGGCAGCGTTTTTAAAGAGTTCGATTTTCTTCGCGGCAGTTTTTATCAAATTTCACTGAATCAAAGCTGAGAGTGTATAGAATCATAGTGCATATTGGCTGTCAGCAGTCATGGTCGATTGAACATTTCACTGAATGACTCACTTTCTCGTTTGTTTGAAAAGATCTTGCAAAAGTAATTTTCCCCAGTGGCAATCGTTTGTTGTTATATGCTACGAATCAGTGTTACCACACGTACAGATTTATCTGGAAACGTACAGATTTCTTCGTTATTTTTGGCACAGATTCTGTACGGTACAGAGTACAGATTTTTGTCAAAAAGTACAGATTAGTACAGTTTTTTCCGTGGGTGAAATTTCTTACAATTGAACAAAGCTACATTAAGGTACATGACTACTTTTACGCCGCAGTATCGCTTGGTGCGGCTGTTTGAAACTTTTAATAAATGATAGTATGCTATTTAGACTCAGAGAAACTATGTATAAGCAGCATCAAATACACGAATGACGAGTGAAATGTAAATGTGATATTTGTAGTAAATAAATAAGTATTTTTCATGCTAATAAAATGGATTTTACTCTTCAACGAATATCTTCGATGGGTAAGATTTTTAACCCCTCTGGTACAGATTAAAATGTGGCAACACTGCTACAAACAAGAATGAGAGAACTCTGCTTTAGTTAGCACTGCATGTCATTCCTTGCGTTTTCCTATTCTACTTATTTTTTTGGCTAGTCCTCCCTCCTCAATGCTGTTATGAGCAAAATCAGTTGCATCTCAACCAAAAACGTGTTTTTTTAAATAAATGCGAACGAAAACAACGACAAATTTCATCATTTATTCATAGTGTGCTGCTAGCTAGAAATCGCTAACAAGAATAAATCGTATTCTAGTCTAGATATTTTAGAAAATCGATTTTTTCCTTCATATTTCCGAAGTTTAGACATTCAATAATAGAGCAATTCCACCCCAAAACACCCGGCTGCTGACCCTTACCCTCTCCGTTTTTTTTAAACTTCGTACTTATGATGGAAACTAGCTAGAAACTCACAATTTACATTCTCATATGACCAGTTTCAATTACTTCAAAAGAATGTAATCGAAATCATTGATCTTTCTTTCAAAAAATTGCAAATCGAAAACCTGATGTCTGATGCAACTATGGTGTATGACAAAGTTGTTGGAAAATAAATGAATCATTTAGGAAAAATAACATTTTACATTTACTTTTAAAAAACTCACTCAAAAATCGAATTTAATATTAAAAACATTTATATCCCAAAACATCCCGCTTCGATACTTTTTGTATATTTTTATTAGAAAGCCCTTCCAATTTAACAAAGTTGGACGTGTATTGGTGCCATGGTAAACTCACTAAAAGGGAGATATGAGTATTTGAAAAATTTTGACTTGGGGTGCGGTTGGGAGATGGTCGAGTTTCGAGCGACATAGCATGCGCTGCCATAACTATTTCGCAAATAGTGACGTCAGTCGTTGTGTTTATCTTTGATTGCCACCCATGTAAAAATGCTATTTTCAGGAAGTAATTCATCAATTAAAAACGTACATTTTTGTAAAGCTCCCGCTGAATATGAGGCTAATGTGATAGCGTGGAGTGAATATTTGTGAAATCACGTCGAAAAAGACGGATAAAAGTGATATTTCCATGCGCCATTTTCACTCCCCCACGTTCATAGAAACAAACGAGCTTTTATTATTTTACTGTTATGAAGTTGATGTTTCGGAGGCTCTCAGTGTCGGTGTGTATGGTGTGAGATAATAATCACCAATTAATCAAAATTTCACCGAAAATGCTACTGCTCTCGCGAACTAAGAATACGACTGCTCTCTGGACCTTTTTACCACATGTATAAACGTAATAAGCCACGATATAATTGTCATCTGTTAAAAAACAATCAGTTGATTGATTTCATGAGTATTTTGGCTCAAATTATCATGCAACCGTGATTACTTTCGCCTACTGCTCCACCTCCACCTATATGTACCTCATTGATATGGGGGTAAAATAAAAACAGCCGGGTGCTATGATTGATGCTCGGATCGTTAGTAAAATATCCATCAGAGCTGACAGTGGGATACCTAATACATGTGAAAACAAAGGGAAAATGTCAGTGGGATACTCGATATGTTGGCTCCTGTTAGTTCAATAGGGGTTCTCTAAAGACGTCACCAGGGTGAATGAAAACTTGAACACAGAACATGCAGGCAGCGGCGTAGTGAAGGTAGACAGTACCCTCGGCCTGTGCCATTTTTACTTTAGTGTAAATCAGACTATCTAGTTCTTTCATTCCAGTACTAAAATAGCTCAGCCTGGCGACGGAGTGATGGAGGGAGAATAAACAGTTCAATAATACAAACATTATCTAGAACAAGGATTCTCAAAGTTGTCAATATCGACACCTTGGGGCTTTTATTTATAATGATTAGTTTACAAAAAAAAATTGCAGGTTAAAGTAATACTTAAGGACACAGAGAATGGTCATTTTGTCGTAGATCGGATCTCATTAACAAAGTTATCAGAAGAGGAAAGCGCCCGTTCAGAGTCCAATTATGTTGGGTAGAAGAGTATCGAATACCATTGTTATGTATTTGTCTCTGATCGTCGTTCAAGTTTGATGCTACTTGATGCTCAACTGTTCTGCAGGTTTCCCATCGTACAGTGGATTTTTTTTATAAAAATATTTCCACTAATAGGCGCAACGCGAAATTATTATTCGCTATGAGGAAGGTCACGAAGAGACATTTGAGATGGAACGAGTATTTTCAGTGAAATCGTATTACTCGAGCAACCAAAGGCTTAATGAAACTTCGTCCTCTTATGGTAAGAATTTCAACATTTCTTGTCGTCGAATACTTCCTCTAGGAGTACTTGAAGAACCGTTGCTATGTTAATAAGCCACAACATTTGGAGGAACCTAAAGAAAAAATAACTTGGATTTTCAACAGCATCGAAGTCGTAATGTTAGAGTTCGGCATGAAGAATTCTGTTCACCGTTTAAAACGCGTTATCGAAAAAAGAGGTGGTCACATCGAAAATGTCATAAAATAAGCTTTATTTTCGTTTTTTTAAAATAATAATCGGTTCACTTTTGTAGAAGTTATAAAGATGTGTAGCGTGAGCGTTTAATCTGAAAGACCCTGTAGTATTTGTTTTATTCTAAAAGTCTGTTAGTACCACATGGAAGTCCATTTCGTTTATGAATCTATCACTGATCTAATAACTTGAAAGAACTGTCAACCTAGAATTTATGCTTACATGTAATACAGAGTAAAAACATCAGGTTTACAATATTTGTGGCAAAGTGTATTGAAATCTATGCCAATAAAAATAGTCTAGAATATTGAATTATTTCACATTCCACTAATAAAATTGAGTTTTCAATAGACGCATTCGCTAAATCAATTGATCGATTAAGAATAATGATAGTTTTATAAGAAACGCGTAAAATCTGAGAGTTTCACATCTTCAAAAGCTGGCTAATAGCTGGTCGCTTCACAATGTTATAACCAAGGGATTGCAAAAATGGCCGCCTTCTTGTAGCTAGCATAGAAAATCATGAGCATAGAAATCATAACCTAAAATTAAAAATGAAGTGCTCCGCGCGATTCTCCAGAAGTGATTTTAATTGCAAATCGCCAAGAAAGCTTCCGGATGGGTATCCAAACATCGCTTGCCAAAGTAAACTATCCAACATCATCAAATATTAACATATATGACTCCAAACATTGAACAATACGTGAGCCCCTAAAGCGTGAGCCCTGTTTTATGCTGCCTATGCTCAATTTGCATTGGTTGAGATAGGGTTGCCAGGGCCCCGGTTATAACATTGTGCACTTGTTTGAGTTAATTCGAAGTAATAAATTTTCCTCTAACACACCTTAGGGTATTTTCAAAAGTAATCACACTGACCCTGTATTTCGTGATTATGTTACTTCCTCCCAACGTGGAGGATAGAAAAAAATAAAAATAAATGTAGTTAGTATTGTAAAAAAGTATATAGAAATAGGAACGTTCTGGATTTAACTATCTCAATTTGTCTTACTCTGCAACAATAAATGTTGAAAGCGAATTTCTTCCTCACTATGCGGCTCACGTTACCGATTAGCAGAAGACCTCAATACTAATCACAATATCGTGATGGGTGCATCGGGTTTAGTTTACACGCATGTCGGGGTAGAAGAAACATGCCATAGAAATCCTACTATCGGCATTTGGTAGTGATGATGCAAACAGTTCCACGTTGGGAAGATAAAGTGCCCTTCTGGATATTATTTATAAACAATGTCTCTAAAATTCTAAAATTGAAATAAATGACTCTATCCTAAAGAAGGATCAGTAATGAAGAAGTGGAGGCCACGGTTGATGACTGTTTCGAAGGGCCGACATATGCTGTTGTTAACAGAGTGAACAAAGATATGAGGCAACACTAGTGTATCGAGTGCACAGCTATGATAGAAACACGACGGAACGTCAAATTTATTTAAATTTACAATTTCAATGTTTGTATAGAACTTCCTATGGAAACCAACAATACAGGAATAGAAATAGCTATTTATGGATTTTTTTCAAATTTCAATCACTATTTTTTACAAAAAATGGCGCTCCACACCCATAGCAATACGGTAAATAAAGTACACAGCCCATTACATAATGAAACTCTATCATAAGATACACACTTGACCTAGGAACATGCAAATTCAATAACCGTTATGTGTCGCATTGCTGCTAAAATCGGCGATACAAAAAAAGTTCACCAGAGCCAGAGCCAAAATACTAATAAAAAACCAACTCTGTTGGGGGTCTAATCGGCATCTACATCCCTACCGAGGAAAGCCCACCAGACTCCGGCTGCAGCAATATCGCGATTGATGAAACGACCTCCTAAATTAACTCATAACACAACAACACTGCTCTTGTGGCACTTCCACCTCCCGATTTCGGGTCCATTTCCCGCTGCTGTCGGCATCCCACGACCGAGAGCATCGGAAAGAACACATAATGCTCAGTGAGCTTTTTTATCTTCTGCTCCCCTCGTCCCCCATCTTTTCCTCTTTGCGCGCAAAACTCTCGCGCAACCTTCAGAAAACTACAACCTGCACCCGGTCGACTCGGGTGAACCCGATTTGAATAAAACTGAATGAGTCAGAGGAACCTCGGCGTTTCGCTCAAAACATCTCTCGCCGTTGGATTCTTACTGTCTCTCTGTGTGTTTTTTTTTCTTTCGGACTGTGTTCACTATTCCAGAATCTCCCCAGCAGAATTTCCAGCATCCTCGGATCCACCAAGATCTACGACATATGAGCGAATGAGAGAAAGAGGCTGTGAGAGAGAGGAGAATGCCATTGGAGTACAAGTTTATTAATAAAGACCACACATCTGACATTTTGGACCACCCAATGCGATTGTGTGTATGAGCCAAAGTCAGCCAAGCACATGTTGGTCGTTTTTTTTTGTTTTGTTCACCACTCTTTGGCTCCGTTTCTGGCGCAACGGAACTTGGATCTTTGGGCTTTTGCCGCAGGGGGGAAACGAAACGGACCCGAAGGGAACCCCATAAAAAACAGTGCAGCGCGAGATTAAGATGATATATTTGAGATCGTTTTAAGTGGATTCAAATGAATTTGCCCCCCCCTTCCCCCCGTTTGGGTGGGAAGAGTCGGTGGCTGCTTGTTTCCGGAACAGTGCCTTTTTGATTCTCTCAATGAAAGAGTAAATATAGCGGATATTGTTCTCGGTATAACTAATAATTTAAGCTAGGCTCTACTTCCTGCAATTTCGCAATCAAATACCAGAAGTGATTTCTCATTGATACATTGTCGTCGCCATTCATCGTCTCAAATTGATACCCTCGGCATAAATAAACAGTGTGCAATTCGCTGTCTACGGTTGACATTATAAGACCATGTAATTGAGCCGATAGACTGCGAGACCGCTCGAAGCAGGGATTATGCGCATATAAACGCTCCGTCCACACCCCTTAGCAACTCCATTATATTGCGGGTTTCGTTTTGCGTACCGTTAGGCACGGCCAAAGGTTGTGTTCGGTTCCGGCAATGCGCACTATGTTCCTCAACCACCAACCGACCGACCGACCGAATACAGGGTTCGATCGAAGTGCATGCGCACAACAACGCGTACATGAAGATATCGATTGCATTTTATCCGCTACGTCTGTTAACAGCTCGTCTTCGTGTTCCTCACGGTCTCTTTTTCAGCTATCCCTGACAAAATGATCCATTCATCTCTCGGTAGTTAGTGGGAAAGAGAGAGAGCGGTGTGTTCACACCTGTTTGGTTGGAAGGAACAACAGGGATTCTCCTCATCATCCGACGCGTACCTTCGCAGTCCTAGCGTTGGCTCCCGATGAACCCTTTTTTCTCATTCAGTCGTTCAGATAACAGAGTGGCTGATGTTTTGTTGGGTGTTTTTTTTTTCGCAATACTGCCGCCGATAAAGCCCACACAACAAACAGCACACGCACGGCACACCATTCGATGATCTGACTGACCACCGGAACGTGAGCTTATTTTTATTACGACCATTTGGCATATTTAGTGCGACGGTAGTTTCAATGGGCGATACGATGCGATTTCATATTTCAAATTAAGTAGATTGACGATTATCGGATTCCCCACAGACTACTGCACGCGGATGATGCTCATGGCCGAGACGTTGGCGAGAGATTTGTGACCAGGGTGACCAGCAATTGTGTTTTCGATAGCCGGTTTAACTTTTTTTTTGCCAACTCGGTTTTATTTTGAAGTAACTCGTTTTGTGGGAAAAATCATATCAGAATTTATTCAAAATTTGTGGATTTGCATTTTTGCGAACTATTTTTTTTTCAAAGTATGTTAAAATTAGCTTTCAGAAAACCTGGATGATTTTCAGTCTTTCTCTTGATTCAAAAAAAAAAAAAAAAGGAAACAGCTACTCCTCCACAAATGTGTCCTATGAATGATATATATGAAATTGGAAGAATGTTATTGAAAAATTTGAAAAATATACAATGGGAGTGTTTTTGACTCGCATCGCAAAAAGGGCAGGTGCAAGGAAAACAAATTTCTAACAACAGCTTATTATAATTTTTTCAAATTTTTTTCCCAAATATATATTTTATTAAGGCACATATGGCGTTAACCTGACGGGGCCGGGAGTTCTATATTTTTACCATTTTTGTCTTACGACTATGTTAGTAATATGTAACCGATTACTCGCGGTTGGCTCGAGGTTAGTATTACAAAGATTCCCATAATTGGGATGTTGCTGTCTCCAGTGCTCTGTATGTGTGGCCGACACGTGATACTTCCTATTGGGGTGCAACTGACCATTAATCAGCGACGCCCCCCTAGTCTGTACCTCGTATCAATCGTGGTGCATCTCTCTTGACTCGAGGAATCCAGGGTAGAATGGTCACTGGGCGGTACAATCTTCAGCTCGTGTAGAGTTGTCATGAGCGGTACAAACTTTGGCTCTTGTTGAATGATTAGTGGCCTGCACAACCTTCGACTTGTGTATCTGTAAAGTGTATGTGTATGTATTGCCGCGACTAAGTAAAAGTTTATCGATCGGATAGGAGAGATATGATACAGGGATACAACGGAGGAAACATCATTAAACGTTGACATCGGCGTTTTTGAGGAACAGGTATAGATGAAGCAGAAGATCAGGATCACGGCTACCTAAGATATACTGGACGGGGATATCCGATTGTCTGCCTAGTGCCCTCAATGCTTTGGAAAGTTGAGAGCGGGCAGCATGGAAGCGGATACACGACTAGACAATATGCTCGATGTCGTGGTAGCCATCGCCACAATCACAAAGATTGTTTTCTGCGAGTCCAATGCGATAAAGATGCGCGTTTCGGTTATAGTGATTGGACATAAGCCGAGATATCACGCGAATGAAATCACGACCTACATTCAACCTCTTGAACCATGCACTCGTCGAGACCTTAGGGATAATCGTGTGTAACCAACGACCGAACTTATCTTCACTCCACATGCGCTGTCAACTTACGAGCGTGTGCTGACGAGGAACGTGGAAAAATTCATTATAAGCTATTTGCCTTGTTTTGCATATTGTTTGTATATATGTATGATCTCATATTTAATTTCAATATATTGTATATAATCATGATTAAATAATTAATTATAAAAATAGAACCGTTAACGTTCATGAACACAAATTCACCGATTAATTATTGTCAACCATGAATAAAATAACCTTTTTTATTCAAAAATCGTTTTTCAAACATTGAGCTGATGTAAAAATACAACTGATCTGCTACACTATCGTGAGTAATCGTTTCTAATATTGTCTGAAAGTGATTTTTTCTACATGAATACAAATAATATATTAAAATTATGAGTAAAATTTACTAGGTACAAACTTTACATTGATTCTCGAAATGTTATTTCTAATACAACATATATTTGATTTCTTCACTGATGGTTCAAGAATTAACGGATCCACTGGTTTTGGAATCTTTAATGAACATTACACTAGCTTCCATAAACTTGAAGACCCTTGTTCAGTGTATGTTGCCGAACTGGCTGCAATATATCATGCAATTAAGACCATTGAGTCCTTACCACCTGATCACTATTTTATTTTCAAGCTATTCAATCCTTGAAACAACAGACGAAAGCATCATATTTTCTTATCAAAATTAGGAATGCATTGAATTTTCTTGTTGATAAAAGTATTCGAATCACTTTCATTTGGATTCCTTCCCATTGCTCTATTCCTGGTAATGAGAAAGCGGATACACTCGCAAAGATGGGTAGTATGCAGGGCACAGTTTTTGAAAGACAAATAGTGTATCGGGAATTCTTCTCCATTTCCCGACAGCAGTCACTCACCAGTTGGCAAAACCAATGGAACAGAGATGAGCTTGGGAGATGGCTTTACTCTATTATCCCCAAAGTTTCAACGAAGGTCTGGTTTAAAGGGTTAGATCTTGACAGAAATTTTATTAGAACTATGTCCAGATTGATGTCCAATTATTCCGCGCTGAATGCGCATCTCTTCCGCATAGGTCTTGCTACTAACAATTTATGCAGTTGTGGTCAAGGATATCATGACCTCGAGCACATTGTTTGGTTATGTAATGAATTTTGAAATGAAAGAATTAAACTGATTGCCGATTTAGAGGCTCAAGGAGTACACTCACGCATGCCAGTTCGTGATATCTTAGCTACTCGCGACCTTAATTTTATGTTTCTCATATATGTCTTCCTAAGAAGCGCTAATGTTATTATTTAGGTCGCATCTCCTACTCCCACTGTCCATTCTCCCTTCCTTTCCTATTGAACAATATATTTGATTTCGGTGGACAATGGTCCAGGCATTTAAGTGGAAGTTAGCATTTAGCGCTCGGCAGTTAGTCTTAAATGCATCTCCTGGGCCATTGTGCATTGTGGTGTTGTACATTAAAAAATATTTTTAGTTTTATGTTGGACATTTTTCTTCATTTAACTTTTTTTTTTTCTTCGCACCTTCCCTTTTCTGCGATGTATGAACGACGTATAGACAAGTATTTTGCATTCCATTTTTTATTCATTAGAGCCATTACCATAGAATTTAGATTTGAAAAAAAAAATCTGTATTTCTTAAAAGTAACTCATGAATGGAAGAATGGAAGCGATGGTGGTTCCTGTTCTTCACACGACACGAGAAAATGGATTGACAATTTTTCACAATCATATTGAACAAAAATAAAAATAAATTATTATATTATTAAAATATATTATTAATTTCAAAAATGTCCAAAACAAATGAAGCAATTGGAAATTGTTGACGTTTTTGAGTTATGATTTTTCAATGTTTTATAGCGGTCCATAGACGTTCAATATTATTGTATAATATTTTGGTTTGTACAAAAGATTGCTCCCATACGTACAAACATTCTGAAGCTTTTGAAACAGACGCTTTTATTTGCTCATTTCACCCTTCAGCACACGAAAAATCATTTTTTTCTAAAGATGAAATGTTTTCTGCCAATGCTAGTTCGGGTGCAGAATTCAATGATTTTGTAACGCTGCTCGGGTAAAGTCTCTCCATGACCAAGTGGATACAGGCATACAGATTATGCATTTTTATTTTGAAGAATGCCACGACCCATGATTATGCTCACGAAATAATAATTTGAAACGCAAACTTCCAAATAATAAACATATTTCATCATGACCTTCAACTATGTGTCAAATAGTGATAAAAAGCTTATTAAATAGTGAAGTAAATTTCTAACGTATCTGATCTGTTTTTTCTTGGTTTGACATTTCTCGGTCACAATCAGTGAGGAATATTTGCGTAAACATTATTGGTTGGTTTGGAATACTGATTTATTACATTAAATGAGCTTAAAAATAACAGAAAATTTGCTACTCTCTCATACTGGTACAGCATTTGTTTCATATATATGCTAAAATATTGCTATGCCATATATATAAGAGCAATATGAGCGAGCGAAGCAAGATACACTTTGCGAATAAGCACGCATTAACCCCTTGCAGATGATTTGATTTTCTTAGTTCTAAGAGGAAGGACTGTTCATATTCACTCAACTGTTTTATCCATTTCTCGATATGACTTACAGATACTGCTCTAATAGAAAGCATCAGACCTCAATAATATTTGGCGAGTCCAGCTCGTCATTGTCAGTTTGTTCAGGAAAGTTTATGACGTCATTTTCGTTCAAGTGGATAAAACTTTTTGCGTACTTTGCCACATACACGACCCAGGCCGATTTACGTTTATGATCTCCTTGTTACCCTTTGAAAACACTTTCCAACTTCATTTTGTAATGTGGTGCAATATTATCACGCATTTATGAAACAGCATCAGTGGCTATGTAGATAGCGGGTTGTGTAAAATAGTCTTGCATTCCATCTGGCCTTGGTTCGATCCTCGATTGATGTCGTTTGGACTTTTTTTTGGGTACAATCCCAATCAGTCAGAGAGAAATAGATGTCTGCTCCCATACATACAAACATTTTAAACTTTTTTGGGGCTTTTATTTGTTTATTTAACCCTTCAGTACACGAAAAAGTATTTTTTCTTCCGAAGATGATATGTTTTCTGCCAACGCTAGTTTGGGTGTAGAATTACGTACGCGATATAGTGTTATGTCGAAATGTGTTTTTGGAGATACATTATTTTGGAAAAATGTAGCAGAAATTAGTCGAATACTTCAATAACGTTAAGGTGATCAACAACATGCGAAGAGTGCTCTAAACGATTGAAAAGTCAATGGCAAAGTATGCTCAAGACAGTCGTTAAAAAAATCGAAGACGTTGAATTGCAATCACTATTGCATTAAAACTAAGGTCGAACGTCAGAAGAACATGTTTTCGAGCTAGGAGTTACTAGAGTAGCTGTTTTCAAATGTTTACACATATTGGGGAAGATTCAGAAGAAAGGCAAATGGATACCACATGAATTGTCTAGAAGTGACATGCATAACCATCTCCAAAACGTTCCTTTACGCGAATTCTTTTTTTTATTTTAAAGGTTGTCATCAAATAGATCCGCAAAGGCGATCGAGACACTGTCCAGCAACTCCATGTAGCTATCGGAACTCATTGTTGTCGAAATTGTGGAGATTTTTCCTTTGCTAAAATTTGAAGGGACTGCCTCCTTCGAAGATTCTGGTCGATTGTATCTGGGGATCCTTTCGAAGATCATGCCAATAATAGCCACAGTAGTCGAGACCATCGAGATTAAACTTTTCTTGTCGTAAAGCATCAGATCATCCCATTCTACCCTCCAAACCATGTGCAGTCAGGCACTGTCAGGGTCCCCAGTGTTCGTTTGGTTCCCTTGCTTCTTTAAATACTCAGTCCATTCATAATCACCTAGATATAGTCACCAGATTTATCCATTTAGTAACACGTAAAATTTTATCCTAATGATTTGGGGTTTTGCGTAATGATGGTAAATTGAACTTGGCTACTTAAAAATAATCACTTTCGTAGATAATATTCTTAAACGTTATATTGTGCAAAGCACGACAGAAAATCTATCAATATCTACATCAGGGATTCTCCAACTATTTTGGTCAATGGACCTCTTTTCCAGAATGAAGAGTTACTTTAGACCCCTATAGTATTTTTTTTTTAAATTCTATTTCTAGTTTTTTTATTCCTAGTCACATAAAATACTTACCAATTTGATAATTTTGCGGTAGTTCAAGTGAGCAAACTTGACATAATTTCTTCATCAAAATTCAACAATATAAATAGACATTCAGTAAATATAAAGGTAATTATTTTTGAAAAAACTAACAAACGGGGTCGATATGGACCACTTTGAGAATCCCAGAAAACATACACTGCGCTGCACTCAAGATTAATTTTAATCAGCGCGCGTTCATAACAAACTCTCTTGGTACGAAGTGTACAAAACTCATAAACACGAGAGCGCCGAATGAACACAGCGCAAAATTCAGATACTAAACATCGCCTCTCACTTATGTGATGCGTGCCTCATTTCGTACACACATCAAATTCTAGCGCCCGTTTTGTCTTCGCTCGTTCTAAGCAAAGCATAAAAACAGTAGCGTGCCTCCTTACTAACCGTATGCGCTTGTGTGAAGAAAATTAACTCTACAAAGGAAGCAAGCCAGATTCAAGTGCGGTGTAAAACAGCTATAGATATACGGCGCAAGATTCGGCGCAGAACACGGCGCAAAACTCAGTGCAAAAACGATGCTGACAACAAAACATTTGAACTGTGTTTCGGTGGGTGCTCATTCGCCAGAGCATGAGAAGTCAACTGAGCACGAAAAACTTGCTACAAATCAGCACCGAGTTGCATTCTGATTATTATATCAGAAACGAACTATTTGGACTTTGATTGAAGCAAATAAGTCACCAGAACACGGTGTTCGATGCCGTCTGTGTCGAATTGCGTGGCAATGTTGACACATTCGTATAACCCGGTTCGGTTTAACACGATTGGATTTCAGGAATGCAAAATCGAGATCCGTTCGGGTAATTTTGACACGACCGGATTACGGAATAATTTCTTCAGAATCGATCGTTTTTATTAATTCGTTTTCAATTGACAAGATCGATTTATTGTTCAGGCAAGATTACGACATAGCCGATCTCAAACAGTCCTTGATGAACGTAAGGTTCGAAATCTTTCTTCATTAGGCGCAATCGATTTACATATCGTCGAAGAAACAGTTCCAGAGGTAGCGCTAATGTCGACAATGGGTTTTAGAAATCCCATTGTACGAAAAAATATGTGCTTCACGTGCATTCTAATTGGGAACTCTGCGCTATCACATATCTTCGACATGTTTTTTTTTTATCCAAAATATATATTTTTATTAAGGCTCATATGGCGTCAACCTGACGGGGCCGGGAGTTCAATATTTCGACAATGTTTGCCTTATAACTATGTTAGTAATATGCAACCGATTACTCGCGGTTGGCTCGAGGTTAGTATTACAAGTGTTTTAGTAATTGTGATGTTGCTGTCTCCAATGCTCTGTACCTGTGCCCGACACGGGATACTTCCTTTTGGGATGCAGCTGACCATTAATCAGCAACGCCCCCTAGTCTGTACCCCATATCTAGCGTGGTACGTCTTCTCGACTCGAGGAATCCAGGATAGAATGGTCACTAGCCGGCGCTATCTTCGACATGTTGATATTACTATCGTTTTGATGCTGCTCCAAAAAGTTTTAGAATGAAGACAGCTTTCGAGTAAATTGTTCCCATTGTCGTTTTTTAACCAACATTAAAAAAAATCGGTTGAATAACTGCAAAAAGCTTCTTGACCTTGATAGAACCTAATAAATTCTTTGAATTTATCCAGACATTCGTATCTCGCCTCCTGTGCTGTGCTCCAAGCTGCTTCCTGAATATAACGCGTATTTACTTTGAACATATAAAGCTTGATACATGTGGATGTCGCGTCTTCAAAATTCATCCGTCGATTTTCGGCGGCTTTCATTTAAGAAGAGTTTCAGGGCTTCAAACTTTACAACAACTCTGTTCATGGTCGCCCCTTTTTAAAATTGATATAACTAAGTGTTATCCACTTCTTCAAGTACTGCACATGAATAATGTTCAAATTAGATGAAATCATAATCACCAATACTGTGGATGAGTTCTTTGATGGTACCTCTCCTCTTTATATTCTCCGTTGGATCGCAAAGACGTTGTAAAGCTCTAAGAATGCCATCAAAGCTATCTGTATATGATCTATTCTGAACAGTGCCACAAATTATTATTTATTCACAAATGAAGATATTGGCTTTTTCCCAGTGTCGGATGAATTCTCTTCTGTTGAAACCCAACATCATATCTGTCATCATGAGTATAACACAAGAGTCGAGGCGCGTGAACTTTGTTTGGTATATTGAACGAAAACAGCATGAACGAATTTCGATGGCCTGCATTCAGGCACTTTCATTAATGTCAATAATTTCAGGTGATTATCACGAACGTTAAGTTGATCTTCATCGCTTGTTGTGTATTTTTATTGAAAAGGTGAAAAAAATAAAAAACCAGAAATCCGGATAACGGCAATATTAGTTTTCGTTGAACGTTGACCGTTGTGCGATGTTGAATCATTTAGAGCCAGTATCAATAAACCGTTGTCACTCATTACCCATATAATTGGTGGTGTATGCCATTCCCGGCCAATCGGGAGTAGATCAATAAAACGTAGCAAGAGTTATATTAAACATTCCATTGCCGAAGTCGCCAAAAAAAAGAATTTTGTGTGATGTATGACCATCCTTTACCATTAATCGATTTCACTCTCAATTGGACGACGATGATCTTCAATTTCGACGTTACGAATATCGTGACGAAAATGAAGACGCAAATGAAAAATGAACTTCATGGCAAGCTGATGTTGATGTTCATTCCACTGGTGTTCATTGGTAGTGTTGTTTCATATTTATCGACTCTCGCTTGAGCAGTAGGTTATCAATACAAGGGAGGCTGAAATTCGCCGTATTTGAATGTCGTGAACGTGAATGTTTTCGGCACTGATTCCGAATTACGAAGTATTCGTTTATGTCCCCTACATTTGTAAATTGTTGATTGAATTTATCGGAAAAAATCAGTCATAATTTAAAGTGATCATAAGATATTGAAAATTGTAATGTTGGTCATCTATCACTTTATATGCTAGATTTAGGTATTCCTCACGTCATTTTTTGTAGTAGTACTTAGCTGGGATTTCTATGCCAAGTAACACTCCTTGAATATTTTCAGAAGTGGCAAACTCCTGAATACACGTAATCCCAGTGTAAGTCGGAATAATTTTTTTTTGACTGAAAATTCCTCGGCCAGAACGGAATCGAACCCGAACCCCCAGCAGGATTATGTGTGACGCTAACCACTCGGCCACAGGAGTACCTGCTCTGATATGGTATTATTCATTCTTTCGTTTAATATCAATATTTTACTGCTATCGTATTCCTTATGGTACGTACAAGTTTCTCAACGCTGCCAACCCTATCGGGTAATCCCAAAACCTGTGGCATCAATGGCAATTCATTGCGAATGGCCCCGTTCGTCATCCGACCGTCGTCATCGTCGTCTTCATTCAGATCGCAGCAGCAGCAGCAGCGAACGGGGGTAATTGTGACCGCCTGCCTCCCATATTTGGTACCGCGCGCTCGTCAGCTACCATGACTGCCGGTCAGAGAATACCTCATCTCTCGCGGAAGCTTCACGGATACAGGCAGGGTGTGTGCAAGTGCAACTGAAATTTGCGCTCGAGTAGGCGCACTTCGTCGGAGCGGAACGCCATACTTTTTACTGCCACAGATATCACCGTGTGCCAATCCGAGCGCGGTCCAATCGGATCAGCGGTACGCGTGGTACTTTCAATGGATTAGTATTTCTATATTTTATACATCTGTACTCTGAAAGAAGGGGGCTCCTGATCACGAGTTCGGCCGGTTTCGTACGAGACGATCTCTTTGTTGACAGAATTAATGTTAATTTAAGACGGGTATTAGCGTACGTGGAATTGTCGACAGCCCACCATAAACGGGGAGGAGATCGGTTCGAATCGAGGCCATCGGTGAGCCTAATGTGACAATTTGGATTACCACTGCACTGCCTGGCCGCGGCCAGCCCGTGGCGTGGGTTCGCCTCAATGGCATACCGGAGCGAAATGAATTGGATTAGTTGATCGGGTAATTGGCCCCCGCGCGGCAAGTGGTTGAAACTTTCACATTCGGACTCTTTGGCAGCACATTGCGGACATTATTCATCGTTAATTTGTGTCAATTGTGATAACCGTCAATCTAAAACAATCGTCTCAAATTATCCCTAGCGATACATATCTATTAGCCCGTCTGCACTACGCCACTAGACCAAAATTGACATGAAAAAAAGGGGAAAACGGATGAGGAGTGATTCGACACGTTGTTTGATGGCTTCTAATGAGCCTTGGTGGCGACGAAAAGCCGCAAAACGGAAGGTATTATCACTTCCCATTTCCATCCAATTTCTTCGGAAGAAAGCGGAAGATGCCGAAGAAAGAACGATTCAATACATTGTGCTCAGAAAGCATCATCAAAATAAAAGGGACTCATTAGACCGAGAAATAGTGCCATCTGCGTTGTGCCTGCCACTTTTCCGAGAGATAGGGGATATGAATTATTCTGTTTTCCTTCTCGTCTCTTCCTGAACCAGAATTGTGTGCTAAAAGTCGTCATATGCTTTGATTGATCGATCGATGATCCTTTCGTATCAGAGGTCTGTTGTTGCTGCTGCTACTGCTGCTGGGAGATTCTGTGCAAACAATTGGTTGAGGTTGTGATATCCGATCATTAGGACCTCTAATGATTGGTAATGACAATAATGAGGGTAATTATTATGCACACCAGCACCACAGATTACCACAATCAAGTGCAGTTTTGTATGTCTCGTTCACTTTTGTTGCTGGCTGGGTTTTCCCCCTTCGCTTGATCTTGTTGAGCCGAAAGAAGCTTGCCAGAGGTCGGCTGTTGTTTTGCATATCGGACTGTTTCTGATGTGAGATGATGAAGCAGTGAGTTAATAATATGTGGGTTTCATATATAGAATGATACAGAGGATTCTACATCGCCTCAATTTGGACCTACAATCAGTGTTGCCAAACGTACAGATTTATCTAGAATGGTACTGGTTTTTTAGATTTTTTGGTACAGATTACAGATTTTTGTACAAAAGCACAGATAGGTACAGATTTCCTGGAACAATAAATTAATACCACCTGAAGTTGGTATCACTGGTGAGGCAGACATTTGATTTCGATGATTGGACCCTCAAGGCAGCTACAATGTCAAATCCCAGAAACATTCCCAATCTAACAATGTTCGAGAAGTATTGGAAGCGTTTTCTGGTTTTATGGAATGGAATGAAAACCGTACCTAAATATTAAATTACTCCGTAAAGAAATTTTTGTTGGGTAAAAATCGGTTACCTGAAAAAAATCGTAAGGGGACGCGACCGCATATTTTCGACGTAGAACTACGCAATTATTTTATGCAATCCATTTGTTTACCACTTCGGATATTACTTCAGAATGCATCGAAACTTTTGTAATAGATTATGCTCTTCGTTACAACCGTTCTAGAACCGCGAAACCGCGAAAGTTCATTTACCTCTAGTATCTAAAATGACAATTTTCCTAGGCTTCTCCGTTTAAAAGTACGTTTAAATGAAACATTTTCCGGTCTGCACAACGACAAGCGAGTACCAAAGTACACAACAAAAAAAAAGGAAGTTCTTCCAGTTTTCATGAATTTAAACCGTTTAGAGATTAGCGAATTGTAATGTATAGCATATCAAACAAATCTTAGAGAATTTTTGAATTGATTGGTATGCAAATGATGAGAATTCTTCGTTCACAGTGAAAATAGTTATTAACGTCAACTTTATTTCATAAAAACGTGACCTGTTTTCTGATTTGGCACCCTTCCTGAAAGACGTAGTTCTACGTCAAAAACTACGCCATCCTCCCAGAACATCTTGGCTTTTTCTCATCGAAAACTGTTGAAGGAATTTTTTATAATGTCCATGAAGCCGAAGTCTTTTTTCGCTTGAGACAACTTTGCAGGGACCTGAACATTTGTTGATCTGATGGTGTAATTCCCGGTTAGTTTAGCTGGTAGGACAGTACCTCCTAGCCAGACATCAAATTAATTTTTTGTGTTGTCAAAGTGTCAAAAAGTGTAGCATTGCGCTAACATCTATCATATTGGTTAATTCTGTTTGTCCTGGATTACATATTACATAATCTCATATGATTTTTCTATCATGTCTATTGTACTTCATATAGAATCCTAGAGCCTAGAAGTATGATACTGGAATGAGAGAAAAAAGACTACTCAGTACTAGCCTAAATACTCATCCATTCAATTCGCGTTGACGGCATTGAGTTTCATGTTCTGTCATTGTGAAGCGAAAGCGTCACAATGACAGAACATGAAACTCATTGTGAAGCGATTCATCAGGTTTTTATAAACGCATTTTTTAAATGAAAAAATGTGCATGAAACTTTACTTCTCCCAATCGAATATGTATTCTACATAACAAAGGAACTTGGTTTTACGAAAATTGTAAAAATTACGAAGCAAAAAACTGTATCTGATGATTTTGCATTATAATGATGAGTTTTTTGGTAGAAATATCAGGAAATGTATAGACGAATGCAAAAGCGTGCAAATCTGATTTTTCTTTCACGCCATCTTCGAGCTTTTATAAATGTCAACAATGCACCTTCAATTACTTGAATTGCTTTGGAATAACGAAATAAAAAGTAATTATTATACAAGTGCGATCCAAATCCCAAACCTTCATTTATCAGATCAGAAGGCACGAGGCCAGTTTTAAAATGTTAAAATTTGAATGAAAATTTTAACATCAAGTTATTCAATTACATAAAACCCGTATTCTTGACTCTTAGTTAACCATTTGTGTATACATTTTCGCATGAGATTTTTTCACCACCTGCAAAAAAGTGTTTTTCATTTACATAGAATACTAATTTGATAAGGAGAAGTAAACCTCCATTCATAATTTTTATTTCAAAAGCGTGTTCATTTCGCCTGAAAATCAATTACAGGGCCTTTCAGATTAAACGATCACGCAAAAAAAATCGAATAGCTTCTTATGGATTTTTTTTCGCTCCGTCGATGGTAACACTGTATTACCCACTTCGGGACGATAATATTCGGCTATTCGTTCAGTCTGATCGGATGGTTTTTAGTGTCAAGATGTACAATTTACAAGAACGTGTATTTTTAGTGAAATAGTTTTACTCGGGCAACCGAAGTCTTAATGAAACTTTGTCCCCTTATGCTAAGAATTTCAACGTTTCTCGTCGTCGATTACTTCCTCTGGGGATACGTGAAGGACCGTTGCTATGTTTATACGCCACAAATTTAGAGGAACTTAAAGAAGGAATAACTCGGAATTTCAACAACATCGAAGACGTAATGTTAGAGTTGTGCATGAAGAATTTCGTTCACCGTTTCTAACGCGTTAATCAAAAAAGGGGTGGTCACATCGGAAATGTCCTAAAATAAGCTTTATTTTGTTTTTTTTTGAAAATGAAAATCGGTTCACTTTTGTAGAAGTTATTAAAATTTGTTGCGTGAGCGGTTAATCCGAAAGACCCTGTATTATATCTGACGCTCTTAGAGGCGAATGAACTGCAAAGTTTAAAGCCTCTTAAAAACAAAGAAAGAAAGAAGAAATCTGACGCTCGCCGAACTCGTAAAAAGACGCTCAATGCCGCCAACGCGGATTATGATGATCCGCGCCAACGCGAATTATGACAGCTCTCATTTCCAACCAGGACAAATTTGGCAGAGATCCCATTGTAATTATTGCGGATCATTTTCATTCTGATGAAGTAAATACAAACATCAGGATAAATCGGGATCATTTTAGTAAAATCGGGCAAAATTGAGTGTTTGTCTGGAACGTCAGAGAACGTGCCAAAAAGTCTGGGAAATCCTGAAAAACCGGGAAGGTGCCCTGGTGGTGGCCATCCTGAGGCCCGCGACGTTGCTTATGCGGCCCGCGGCCTGATTTGAAATATGTTGCAAAAAAATTCATCTGGGTGATAAATCAGAATATAGATAAAAATTCATCCATACAAGTGAGTAAAAATAACTTTATGAGTAAGCCTTGTTAGCTGGGTATATCCAAGCTGATCATTTTCTGTTTTCTTTCCCGCTATTTCCGTGCTAATTCAACCTTCTGCGCTCTCGCTATTGAAAGGCAGTTGAGTTCATTCACCATTTCAGTGTCTATCAGAGATGCCAGATTTGAAGACATGTCTTCATTTTGAAGACATTTGACTTACTGTGTATACATTTGATTTTGAGAAGATTCTTTGAAGACATTTCAGTATGATAGCGTATGTGAATTTTTGAGAGATATTATTTCAATAAAATTCCAACTATTGCCCGGAAATATCGTCAAAAGACTTTTGTCTCAGCTTCTTTTGCTCGCTTTTTTATCAGTATAACTTGTTTATGCAGAAAATTCACAAGTATATAGAATAAATTCAACAACAAAACGATTTTTTTTTATATTTTGGTGTACTTTATGCGGTCTGAATACATATTGTTTCTGGAAGACATTAGTTCTTTTGCGCTCGAGAATTGGAATTATTGTGACATTGTATTTTTATTATTTAAAAAAAAAATATTTTTGAAACAATTGAAAAAATTGGTGGCGCAAAAACACTGCCTTGTAAATTTACTGTGAAAGTTGTGGAAGAGCTGGGAGTATATTCACTGAATCAACGGTTTTTCAAGCCAATTGTCATTTCTAAACTAATAAAATTTAGTTCACAATTGCGCTATATATTCTTTGTTCACATTTATTGAAGTAAACTTCGAAACTTCAAGGTAAGTTGAATGAAATGCGTTATATAACAATACCGATTCGAGAAAAAAATGGAATAAGCTATCAAATTTTGTTCGAATGTAAGCTATGAATTTTAGTTTCCGTCAATATGTTTGTGAAGTCATTTGAAGATATTTTTTCGTACCATGTGAAGTCATCTGAAAAATCACCTGACATCCATGATGTCTATTGAAAATCGCTTCTTTTTGTTCACAGTCGCGAGTCTTGTGTAAATTGAAGTAACATGGAAATCAGGCAATGAAAGAAAAGTGGCCGATGAGGGAAGTGTTTTCCACGAGAAATGGTCCGAAATGTACTTTTCCCGTGCATAAGTCAGAATCCGGGATTCTCATTTGTAACTGTACGAGAAGCGCGTGGCAACTGTTGCGATGTTTGAGTGCACATGGGAAAACGGCGAAATTACGATACAAAGAAATAGCTGGTGTGGAAGATAGAGCCTGTGAGGGGCGTCCGAGATTGGCTAATTATTTTTTAGCTTTTAGTACTGTATATGTATTATTATTATGATTAATCACAATGAAACTGTTTAACTTGAATTTTTTTTAATAAATATTTTATTTACTAGTTTTTATTGTATTATATGTATCATTCGAATATTTCACTACAATGTACATTCAAGATTTTTTGTTAATTTTTATTTCTTACTTTATTTTTGTGGAATGTTTTCATGATTTACTGTATTCTATAAGTCAAACCATTTCATTGGATGCTCTTATTAACATTATATATGTTCACTACCTCGAAAAAACACCCTATGGAAAATTTCTAGCTCAATCGGACTTAAAGGAGAGCGGCGCAAAGCCAGTTTTTTGAGGTTTTTTGAAAATCGGAAAATCACCCAAGGGGGTAGTAAAGGAAATCGGGGGTTTCGAAAAACAATTGTTGATGCCAAATGTCTTAAAATTGCATGAAACGTCGAGATCTAGTGTGATCTCGAAAAAAAATTTGTATTATTATGTATTAATATCGACATCGAAAATTTTTTTTGCCGTTATAGCGAAACATTTTAGGCCGTAAATCGAAAACGTGCCTAAATTGAAGAGGGCCGTTATGGCGAAATACCGTATAAAGAGCGGCCGTATAGCGAGGTATGGGTGTATGTAGTTCGGCAAAGACATTTTCCTCTAACTTGAACTGTGGTCACGCGTATTCTTCAATTTGTCATTAAGAATACATTGAGGGCGTGTTATTTGGCGTAGAAATATCAACTAAGTGCTAGTAAAATATGACGCAAGTTATACTATGTTGAGACGATGAAGTTCCACTAGGAGCGTCAGTGCCATTTACGAAGAGAAAGAAATGTAATATTTTGAAGAAAAAAAATGAGTATTTCTATAAACAGCTAATGAAACAGATTTTTCTCTATAACCAATATTTTCGATAGTACAGATTTCTGCTACAAATTATGGAAGAAAAGTATAAATGAAAAAGATTTTCACCCCTTCCGGTACAGATGAAAATGTGGCAACACTACCTACAATGTTTGCTACCAAAAAGCATTTTGGTGCGATGATTGCAGATTGAAACAGAAAGTCATCGTCAGACTGGTTCAATCCATTCCGAACGTTTTACCGAGAATTCTAGGAAATAAAGTGCTTGCTCCAAAACTGCTCATTCTCGCCAAACCATGTTATGTTAGCGACAAAATTCCAGAAGCGCAATCAGCGGAGTAAAACAGCGGTCAACATTTTTGGCAAGCCTCCCAACATGTTTGCTCATTTCTCGGTATTAGCTGTGTCAAGGTTGGGGCTCCATCAAATGAGGCCTCTTCATTCATTTTGCTCTGTCCCGGAATCAATCTGTTTTGTTCTGCAAGAATCCTGTAATGTCTTATTTTCGAAATTAAATTTTCTTTTTTCCTCTCTCTCTCCCTGCTCATTTACAGGTAAGTGTCAACCTGTCGGATTGCCTCATTTGCTGTTGGATGTGATGGCTTGCGTCTTCATTGGAAATCAGCAACAACAACAACAACAAAAAAAAAACCGGTCCGAGCATATGTTCATGATGGGCAACGAAAAGTGACAAAAAATCGTCCGATTATTGTGAATGGCAGTGCCAGCGAAGAAGATGGGCTTCCATGTCCACATTTCTCTCGGCAAACGAACAACGCAGAACGTGGTGTACAACATGCCAGCGGATCGCGCGGCGTTAATTTCCGTTCATCTTGATTAAGAGATGAGCTTCCCGCGATCGCACTATGGATTATTCATGAGGAAAAATCGTATAGTATATGTTTCTGGGAGATTATTCCCACCAATCCGGCGCGGTTTCTGCTCACGAGCACTGCAATTCAATAACTCAAGCAAATGGAATTGATGACGGTATAAAGTGGACCGGATTATGGACCACCCAGGAAACCCTCTTTTTTTCAGCGCCTTTCCGTCCTGTGCACCATATCTTTATGGAGTGTGAACTCTAAATAAGGCCACGCGAGTTCGGAGTATGTCTAGCTCCCACGTTTTTTCCCCTGTGCCCCGTGCTTTATCAAACGCAGATATTTCTCTGTTGACCACCGAAACACCCCCGGGTCATCTCTAGTCGGGGCAATATCGATTGTTTCGAAATTGATCTCGAATCGATGTCGCGTGAACGGAATTTACATAATGCGTCTCGCGTGGTTGATAAACGAAATGGTCCGCAACAAGAGTTACGATTCTCGGAGCCAAGATGCTGTTTCCTTTTCGGTCAGGAAGGAAGCTTGGTTCCTTCGCGTGAAATCGAATCGAATTGGCACTCTCGGTGGGTATACCATTATGGCTTTATTTGGGAGATTTATTCGATACACCGACACCGATGGGGCGCGAAAAGAGTGATCATTTTTTTTGCCTCCGATTCGCGGGGGATGATTCTTGATAGTAGTCGTGAGTTATAGGTTTTTACATCGATATTTATTATTGAGATAAATTAGACGTCCGATCTAAATAGTTCGGGCAATATGGGTGATCATCAAAAAAAGATTCAGATCAACATTATAATCTCTCCCACCGTTGGTGGCATTCATTCAAACGTTACCGGTTGATTCAATCGAGCGAAGAATTTAGTAGAACTGATCGCACGGATTACAGCCCCGCAGACATTCGCAGACACATTGACTGACTGATGATAGGCTCTTGAGAGACGAGTGAAGCGATCTTTGGGTTTCGTTTCTTCCGTGCGGCATGTTCTCCGCAGCGAATTGTAAAAAACGAGTTGCACATTGTTAATTGAAATGTTATTGCTCGCAGAGATGGAAGCAATCGTGATTGTGTCGAGAAAAAAATTAAAATCAAGAATTGTTATTATTATTGTTAATTGTTATGCTTACTCACTATGTGCTTGACTAATGAAGCATGCATCACGTGATGAACTTTAAGATCTACTGGTTAAACACGGTTGTGATTGAGATTGTAAGCAAAACATATGGATTGATTCGAGAAACGATGCGATAAAATGTTCGAGGAGGTAGACGTATACGTTGGTATTGAATTGAATGCACGCTACATGAGAATAACAAACATAATAGAATTCAAATATGAACTAGAAACTATTCAGTGCAAAATCGTTTATCCGCTTCCCAATCTTTTATTTTTGCAATTTTGTATAATGACGACTTCTCAAACACTCATTTTTCATTGCCACATGACCAGAGATGTCAACCTTCTTGATGATCCTGATTTTTCCTGATTTTCATACTTTTCAATTTTATTTTACTGGTTGGAAATGACAACAGTCATAATAACCTTAAAAAACTCACTGGTATTGTAGAATGTATTATGTTTATTTTTTGACGTAGGACTACGTCTTTCATTTCTATACCGGGGTGTAAAATCAAAGTTTCGAAAACGAAAGCGTTACGCCGGAGACCGAGATTTTGAGCGTTAATAGCTCCTAAACAACTGAACGAAATGGTATGATAAACACTTCATTCGAAAGGTAAAATGTCTACGCGTTCTATACTTGTTACTTTTTGATCCAAAAACTTGTTTCAATAGTCTTAAAATTGCTTTCAAAACAGGCTATTGAAATCACCAATCGGTATATAAGCGAGCGCCGCACGGAAATCCACTCAGTTCTAATTGAACAGCGATTGGAGCATGTTGTCGCTGTTGTGGTGAAGCTCTTCGTTTATCATGAAAGCACGGATGAACGGTGTCACCAAGAGCCTGTTTGTGCACCTTAGGCCAGACATGAATCCATCAAGACGAGAGTGATGCCACAAACGGTTCCCCGGGAAGATCTCGAAGCAGCCGCTACACACACACACATACACGCGCGGAATTCTTTCCGTTTGGATGCCATTCAGCATCGAGAAAGATCCGGAAAATAATCTGCCAGTTCCTCTGGGAATTTAAAAATACATTCATGTGAAAGAGGTTATTTGAATGTTTTCTATCCAAGTAACACTGTGACCAAATATGTTTCAATCAAGTGCTATTAACAGGTGGTTATCGAATTAGCATTAACCACTGGTGGGCTTCCAGTATCGAGGAAAATGTGGAAATATCTAATCGTTACTGAAAATAATCTGCCAGTTCCTCTGGGAATTTAAAAATACATTCATGTGAAAGAGTTCATTTGAATGTTTTCTATCCATGTAACACTGTGACCAAATACATTTGGTTTTGTGATTTTTCAATCAATCGCAATTAACAGGATAGCTTCTGAAGATTATTCTTCCCCATCAGTAGGATATTTTAGTATCTAATATTGGATGCATAAAACCTTGTACCTCCAACGTAACGCTCTCGTTTTCGAAGTCCCCCAAATATTCATTTATTCATTCATTCAGAATGAATCTGAATTCAACTTCAAACAAAAGATCTCTGAATCAACGATAGTCCTACGTCACCATTGCGGTTATACCATAGATATAACCCATTTTATGTTTTTTTGTTTATTATCTATCTATTTCAACGTGATTTGCGTTTTCGCAGATACACTTTCGACTATTTGAAAATTTTTGGAGTTTGGCTGGTATGTTCTATTTCATCAGCTAAGCTGACCGGATATCGCACCTACAGATTATTACAGGTTCAGGTCCCTCAAAAATTCCCTTAACCCACATGAAAATTTTTTTCCAAAATCTCTCAGAAAAAAATCCTTTTACGCATATGTTCGACTTTCAACAATGACAGAGTTCTAGAACTTTTTTTTTGTTTCGGACTCTGTTACTTCAAACTGGCTCTACATTAAAAAGTACGCTACGGAAGACGATGCTATTGCTTTCATTTGAAATATTAGAAAATTTTGTACAGGATACAGTAGTGGAACATCAAAATTAGGGGATTTTAGTAACATTTTGAAAGCGAAAAACTTAAAAGTTAATAATTTTTAACGTGTTATTATGAATTTTATCTCAATAAATTATATCAAACTTAATTGTTTCTATTAATTAAATTAAAGTTCTCTAACTGCTCGATAATTTGTTCTCTGAAACCCAACTTCTATACTTCTTAATTTGGCTGCAATATCGAAATCAACAATTACTGGTGAAAATTCAAGCAAAAAAATCACGATTTTTACCCCACTGTACATGTAATAGCCACCTAAATTTCACCTTAACGTTGAAAGGTTACATTTTTTCTTAAAATGAGTCATTTTCGAAATTTAAAAAAAATTGTTTTCAAACTGAATATAATCGAGACCGAGTCGAGAAATTATATATAATCGAGTCTGTATATAATCGAGTCTGTATATAATCGAGTCCGACCCGTATAAGCTATCCTGATTTTTTTCCCGATTTTAATTTTCATTTTTGGAAATTATATTTGGCAGCCCTGCATATGACTATTTTTTGTTGAAACGTAGAGATGTTTTATGAAGAGATGTTCAAAAATATTGAATTGATCAAAATGAGGTCTTCGACTTTCTTTTTTAGTTGAATATATTAGGATTGTGGTGTGGGTTGTAGTCATCGTTATTTTGTAAACAAATAGTTATACAGCCATTCCATGTCAAACCAACATAGTGGTTCTCAGATTTTCGTGAAAAGTGGCAATTTTGTTCTTATCGATAAATATTAGACCCGTTTTTTATTAGGTGCCCATTTCCATTTTGGGGCGGTGCAAACAATCATTTTTTCCACTTTTTCCCAAAAAAGACTTTTTCAAAAATTCATAACTTTTGAACCACTGAAACGATTTAGATGATCGACATATAAAATTGAAGCCAATAAGACTTTTATTAAAAAATATTGAGCTCGCCAAAAATTTTGTTTTTCGTTATTATTGATCGAAGTAGTTTTTATTGTTTTCATGGCTTTGGACCAGAGGGCTCTATATTTTTTATATATTTTTTTTGAAAGTTGAGGATTTTTTACATAGCATATCTCGATATCAGAGAGGTTTTTTTTCGTTTTTGAGATATGATTTTTCAAAGTTAATCGATGGTTCGCAAAATCATTTTTTCTCCTTTCTCTCACTACAAAAACTCATAACCAGTGTTCCCACATTTAAATCAGTACCAAAGGGGTTAAAAATCTTTCTCATCTGTACTTTTTATTCCAAAAATCTGTACCATCGAAAATATTCGTTGTAGAGAAAAATCAATTTTATTAGCATGAAAACAATACTCATTTATTTACTACAATTACTACATTTACATTTGCAAGCCATTCGTGTGTTTGATGATGTTTATACATAGTTTTTCTGAATCTAGATTGCATACTATCATTTATTAAAATTTTCGAGCAGCCGTCACGATGTTTAATCAAATGTTTTGATTTCAATATAGTGTTCATCGTATCGTTGCAGAGCCGATTTCGAGACTTGTTTTTGTTCTGATTATGTTCAGAAATTTTTTTTTCGACAATTGTTGAGGGGTGAGGCATAGTGAAAACGTTACAAACAAGACATCGAAAGGGATCGAAGCTGTTGCTTATCATGCAAACATCAGAGGCAAAGACCTCTGTATTGTCAGCTTGTATTGGCCTCCGAGAGTTGCGGTTAGCCGCAAGCAACTTGTTGACATGTGCTCACTCCTTCCTGAGCCACGATTGATCTTGGGAGACTTCAACTCTCACGGAACTGCCTGGGGGGAACATTACGACGATAATCGTTCATCGTTGATATATGACCTTTGTAACAGCTTCAATATGACCGTTTTGAATACTGGGGAAACAACACGTGTACCTAAACCTCCTGCTAACCCAAGTGCTCTTGACCTCTCGCTTTGCTCGAATTTACTATCGTTAGATTGCAAGTGGAATGTAATCCAGGACCCCAACGGTAGTGATCACTTGCCAATCAAAATTTCCATCACCATTGGGTCGAATTCTTCTGAATCTATAAACATGGCATATGACCTCACAAGACACATTGACTGGAAAAAATATGCGAACGCGATTGCTCTAGCCATCAATTCCAGAGATGGTTTGCCTCCATTGGAGGAGTATAACTTCATTTCTCGTTTGATCTATGACAGCGCGGTTCGCGCTCAAACGAAACCCATCCCAGGCTCCACTATTCGTCGAAGGCCTCCCAATTCATGGTGGGATAGCCAATGTTCCAAGCTTTATCAGGATAAATCGAACGCATTTAAAGCTTTTCGAAAACGTGGAACCATTGAGAATTTTCAAACGTATTTGGACCTTGAAAATCAATTTAAAAACTTGATCAAAGGGAAAAAACGTGCTTATTGGCGAACTTTCGTGGGAGGTTTGTCACGAGAAACGTCAATGAAAAAATTATGGAAAGTGGCTCGAAACATGAGAAATCGCTCTTCATCGAATGAAAGCGAAGAATATTCACATCGATGGATTTTTAAATTTGCACGGAAAGTTTGTCCCGATTCCGTTCCTGTGCAAAAAATTGTTCGAGATATACCACAAGATAGGTGCGATCTTGATTTCGAGTTTTCGATGGTAGAATTCTCTCTTGCTCTCCTTTCTTGTAACAATTCGGCTCCAGGAACAGATAGAATTAAGTTCAACTTGTTGAAACACCTCCCTGATGTGGCGAAACATCGCTTGTTGAATTTATTCAATCGGTTGCTGGAGCATAATGTTGTTCCAGATGATTGGAGACAAGTGCGAATTATAGCTATTCAAAAACCCGGAAAACCCGCGTCCGACTTCAATTCGTACCGCCCAATAGCAATGCTGTCTTGTATACGGAAATTGTTGGAGAAAATGATCTTGTTTCGCCTTGATCGATGGGTTGAAACGAATGGCCTACTCTCAGATACACAATATGGGTTCCGCAGGGGCAAGGGGACGAATGATTGTCTTGCGTTGCTTTCTTCAGAAATTCAAATGGCTTACGCCGAAAAAAAACAAATGGCTTCAGTATTCTTGGACATAAAGGGGGCCTTTGATTCTGTTTCAATAGAGGTTTTGTCAGACAAATTACACTCTCGGGGTCTACCGCCTCTATTGAATAATATGTTATATAATTTGCTTTGTGAGAAACATTTGAATTTTTCTCACGGAGATTCGGCAGTAAGTCGGGTCTCTTACATGGGCCTCCCTCAGGGCTCATGTTTAAGCCCCCTTTTGTACAACTTCTATGTAAGCGACATTGACAATTGCCTTACACAAAATTGCAGCTTAAGACAACTTGCAGATGATGGAGTAGTGTCTGTCGTAGGATCAAAAGAATCCGACCTGCAAGGACCCTTACAAGATACTTTGAACAATTTTTCAACCTGGGCCATTGGGCTAGGGATCGAATTCTCCACGGAGAAAACAGAGATGGTGGTTTTTTCTAGGAAGCATAGACCAGCAAAACCAAAGCTTCAACTTTTGGGTAAACCGATCACTCATGCTATGTCATTCAAGTATCTTGGGGTCTGGTTCGACTCCAAATGTACTTGGGGGGCCCATATTAGGTATCTGAGTAAAAAATGCCAACAAAGAATAAACTTTCTCCGTACAATTACCGGCACCTGTTGGGGAGCCCATCCCGAAGATCTTATAATGTTGTATCGAACAACTATTCTCTCAGTGATGGAGTATGGCAGTTTCTGTTTTCAATCAGCTGCCAAAACACACCTCATTAAACTCGAGCGAATTCAGTATCTTTGTCTCCGTATCGCGTTGGGATTTATGCCCTCAACGCATACCATGAGTCTCGAGGTTTTGGCAGGCCTACTCCCACTAAAAGATCGCTTCAATTTATTATCTCTTCGGTTCTTCATCCGGTGTAAGGTCATGAACCCATTGGTGATCGGAAATTTTGAGCAGCTGATCGGGCTAAATTTTCATTCTGGATTCATGACTTCATATCATGAATTCATCTCCATGCAGGTTGATCCTTCTTCGTATATTCCCAACCGTGTTTGTTTTCCTGACTACATCAATTCCTCTGTACATTTTGATCTGTTCATGAAGGAGAAAATCCATGGAATTCCAGATTATCATCGATCGGGGATCGTTCCTACGATCTTCAATGCAAAATATGGGCGTATCAATTGTGATAATATGTACTTTACTGATGGGTCCTCTATGAATGAGTCCACAGGATTTGGAGTGTTCAACGAATTTTTTAGCACCTCCCACAGTCTTCAGAATCCTTGCTCAGTGTATATTGCTGAATTGGCAGCAATACACTGGGCGCTGGACAGCGTCGCCTCACGACCTGTTGAACACTATTACATTGTAACGGATAGTCTTAGCTCTGTCGAAGCTATCCGTTCAGTGAGGCCGGAAAAGCACTCGCCGTACTTCCTTGAGAGAATACGAGAAATTTTGAGTGCTTTAACCAGACGCTGTTATGTCATTACCTTTGTCTGGGTCCCTTCACATTGCTCAATTCTGGGTAATGAGAGGGCTGACTCATTGGCAAAGGTAGGTGCAATTGAAGGCGATATTTATCAGCGTCAAATCGCCTTCAATGAATTTTATTCTTTAGTACGTAAAAATACCATCGCTAACTGGCAACGCAAATGGAACGAAGATGAATTGGGTCGGTGGCTTCACTCGATTATCCCTAAGGTTAGCCTCAAACCATGGTTCAAAAGTCTGGACTTGAGTCGGGACTTTATTCGCACCTTCTCCCGACTCATGTCCAATCACTGTTCGTTAGACGCGCTACTCTTTCATTTTAATCTTGCCGATGGCAATATCTGTGCTTGTGGCCAAGGTTACCACGACATCGAACACGTTGTTTGGTCGTGCGAGGTGTATCTTGTTGCCAGATCGAATTTAGAAAACTCTCTTCGGGCCAGAGGAAGACAGCCCAATGTGCCGGTGAGAGATGTGTTGGCTCGGTTAGACCTTGATTACATGTCCCAAAAAAAAATCTTCTTAAAAGTTATCGATCTTCGTGTGTGATTGTCCTTATATCCTTATATTTTCCTTTTCCTTTTCCTTCGCGAGAAATCAAATCCCTTCTTACTAACAATAGAATAAGGTGAAAAGTAAATACATATTAGATATAAGATAGGCTTAAGAATTGAGTATGATGAATTTGAGTGCGAATGTGAGTGTGAACATTGTCAACATATCCTTATATCCCTTCCTTTTCCTGAAAAAATGTCACCCTTCTAAACTCGAGCAAACCGCGAGTAATCGGTTCTCTACTTCATTAACACTAGAATTAATGAAAAATGATTATATATACTTGTAACAATACAGATAGGAGTTTGGCTCCTTTAAACTTATGTAACTGAGCCTGTAAAAATAAACGATTTAATAAAAAAAAAAAAAAAACATCTAAGCGCCGAAAGCGAGCGAACCGTTATTTTTGAAGGCATCCAAGGAATTCCGTCCTCATGAAACTGATCAATTATTGCATTGTAAATGCTTTTATCATCAGCAGCACCAAATGATATTGCGGCAGTCATCATGTACCTTAATGTAGCTTTGCTGAAATGTAAGAAATTTCACACGTGGTAACAATCTGTACTAAGGGGGCCTCCGTAGCCACATTGGTTGCGCGTTCGCTTAGTAAGCGATCGATCGTGAGTTCGAAACTCAGGGCCCTCATTGACCATCTTTGTGTTGTTACAGAATAACTACGTCCACGCAACAATCATCAGCGATGGAAATCGATCCACGGTGGAACAAAGATCGATTCATCCATACAACTGCTCTGCTCTGCAAGACACATCGGGCTGCTGTTCTATAAATAACTCAACAATGATCAATCAACTGTCTCCGCTGTCCGGTCTAACTGGATAATGGAAGAACAGATAGAAAACTCATACGCCTAAATGGCTGCTACTGTGTAAATGTGTACTATATGGAATGGTATAGAAGGGAATACTCTAACGCCGAAAAATGGCAACTGTGTAATGTGCTAATTATAGATATGATAAATATGTGACATGTACACGATTAAAATTCGGCTCTGTTACAGCTAAAATGCCAATGAGCCTAAAATAAATAAAAGGGACAAAAAAAAAAAAACAATCTGTACCAATCTGTACTTTTTGACGAAAATCTGTACTCTGTAACGTACAGAATCTGTACCAAAAATAACGAAAAAATCTGTACCTTTCCAGATAAATCTGTACGTGTGGAAACACTGCTCATAACTTTTAAACTACGGGACCGATCCAGATGGTCGACATATCAAATTGAAGCTTATGAGTTAGTTTTCTTCGGAAAAATATTACGTTTGTCTAATGTTTCGCGATAATGAACAAAACTACCACTTTTGACGGAAAACTGAGAACCACTATATCGGTTTGGAATGGAATGGCTGTATATGAACATTTGATTAATTCAATAGGAAACCGATTACTCGCGGTCGACTCGAGTTTAGAAGGGTGACCTATTTTTTTCAGAAAAAGGATGGGACAAAGGGGATTGGAACAATGTTGATCACACTCAATTCTTAAATATATTCTCATATCATATATATTATGCAAGGAAGAAAAGGAGAGTATAAGGATATAGGGACAATCACACACGAGGATCGATAGTTTTAAGGAAAACATATGTTTGGGACATGTTATCAAGTATAACCGAGTCAACACATCTCACGCTGGTCCCAATGTGTCTTCCTCGGGCCCGAAGGGAGTTTTCTATATTCGATCTGGTGACAAGATACACCTCACATGACATGCTCGATGTCGTGATAACCTTGGTCACAAACGCAGAGATTGTTGATGGCAAGATTGATACGAAAGTAGCGCATCTAGCTAACAGTAAAAGCATTCGAAATCCCGATTGATTCGATCATCGTAATTTGTGACAATATTAGAAATTAACACCTAAGCATCAGTTTTGGAAATGTTCCAGCATCAAAAGGCACTGCAGACTAAAACTGATATAAATCTGACTGACAAAAAAGTGAACAAGCTAGATTCGGTTCTTAAATCGAAACATTTTCTCAGATGCTGACACTTTCCGATTTTTTGAAATTTTTGAACATAAGGTAACAGAAACTTCAATCAGGTTAATTTTATAGCATGACAAGACCAGACCACATTTTCATAGAATGGTCAATAATTATCTGGAAAATGTTGACTGAGACGTTCTACCTCATCCACTAACTTTCGGATTACAGTTTGTTCAGTGGCGTCGATCCTTTCTGAAGAGCGGTATCGAGTTTGGTCATTTGCACGGATTAACTTCGTGAAAAGTGTCACTTACCTGCCCACAGCTTCAAGATGATCTGCCTCTTCATTCCCTGGGATCCCAAAACGGCCCGGTATCCATATAAATGTGATTTCGGAAGTTGCGCCAGTGAGCGCGAGTTTGTTGTATCCAAGGATGGGTCGATCTTTCCGAATCCAGGATCCAAATCTGAATCAAATCCAAAACCGGCCACAATTAAAGAAATCATTTATCTTGTCTAATATAAGTATTGAGAGTACAAATAAGTTTTCAGCGTTTTTTTTGAAAATTTCAACGCTTTATCATAAAAAGAAGAGAAGTCACAGATTATTCAAAGTAGGGGAAAAGGGGGGAATTCGGACCACCTAAGCAAATCGCCTAATATTTCCAAACCAATACGGTCTAAATAAAAAATGTCACATTGTATTCTGAGCTACACTTGTTTTCTCTCGATAAATAATGTTTAATCATTATATAAAGCTTTAATCTACCAAATATATCATAAAATAAAAGAGATGATTTTTGGACATTAAAGTTTGATGCGGGGTGATTTGGACCGTCTGTGGGGTGATTTAGTCCAGTGTGTGTTTTATCGAAAAAAACATACTTATGTTTATGTAAAGTATTTTGGGATAATGTTACAATCAGTAACAATGTTTTGGGATCGATACCAGGTGTCTTGGCCAGATTTCAGACCAGAAAAGTTGGGTTGACACCATCTCGATTTCTGCATTAATCTTTTCACTGTTGGTCGAGCATTTTCAAACACTTTTGATGTTTGGTCAAAGAAAATCCGTTCTCGATGGCCTGCGTTGCTCTTTCAAGCTCCTCCTTCTTCCAACGTTGTCTGTCCATCCTCTTCTTGTAATTCAGCGGCATCTGGAATTAATTAGACCAAAGAAAAGTCTCAAACCTGTAGGACCAATTCACTCCACAGAAACGTGTCCATGTCACCCCACACAACACGCAAAAATTAAAATGCAATTAATTTCATTTATTGTTATCAAACTTACAGTTTCGCTACATCAAATTGTTCCTCTTCTGTAGGCGAACAGAACTTTACTGCACAATACACGAAAAGTTTGGTTAATTAGCGGGAAAAAGCTTAAAACCACTATCGGAAAACTCACATTTTTTGACGATCAAAGTGCTTGCTGTATTCATGCTACCGTTTCCCTCTACTTGTGAAGTTTTACCAAAGTTTTTTTTACTTTAGGCACATACGGTTCAACAATAGAAGGAAATGACATTATAGAAAATCCAAGTTGAGCCGTAATTTTTTAGATAAATGGGTGGTCCAAATCACCCCGTGTTACCCTACTGTTCATCGCTAGCTATAACCTTCTCCCATCTTTTTGGTAGGATACGGATTTCACGCTGAAAGAAGGACTGGTCTCTTGAGGCAGTCCAGTTAACGACCCATTATATGGTATAATCATCGGAGGAAAATCGCTGCTCAGCCAGGCCATGTGTCATCGACCGGAACAAATGGTAATCGGAGGGAGCGATGTCTGGTGAATACGGCGGGTGGGGATTCGATGCAGGAAACCTTTTCTTTTCTGTTCGCATGTGAAAAGGCGTCTTTCAATATCTCTCGGCTTCAACTCATATGGGACCCAATTGGCTTGTTTTCGAATCATTCCGAGGTGCTTTAATTAATGTGAAATTGCTCGTTGTGTTACTTCCAACATTTCTGCAAGTTTGCGTCTGGCATTGATCTTCATCGAGTAATTCCAACTCCAATTCCTCTTCTTCGAGTTTTTTGGGTGATGGGAAAAATGTATGACTTTGAGGATTCAATACGCAGTGATACTTGAAGCCTCAACTCTTATCTTTATAATAAAGTTGTGTTCAGTGTTGTCCGATGTGTATGTTTGAAATGGCAAACCTATTGAGTCAAACGATTGGGACTTAATTGTACATCCAATATGGTAGACCGGGGCAAGTTGATACGAAGTTAAAAAAAAATCTTTCATTTTTTTTCAAAGTCATCTTAAAAAATCACTAATTCACTAAATTGAAATCTGTTTGCAGCATATACAAGGTATAACAGAATTTCGATAAACAATTGGGATTCACACTGGATGTTTCGAAAAATATCAATTTTTAAAATGTTTAGTTTTCATATCCAATGTTTCAACTTATCCTGAGAGCGAGGTAAGTTGAAACGCAAACTGTCATGAGTTTATTGTGCGGTTTTGTTCCTCGAACTGATTGATGAAATACTAAATTGAAGGAATTATATATAAACAATTGGAAAAAGGGGTTTTGGTACACGTGAGATGTGGAGGAGTAGTCTGATATACGCAAAATGGACACTACATACTAGGAATTAATATATGAAACAATAACATCAAGAATACTAATTTCGGTGCTTTCACGTCAGAGTAGAGCCACTTGAAATAACCACTAATAAGGTTTATGGGATCATTCAAATCTTCAAATATTACTTAACGCACTCAAAAAGGGAGGCGAAGATGGCTTGTGGGAACTTTTTTAGAAATAAATCCAACTAAACCTAAACATTTTTATTCAAGTGTCAATACATGTTACATGTTATGTTATGTAGAGAAAAAGGAGTTTGAAATATAAATTGAAAAACTGCGTTACGTAATGTTTGAATGAGTCCTTGTATCAAAATTAATAAATTTTACTTGTATCATGTCAGTGTATTCATAAATTGTGTAGAACAGGCTGAGGATCGAAATATGAATGATTCTCTTTTTTTTTAAATTTATCATCATTCATTCATACAGCATTCACCGACAAATAACGTCCGGTATCTGCAGTAGTGTTTAAAGAAATAGTCGATTTTTACTGATTTCAACTTACCCCAGGGTTTTCCGTTCCGTTTCCGATTTTTCCGTTCTAGTTTTCAAAACCCCTACATTTGATTATCCCTATTCGATTACCTGACGTGCAATTCTGGCGATATTTTTGAAAAAAAAAATCAATGCTTTCGGACCGATTGAGTCAGTCGTCAGTTGACCATTCTTTCCTTATTCTTGGAGGCACAACAGGTCAGCGATATGGAGCAGAAGTATTCTGGAAGCGTCCGGTTTCGCCTGGTTTCTTAACCGGAACAACTAGACTGTCAAACCATTCTTGAGGGAAATCACGTTCGGTCAATATCTGGTTGAAGGTTACCAAAAGGTTCGCCTTGGTTAGTTTTTCAAGGAGCGGATGTCGTCTATAGACGACACTCGTAGAGAAAGGGTTAAAGTCCCCTAGAACGATTATTGGGTCGGTTATATTCCTCAAGGTGTTGACCAGTTTATTCCGTATATTGGAAACTTTCTGGCTCGGCAGGTATATCTAGATGATTGTCACCAGGAACGGGTGGTCAACTGAAGATTATCTAGACGCGGGGCCTGTAGGGGGTAGTGAGTGTTGATGAGGCTACAAATTTCGTCACTGAATTTGAATGAGTCAGACTATTATCGTCCAACAGTTGACGGAATCCCAACCACATTAGATAGTTCATATAGACCTTGAATGTGTCAAAACCATCTATTTGTGTTCCAGTTGCCAGTACAGCTTCATCCCGCTACCCATGAGCAAGAGAGCAATATCACCGTGAAGCGACACCAAAACAGGCAAGACTGCCTCACTGATCAATGCTAATTCACCAGAAATGCAAAACTGTTGTCATGTTTATGACTTCATTTCGCACCGATCGACGCTTTGCCCCACTTGCTTGGCTTGGCTCCTCGTCGGGAACACCCCGGGCGAAAGCGAACGAAGCTTTTATGCCGTAAATCAATATCAAATGTGACAATTATTATTGGCCATTCTTTCGCACCCAGACGGAGCGAGCGTCCGGGCTGGGTGGGGTCAACGGCCAGTCGGACGGGTGACAAATTGACCACGGACCGTTCACCGATCGCGGTTTTGGCCCAGATTGACCATTAGACGGGGAATACTGTGGCAGTTCGGTCCATCGGTTGCTGGGTCCCTGGGACCTGTGCACGACCACCCGCGAGTGACTCTCAATCCGCGCATCGATCTCGTAAGGGACCAATAAAACGGCAGTAAAACATGACTTGGACAGAGGACGGTTTTATGTCTCGCCAAAGATGGATTTACGCGTTTGATGTCTATATATACTCGAAGCCGGACCGTGCCACAACCACCTGAGGATACCCTCCGATTGGACCCTAAGCCAACTCCGAAATCACTTTCATAACTTTATTCCCCCAGAAGGCATTACGGGCAATAAAATACTGTGGAAGCGATTCTCGAAACGATTTTCCTTTTGCAATACGATATCAGTCAATCACGTTGCGGTCCATAGTCGGAACAGTTGGAATGCTGTCATCGGTTCGATCGTTTTAATTACACACTAAAAAGTTTTTACCGATTAACGTGCGTGAGATAAGCCAGACGGGGTGGGTAAAACGCAGCGAAATTTTCAAATTGTTCCTTCAGCTTCATTCCGACAAACAGACCCAGCTATGGATTACCATCGATTACTATCTCGAATCTCGTCTCGCATCGATCGAGATCGGATCCGATAGCCAATCTCCCAGTCCGGTGGTCATTTGCGCTCGTCAGACTGCTTCCATTACAGGCTTCAGGGAGGTTTCGGTTTCCCTTTTACGAACCTAGTAAAGTACCACGCGGGTCGTCCCGTTGAGCACAACTCTATTTGAGGTGGCCTCTCGGCGAACGCCGGTGTAGGATGTCTTTGGCGCTGCTCCTTTTGCTCGCAGGTGACACTAATAGAGACAAATAGTTTACAATACGAGCGGATTATGGCAATAAATTTTTGCTCCTCCACGAGCAGAAGGTGTTGTCCATATGGTACAGTTGTTGGCCACTGCTCTTCGATCATCGTGCATGGGTTTCGGAGTGTGACGATCGTAGCTGTTTTAATTTCAGAATTAACTTTCTCAACTTTGTAGATTAGATCAGTTTTTTACATTTAAATTTTACTACTCCTTCGACAGTCGTAAAACCAAATCTGGGCACAAAGATCAACTCTCGTAAAGGAATTGTTTTATTCATTTTCAGTGCTAATTTTAATTCCACAGATCCAGATAGCATTGAAACAACCGTTGAGAAAAATAAGCACTACACAGTATTCGGCATCTAAAGTAGCATTGTGAGCCAAATTCTAGCGGTAAATTTGACACTGCTCCTCGTCTCGGGAACCCTATCATACCTTGATTTAGGCGGATATCGAAGTGAGGCAAGCTGCGGGGGAATAGAATACAGACGAATCTCTCGAAGCAAGACGTGAAAATATTTACAACTCAATTAATTTACACCTTCACAGCGGCAGCACTCTCTGTCTGTCCGTCTGTCTGTCTGGTTGTGTCTCGCCCTCAGCGCATGTTCGTTCGCTGTGGACCAGCGAGTAATGATGCCACCCACGCTGTTCACCTGATGGGGGAAGTGAAAATGGGAAAGCGAAGGGAGGGAAGCACGAAGGAATAATTTTGCGCAAATCGTCTTAAGGCATAAACACGCGATTTATTGCATTTCTGCGATCGGCTCTCCTTGCGACTTGGACACACACCGAGAGAAATGCATTGAAACGCTTGCGCGCCCGCTCATTTCCGAAAGGGTGTAAATTGGGTGGAGATCGAGATAAGTTATGGAAACAACACGGTGCAATGTCACAACACAACTCATTGTGTCATTTGTCAATCCCTGCCGGCCGCGGGAATGTTAGTTTTGTGCCGATTTCAAATTGGATCATTTATCAAGTGACTGGGTGGTTTCTCGCTGTGGGAAGAAGTTGAGATATGGGGCTTGCATTCACTATTACCACCTTTGAGGTGGATGGTTTACAGCTGGAAATTCGCTTGAAAATGTCAGCATCAGTGCTGTGCTGTTTTTTTCAAAGCTAAGTGAAATTTTCAAAATATATAATCAAATTCAAAACATTTGATTCATTTATCGTTTGTTTTTATAACGAACTAGCTGACCCGGTGAACTTCGTCCCGCCCAAAATTATTGTTTTTTTTTTATCTTCGCTTATTTTTCGTCGGCCTATTCCGCCACTATAGTGCCAATCACCGACATCAGGGAGGCGACTCCACCTGTTCCTACCTATCAGACTCAACAACTCATGAGCCGGGCCAACTTCTTTTACTTCCCTTCCGAAGGAAGACGTAACCAGAGATTTTTCGCCTCAGAAAATCCCAACGACGCCAGCTGGGATTGAACCCAGGCCGATCGGATTGTGAGGCTGTTACGCTAACCATACAACCACTGGCGCCGTCTAAAATTATTGTTTTGATATGAATTCTTTAGAATAAATTTCTAAAAAAAATTTTAAAACATAAGGGAAATAAGTTTTCCGAATTTTACGACCTTTCTTCTGAGTTTTTGGAAAATTTTCCGATATTTCTCTCCATAAAATTGATCTACATGCAGAGACGAAAACATCAAAATAAAGATGGCTTAAATCGGACGATTTCTTCTTTCGCGCGTTTCGCGCTTAGCAACACATTTGGCCTTACATTTTTATTTATATAGATCAATATGAACTTAGGTCTATAATTTACTTAGAATCCTATTGGTTCGTAGAGTCTATTCAATAAAAAAAATATTAGAGATAGTCGAATTGCGATAAAATATATATGTTTTTAATTTAATTTTTTAGTGAGATTTTTTAAAGATTATATATTATAGATAGTTTATTCTTAATTACAAAGAAGGATTAAATCTGATACGCCAGGGGACTGGTTTTGTTGACCCCCTACATCATCAGCTTGTAAATTTCTATATTTTGAATATTTTTTTTTCTTTTAATTTTCGTGTATTTAAAAGGATCATAAACAAAGAATTAAATAATGGATGGTAATCATATTTATGATTTATTTGTTCAGAGCTCGAAAGCTCCCTTAAGGTCCAAATACAGGGTAAAATTTGAAGTTTATCAAACTATCATTTCATTTCACTTTCTTTCATTTTCACTCGTGAATCGTGCCAAGCGTTGAAGCAAAAAGCACTCAGTTTATATTGCTATTTCATCGAGAAAAGACATCCAACCGAGCAGCGTTTACAAATTATTGACTTTTATTGCATAAATTCATCGAAGCACAAACTAACGAATTCATCTTCGACAGAAAAATGCTTTTTCGTGTGCTGAAGGGTGAAATAAACAAATAAAAGCACCTTCATCAAAAGTTTTAAAATGATTGTATGTATGGGAGCAGACATCTCTTTCTCTCAGACTGAACACCAGCTTGGGATTATACTAAAAAAAAATCCAAACGATGTCAATGCGGATCGAACCAAGGCCGACTGGAATGCAAGGCTGTTTTACACGACAACACTATCCACATAGCTACTAGTGATGTTACATAAATGCGTGATAATTATACCCCTCATTACAAACTGAAGTTGGAAAGTGTTTTCTAAGAGTAAAAAGCAGAGCATAAACGTGAATCTAGAGCTTTCTCGGTCTGGGCGGTGTATGTGAAAGAGTATGCGAAAACCTTTAATGCGTGCTTGTTTGCAATGTGTCTCTTGTTTCGCTCGCTCAAATTGCTCTTTTATTGCTATAGCATATATATTATACAAATGGTAGGTGAGAAGGGGGTAAGACAGACATGTTAAGAAAAACTTCAATTGTATCTTTGGAAACTCATGTTTTCAAAAATTTAAAAGCGGTTTCTTACAGTTCAATATACTGGTTTTCGAAATAACTGGCCAAATGTTTTATAAAAATGTGTTTTTCCATGTTTTTTTACTGAAAATAAAACAAGCCGAAAAGTAGAACATTTTTATCAGTGCGGGTATAATGGACATGTAGTGGGGGGGGGGGGGGGGGTAATATGGACAGGTTCATAATATACGAAGCGTAGAGGTTTATCGTTCGCGAGAGGAATAATTTCACTCTCTCTCTCAGTATTTGTGCGTCCAGTAACTGAAATAGAACGAAAAGAGAAAGCAATATAAAAAAGAGTTCAATATTCTTCCCTTCACTTTCCATCATGCATTGGATGTGATTATGGAAGTGACTGTCCATTCAACCCTCCCAGCTCAATTATTTCAATAATTTTAATTTACCACTTACGAATGAATTTACTTTTCCGTACATACCTAATACCGCTTCTCTGATAACTCACAAACCGAAATATAACCATCAGCAAATTCAATTTTGCAATTAAACCACTCAAAATGCTTCATATCGAAGCCGCAAAAGTTACATCCACACGCGGAATCATGTTCGATTTTCGGTTTTTGTTTCTCTATTCTACTTTTGACCAGTATTCATTGTCATAGGATGGTTTAAATATGATAGAATAGCATAGCAATAGAATAGGGTTTCCCATCAACAGAAATTTGAAATTCATAATGCAACTATACAAATCAACCACCTGTCCATTATACCCCCACTGTCCGTCTTACCCGCGGTGTAAAGGGTTTTTAAAATCCGCACACACTCAAATTGCTCTAACTTTTGATCTACCCTATCATGCCGGGGATCCGGATTCGATTCCCGTTCTGGCCCGGGGATTTTTCGTCAAAAAATAAATATCGGCTGGCTTGCATTGTGGTCACGCATATTCTGTAGCTTACCACTCCAGAGGGCATTTAACGCGTGTTATTCGGCATAGCAATCTTAACCAAGTACTAATGATAAAAATGACGCAAGTAATGCTACGTTGAGAAGGCAAAAGTTCCACTGGAACGTTAGTGCCATCCAAGAAGAAGATGAAGAGGCACCTTCTAAAGCGATCTAAAGTGGTGAAGAACGTAGAAGAAATGAAGAAAGCATGGGTTAATATACAAAAAACTGTCGATTCTGAAGTCGTGCAGAACCTTATGGCTGGGGTTAGGGTCATGGTTCGCGTATCCGGATAAGAATGCGAAATAAATTAAATTAATGATGCCAAAACTAACTTGAATTTTTTTAGTTTGTTTTTATTCCAAGAAAATTTGGTGATAATCGGATAAAAGCTTAATTTTTGAGAATGAATTTTGTATGTGCGGATTTTAAAAAGTACACCCTTTAACAATCCTGACAATTTTGTTGTATGGAAACCTTTTTCCGGCTCCCTTCATTCTAGCGTTTTGTCCCTATTTTGGACTTTCAGTGTTTCAAGATAGGAAAAGCTGTACGGAAAATAAATCAAACTGCTTTTAGATGATGAAAAATAACAAAACTAGGCAATTCCGATTGCATACGGTCTGAACATCAAAACAAGGGTTTGAATTTAATATGTAATTGCATGTAATATGCTGTTATGCCGTTACTTAAAAAAGTTGGAGTGGCTCTGAACTCACCAAAAAAATGTGATCCTAAACTGATCCTCTAATTTCTGTTTCGTAATTATTTAATACGTTCACTCATCAATGACTTGCACAAGCTAGGCTCATCGGGCAGCGCATACTACCGGGGAAACGCATTTGATTATGCTATCAGTCGCCTTTGATAAACTTCCGTACGCCGCCGGTGGCGTGAACGTGTTATATTTGTCGTGTTTGTCAATGTCATGTCAACGTGAAAGTGTCAATATTTATATTTGCGTCTGTGTGTTTGTGCCTATATGCATGTGCGCGTACCTGTATGTGGGCGTTTGTGTTTGCGTGCTCGACGTTGGCAACCGTTGAGCGTTGAGCGTTGAGTGTTGAGTATTGGGCGTTGTCAACGCGTTCCCGTTCGGTTGACGCTGAGTGTTGACGCCAACCGTTGGCATTTCCATTTCCGTTTCCGTTTCTGCAAACAAAGTATGTGGGGCATGCCCGTTGCGATTTAGGGGAATGTAATATTTCGACGTTTGATTGGCTATTATAAGTACATTGGAGTAAAATCCGTGATTTCTGACAATTTTGATTGAATTCTCACTAGGAATTGTTTATAACCATTTTGCAGCGAAATTAAGAAAGATAGAAGTTGGATGTCAAAGAACAAATTGTGAAGCGTTTATTTCAGAAAATCATTATTTCAGCGATACCAAAGAGGTATTGTCACGGCTCACAGTGTTTGTACAAACGAACATTATTTCACCGAAAAAGCTACTACACCCGATGACTTACAATACCATAGCTATCCATTCAAAATAAAGCAGCTTGATGATTTCATGTGTATTTTGCCTCAAGATATCACGAAATCGTAAGTATTTTCAACATTTCTTGTTTCTTCTTCATATTCAATGTAATCAATGCCGATTTTTTTTTGTTTACCGATCCACATATGCTTCGTCTACCAGTCCATCCCATTATGTATCACACTGATATTCATTCATATTCAGTTAGACAGTTCAACAGTTGAGCTTCTGGCAGGAAAGCTAATTTTATTTTTTGTTCGTTACAACCCGCTTGAGGTAATGAGTACATATAACAAACGGCCTTTTTCAGGGCCACCATTTGGAGTTTCAAAAGGGGCAAAATAACAGATTTCTGAACAATGAAAAAAATTATTCCGAACAATCACAGTCCTACGTTAAACTTACGTCCGAGCCCCTAGGCTCAGACCCTCCTACTTTTTTTTCCAGTTTTCATGGTTAAAGATGGAAGGCGATATATTTTTATATTTTTTCTTGGAATCTGAGGTTTTTGTATCTGAAAATCAGAGAGGCTTTTTTTTCGTTTTTGCGTTATGATTTTTCAAGTTCTTCTAGACCTCTTCTTAACGTGAACAGTGAAACCAAAACTCATCTGATACAATATGGAACTGTTATTCAAATACTGAAATAATTTCACAGTGCTTTTTCACACAGAATATATACTAAATATTATATATTTTTATATATTTAAAACCATATTGGAGGAAATAAATGATCAAATCTCATATATTCATTTTCACAACTCTGTGGTCATACAGATTTGGGAACCAGTCAACATGATGTTTTTTTTTATATAATTTTTTTTTCCAAGGCTCCAAAAAGCTATGTTTCGATATGTTTCATACTAATTGTAAAGGCATTTCAAATTTCCATTCAAAATAGATGTGAATCCCGCGGATTTTTCTCAAAGCTTTCATCATTCTACCAAACGATCCACTCGAAGCTATGGGAAACCTGTCTCGGATTGAGTTTTAACTGCGACCGGTACTATCGCCAACCCAAGTCTGTTAGCCAAATTGACAATATAATAAAACGAGAAATGTAAATTGGACCTGTAGGCTTCGGCTAGGAAGGCAGCATCGGGTATTATCTTATCTCGTTAGCCACAGCCCAGTGCTATGGCAGTCTGTATCGGAGTGTATCAAGCAAAAAAAAAAAAATTACAAGCAAACGTTGTTAAGTAAGTAATTTGAGAAGCCTCCGAAGCATGGCATTCGCTGGCTGCTGCCTGCTTGCGGTAATTTGCACACTTTGAAGCCAGCCAGAGTGTCTGGGATGGAAACCGATTTCGCGATCCGACCCAAGACTTGGTTGAGTACTTTATTGCACTTCCTAGCACAGTTCTCGCAGGTTTCGTACTGTTTTATTGGCATCAAGTGGTTAAATTGAGGCTGATGTAAGCCTTAGCTAGCTAGAGTTGCGATGAGTTCAGCGAGCCTTCGGAGGCATGCTTTTAGATCTTGGTGGTGGTTGGTGGAGGGATGTTGCGAAGGTATTACCATTCAATTGTCAGAAGCTATTACCAGTCGTTTGATTGATTAATTTACGAGTAGAATTTCTGGTTGATGGACTGGTTATTTTCGTGTACTTGCAAGCTTTCGAGCCCGCTGCACAACGCTGCAGCTTGCGGTCGGTTCAATGTGGGAGCAGCGTTTCCAGAGCGAGTCTTGCTGTGAAAAGCTACAAAAAGCATATCGAAAAATGTTTCATGCGGTTAGCTCGGCTTTTATTATAATTTATAGTCAAGAGGCAGCGAGTGAACAGCAGAAGCCAAATCAAAGCAATGAATTATGATTGTTGTCTCTGCTTCCCTTTTCGAGGGTTCGGATCAAACCGCAGCAGTAAATTAATTTGTCGCCTTTGTCTTGGGCTCGAGGAATTTACAGCAATTGCAGAAGTCTCCTGAGAGCATGTTCCTTGCAAAACAAGCCTCGGTAAAGCGTATGATTTATGTGTTCCTCAGAACCTTGTTGGAAAGTGTGGGGAGGGAAGACTATCTACGTTGTGATTTATTAGAAACTACATCATAAGACCACTGGGGGAGATCTCAGACGCCGCTGTCCACTGGATTCAACTTAGTACTAGCATTACCTGAATCAAAACAGGCGCCAAGGATTCCACCGAAAAATAAGAGTAAATGTATTCCCATCCATCTTTCCATCGAATGAAGGAGTTACATTGATCCATACTATTTTTCATATTTCGTTTCTTCCTGGCAATGATCCATTGCGGCGGAGAGCGAACGACGACAGTTCTCTATAAATAATAACGAAGTATAACAAAAAAAAAACAATCTTTCCATACACAACAAGGGGGATTGAACTTGGAATGATCGCGCGACGGCACCGGATATCATAAATCATTAAATTATAAAGCCGTTCGGATTGATTTGCTGGTCATTGTATTGCGTAGAGAGCGTCATCATATTGCGCCCAGTGATTCAGCTGCATTTGACCCGCGGCAGACAGTGGAACCCTGCGTGATGGAGATGCCACACACGAGGATACACGATGGGTTCCCGATCGAATCCCCCGAGGGCGGACAGATTTGTTTACGTTGATGGCGTTAATGTAGCAATTAATCGCTACATTAAACCCATTAAGAAGGGGTTCGATGGGTTTTTTTTTCCAGTGGTTGATTATAATGTCTGTTCCATTTAGAATTTTATCACACAAAATTTCCAATTTCTCCATGAGGAAAAAAGTAAAAAATACATCAAAATATATTTTTGTAGGTTTTTTATTGAGCTTTAAGGAAAAAATATTCTTCTGTGTTTTTGATGAATTTTTGGAACTTTTTTTTGAACTTCCCATCATTTTTATACAGTGACATTATCAATCGTATCTGCTATTTTTCCCATCATTTTTCTATATCTGATAGGGTTTTGTTTGTTTTGCCACACCTTTTCAATTATGCTTGACCATTCCCCAATATTTTACGATGGGACGAGAATCTGTAGAATTTGATGGATTTATTCTATTTTTTTTTAATAAAATCAATATGATTCTGGTTATAGCATTCCACGCCATTCTGGCGGTAATAGCAGTTGACTAAGTCAGGCCAAAACTTCACGGGACCTTCGTGTGATCGAGTGAACGGTAAAATTATCTTCTGAAGGCACTACTTCTTGTAAAGTTTCTGTTCATTCATAGTTACTCCAATGATGAAAACCTTGATGCATTTCCATATCATCAACCTGCGAGCGATTTTTTCTGCAAAGACAAATTCGAACTTTGAATTACAGTTTCCTTGCACAATTTTTGGTACCCAGGTTCTATATCAGCGTTATGTTCGGATGATTGCTGGCATGGTACAACCAAGATCCGATCCTTGGCGATCATTCCTCTTGCCGACGGTGGGTGAGCGTACAAAATTTTTGAACGTCTCTCGCATTTCCTCTCCGATAACTTTTCAACGCGTGTATCAATTATGATGAAATTTTTACCATTCAGTGAACAATCCTTCCAGATCAAACGCTGTTGGCACGACAACTAGAGACTCTGTAGTGGTTGGAAAGAATCATCCAAATATTAACTGGAAAAGCCTTCATGGAAGAATGGCGTAACCGTGAAAATATTTTCATAAAATTCTGCCAAAACACCGAAACCTATCCTAGTAATAATCAAATCGAGATAATGTACTTTCAATTGTCTTCCTCAAATAATTCACTTATATAATACAGGATTCGTTCATTCGGGTACATGAAAGAAAACGTTCAAAAAACAACTAATGTTGAGTTGAGTAATCTAATAATATGTATTTTGTATGGGTTATAGCGAGAAGACTTCCCGCATTACACATTTTAATCAATAAATTCTACCTAATTATTCTTCATCCCGAACATCATCAAAGAATACAGTATTGATATATGTTGTGACCGAGTTGTTTTCCGCTTCGGTTTCTTGAAAATTCATTGAAATAAATTTCCGCAATGAAAAAGTCACAGAAGGGCTGTGTCCGAAACACGACCGCATAGTTGACGTAGAATTCCGTTAGGCTATCTGTTGATTTTGGATGTTTTTGAAGGATTACATCGTTAAACTCTTTGATAATGATTTGGTGGCCTTGAAAAGGGTTCGTTCACTCCAACAGTGTTTAGCGAGTGATGATGACAGAAGGATGGTAAACAGTCGTTGGATGGTACGAATCAGATAAAAGATACCGAAGTGGAACGAGATATGATGAAAACCGCCCTCTGTTATCTTAGACGAGATTCCTCCTATGTTATGTATGGATGAAATAAAGAAAAAATTCGACGGGTTGTATCCGAGAACCGACCGCTTAGAACGTAGGACTAGGGAATCTTTTTTTTGAATTTTTTTGGTTTATCATTTCGGATATTATTTGCGAATATGTTGAAAGTTTATAAATAACTCTTTAGTAAATAGTTCCGGGGACCCTGAAAAGGTTTAATGGCTTGCGTGGTTTTGTAGAATCATTTCGAGAATCAACGATTCTTTCTTGCCTTTGCGAGAACAATACACTTATTAGTCATATGTCACAATTTGTTTCTATATATCAATGCACGCATTGTACTGAGTATTTAACGAGAGACATCTTTCGTGCATCGCCATTCAACTAGCATGAAACACGCGTCTAACAGATGCAGACAGTTGCAGCAATAAACTTCAAGTGAAATATTTGCTAGCGTTCACAGCTCGAGGAGAAACATAAAACACAAAACGAGCAGATTAAGCGACCTTTATGGTTTCGGGCACAGAAAGATTCTGAGAATTTTCCTCAGAGGAGATGCAATACTTATACGCCTGCGACAGCTTACTTACTTCGCAAATATTCTTTTTTCGCTATCCCTATTCGTTGTTTCTATTCCAGCGGCTGCATAAGTTGCCCGTTATTGACAGCTCTGTTCGGGAAAGCACACAAATGGACAGAACAAATTTATGGGGAAATAGGAATGCTTTAAATTTTCATCAATTTAAACCATTTCCAGACTATGGGATTGTAATGTATAGCATATCAAACAAATCTTAGAAAATTGTCGATTCAATTGGTATGTAAATCGTTGAAATCCGTTGTTTAGCAAAAATAGTTATTAACGTTAACTTTATTTCATAAAAACGTGACCTGATTTCTGATTTGACACCCTTAATGTAAGACGTAGTCCTACGTCAAAACACCTGGTCTTGAACAGCCATCCATGAACCTGGACTGTGTCCAAGAATTGTGTACAACAAGCGTTACGTTTGACCAGGTTGACATATTTCTGTTGTGATCTATCGTACTCGCTGCCTTGAAGTACCTTCGAACATAACTATACGATGTTTGATAAAAACATAAATAAACAGAACGGCTAACTAAATAATTCCCACAATTTAATAAATTCTCAGTCTTCATGCGCTATGATGATCGGGTGACCCTGGATTACTTCTCCTAATTTGAATTTGTGACATTAATCAACGGCAAGAGAGCTACATTTTTTAAAATGAGACAAGCAACGATTCCTTTCGCAGGGATACAACGCGTTTTATGTTGTCTTTTGCGGTATGAATTTCAGTTTCGCGGTCAAGGAATCCATTTTTGGAGCTGGTCAATGATTAATGCCTTCTGCCTGTCTGGATTTAATTATTTAGATTACACCGTTTTGCTTTTTTTTTGGAGCTCTTGGATTTATTCGCGTATCAAAGATCCCAATTTTTTGTGTATACACTTAATACTGCTGCTTAATAAAGCAGGTGATTTTCGAGCGTTTGGTTTTTCATTGACATAAATTGAAAATCGCCGCACAATAGCGATCACCATTGTCAGCAACACTGTTCTTACTTCGTTTTTAAAGAAGTACGGGCCAATGATTCCTCCGGACCACAAACCGCACCACACAATACATTTTTCGGGATGCATTGGCAGCTCTCGTATTATTTGTGTTTGCTCATGTGACTAAATACGACAAATTTGTTTATCAACGTATCCGTTCAACCAAAAATCTGATTCATCGCTGGAGCATTATTAACAGAGCATTGATTTTGATAACAAAATTCAATTATTTGTCGTAAAAAATTGCAAGTGTGTCGGCTGTCTTCAATACCTCAAGCCTTTTCGATGTTGGTGCTATCTTGATCGCCTTCTTAGATATCTGCGCTTTCATGATGAACGAAGTCCAATCGCTGCACAATTATAACTGAATGGATCTCCGTGTCCTTCCTTCCTTGTTTGGTTTATAGAGACATTAAACTTTTGCAGTTCATTCCCGCTCGACGTTCGACGCTCGCCGGCAACGATGTTGCTCCAAACGAGAAGTGAGGATCCCCATGTGGATTTTCTCCAGGCTCATTGGCTTTGAAGTCTGTGTTAGGGAAATACACAGATTTCAGTGATCGTACATCAACCGCTGTGAAATCATCACTGAGATTTCTGAGCAACGCTCTAGTTTTCGAAACTTTGTACTTTCACCCCAGTATAGAAATGAAAGACGTAATCCCACGTCAAAAATGTTGGGCATGTTGCACCGTTTTGTTGGAACAACAGCTCATACAGATTAAAGGCAGTCAGCTGTGGTACACAAAAATCGATGATTATGACCATTTGATGGTCTCCATTAACTGCTGCGTTCTTAACGGCATAATGTTCCCAAACAGTGACTTTTTCAGGATGCAATGGTGATTCGACAATGGAACGAAGATCATATCCATTCCAAATTCAGTCTATATTTTATGAACAATTTTTTCTGTGAAATTCGATAAGGAATTTTCTGAACTGAACAGTTATTTTCGTAAAAAACTACACAATTTGCAGGCGTTTTTGAGATGTCAGTCTATTCATAATGTCAAATTGAACTAAAAAAGTGTCATGTGTAATCAATCGGAGACGAATGAATCGAAAGATTCAACGCCTCCGTTATCGAAATAACCTTCATCAAAATCAGGGTCTCTTTAAAAATGTGATTGGTATGCACGGAAGTAGAGTAACAACTGAACTTGACAAGCTTTAGATAACATGCGCTACATAATAAATAGCTGTGATTGGCGTTTTGCGTTTGGTACAAAAATTACTTCTTCCTGCTACAGCATCAAGCTTGATTCCGATGTCTGTATTTGAGGAGATCTTGAATGATTGTGTTTAAACTCTTTGACGTATGTTTAAACAGGTCACGTTTTTATGAAATAAAGTTAACGATAATAACTATTTTTGCTGCGAACGGATTTTAACGATTTGCATACCAATCGAATCGGAATTTTACTATGATTTGTTTGATATGTTATACATTACAATCTCATAGTCTGTATATGGTTTAAAAAGGTGAAAATTGGAGGCATTCCCATTTCCCCGTACATTTCTTCTGTCCATTTGTGTGCATTCCCGTACAGAGCGTATAAGTATTGCATCTCCTCTGAGGAAAATTCTCAGAATCTTTCTGTGTCCGAAATTAACACAATCATCCGAACCATGGCAAAGCAGGCGAAAAAAGAGAAGAGTGCAAATGAATACAGGTCGCTTCTAGCCTTCAGTGCTTGGCTTTGTGTGTGTTGCTTGTTTCCGTTGCGCGAAACTTAGAACTTGTTCATTTCCTGTACATGTAAATAGCACACCTTCGACACTTTTAGTTGCCATTCGTATTTGCTCTCGTGCGCATCGGCTCTGTCCTTTGTTGACGGTTTTGACCGAGAGTCGAGAAACGATTTTTCATAAACAGTCATTCTCGCGATGTTTCGTTTCTATCGCTGCAACTGTGTGCATCTGTTAGACGCGTGTTTGATGCTTGTTGAATGACCATGCACGGAAGATGCCTCTTGTTAAGTACTCAGTGCAATGCGTGCATTGATATAAAGAAACAAATTGCGACATATGACCAATTAGTGTATTGTTCTCGCAAAGGCAAGAAAGGATCGTTGTATCTTGAAATGATTCTACGAAACCAAGCAAGCCATTAAACCTTTTCAGGGTCTCCGGAACTTTTTGACGTAGAACTACGTCTTTCAGGAAGGGTGCCAAACCAGAAAACAGGTGACGTTTTTGTGAAATAAAGTTAACGTTAATAACTATTTTCTCAGCGAACAAATTCTGATACTTTGCACACCAATGGAATCAGAAATTCTTTAAGATTCGCTTAATATACTATACAGTACAATCCACTAATGTCTACACAGTTTAATTTAATGAAAACTGGAAGCATTTTCATTTCCCCATACATTTGTTCTGCCGATTTGTGTGCATTCCCGAACAGAGCTGTCAATAACGAGCAACTGATACATTCGTTTCTGCCCGTTTTCAACCTATTTGGTATAAATCAGCCATCCGCGATTTGAAGCCACACCACTTCTCGTTTGGCGGTCATCGAAGCAACATGGTCGCCGCAGAGCGTCGAGCGGGAGAGGATTGTTTTCTTGTCGGTGAAGGAGGAGTATGGAGTAGAGTTTGTTTCCACAAGGACCCTACTCAGGGCTAGAGGCGGAAACCAAAAATAGAATAGAATGAAAACACAGATGCGAGTGAGCTAGCATGACACAACGAGAATTTTGGAATATAGATATACACTGCATTTATTTATATAAATGAATATTTCATGAAAGTATGCTTTCAAATTCCAACAGGGTTACTGTTGCATGTTGTGGGGTTCGATCACATCTTCATCAGAATATGTGAGCAAAAGGGTTCATAGTTTGTTATCGATATCTGAGTGGGAAGGGGAAGTCTAATGCGAGTTGAACCAAATAAACGAGGAGTGCTGATACCTTTCGTCTCTACTCGACTCTTTCGAGTCTACTGAAGTAATAAAAATTCATTCTAAAATAATATCCGAAGTAATAATCAAGTGGATTGAATAATATGATTGCGTAGTTCTACGTCGAAAACTGCGGTCGTGTCCTAGATACAACCCATTACATTTTTTACTAAAGAGTTATTTATGAAATTCGCAATTAACATCCGAAATGATAAACCAACAAATAAAAAAAAAAAAGATTGCGTAGTCCTACGTCCGAAGCGGTCGTGTCTCGTGTCGATTTTTTTAACTTTTTTAAAATTTTCTTCACTTTTGAAGAAAACGGCAATGTTTTGCATTTTAAACAACTCTTCTATTATTTGCGAATACTGATCATGTTTCAATGTAATCCAGCATTTCTTTATAAGTTAGTAAGACATCCCGTGAATCGTTGATCGAAATAAGTGAATCAGATTGAACAAAAAGAATACGACGATGCGGAATAATGACTTCTCCCAGTGGCATTCATTTGCTTTTACGTGCTACAAATCACGACACAAAAGAGAAGGAGACAACGCTGCTTCGATTCGTACTTCATGACATACGAGCCAACACATCAAACCCGTCATGTACGGTTTCGGTGCAAAAAGTTCATTTTCTTCTTTGCCTCCAACATATACACATCGAACCTCTCCATGCATAATGAAACAGCAGGATTATACGGACTACGCAAAGCGAAAGATTCATATTCAACCAATGTAGCAGATCCTGATTCATAAGTCTCAGAGAGTGCGAACTATATGATTATTTAGCTAGATAGACATTCAAGGAAGGGTAGTCAGATTATATTTTTCATTTTTAACGCTGCAATTTTTTAATATTTTTTTTCGAGATAACATCAGATCTCGACGTTTTATACATTTTCATTTGGCATCGAAAAAACATTTCAATTCTCTGAATTTCCTTTACTCCCCCTTTGGAAGATTTTCGAGGAGAAAAAAATCAAAACTTTGAGGCACCCTTAAATCATGTTCGATTGAGCTGAAATTTTGCACAGATAAATTCGTTGATAAATAAAATAAATAAAATGTACATGGTCGGTTTTTGAAATTCGATAATGAATTTTTTTCCCATAACTTCATTGCCTCGCAGTCCCAAAAGGTCGATTTTCGGACAATTTTTTTTCGAGATGATCTCGACGTTTCATGCATTTTAAAGTCATTTGGCATCGAAAAAAATTTTCGATTTTCCAAATTCAATCCGTGATTTTCGAGGATCAAAAAAACAAAACTTTGAGCGCTTTGAGGCATCCCTAAATCATGTCCGATTGAGCTGAAATCATTTTTTTTGGGCCAATAAACAAAATGTACATGGTCGGTTTTTTAAAAATCGATGATGAATTTTTTGTTCCATACGCCCAAGCGCCGCCTGGAAGAGAAAGAGTGTGAGGAGATGGAGCTGCTTTATCGTTCTTGTTCTCGATCGCGGAAGTTCTTCAAGAAACTAAACGCCTCGCACAAAGGCTTTGTGCCGTGGGACGAAATGTGCAGAAACAAGGAAGGAGGCATCTTGACGAACGAACGCGAGGTGATCGAAAGGTGGAGGCAGCACTACACTGAGAGGAAAATTTAGTAAATATGACGAATTTTTTGGTACATGTTACCAATTCTCTAGTCATTTTCTACCCTACTAATCATTGGTACATGTTACAAAAAAAGGATGGTAGGCACATATGTCAAACAAACTACAAATTGTTGGTCCAACATTGGTGCAATAACAGTGAAAATTTTGCTTCATATTTGTGAGAGGTAATCATCAGGGATAATGACAATATTTTTTAAAAATTATTTTTAATTTAAAAAATTGTATTTGATTGCGTTTAATTCTACATACTTAGAATACATTATACTAATAACTTATTCTATAAACAACATCAATATTTCTCGTTGAAATCACTCTATGAACTGCGTACAAGAGGCAAATTTTAATCGCAGCCTCAACCACCTCAATTTCATGAGCATTTCAAAGCAAGTTCCCGAGCAAGTTCCCGTTCCTCTTCCTGCTGCATCGCTCTGATTTGCATTAGCTGATTAGCAGAGTGGCGGTAGAATTAGCACGTTTCATCCGTATTTTGTTCTCTCGTGTCCCTATGAAGAAAAGAAATACATATGTTAATGATATTAAATATGCTATAAATTATGTATGTTCACCTTAATTTTTTTACGGTCGATGATGTGTTGAAGAAAGATTCCAACTCGCCGTTACCTTCAGTCCCATAGCTTGGATGGTTTTTGGTAAACAAGTATTACGAGTCTGGGATCATGCCAGTTGTAAAGACAAGGAAAAAGGTCAATAGTGTTGTAATGTATAGAATATAACTGATGTTTATCCTTGGCGGGAATATAAAAACAGTTTCCCGACCGAGGTGACTGATGTAATGATGTAAAAAAACGAATACTTATCTCCGATTTGTTTATGATGAATGATTGTACTGCATATAATTTTAAGGCCAACTAAAAAAACAAAATATGGTATTAGGTCAATTATGTTAATATGGATCAAAATTTCTTGTGATATTTTCCCCGCCGAAAATATGAAAACAAATTCTCGGGGGGATGAATACATAATTGAATTCAATAAAAACAAAGTGCTAACTCCAAATCGCTCCGTCTCCAAAAGACAAATGGCGATTGCGAAGTGCGCACATCACAGTTGTTAGGTATGACAATAAAAACGAACTTACTAATGGTATAAAGTAAAATATACGAATTCCTGGTAGAAACATTCATTGCGTCTGACATCTTTTTTACGCAATTTTAGTAATATTTACAAGAAATGTGTATATTTTACTAATGTTTTTGCTACTAAAGATTTGGTAGCTGCTTTTACTAAACTATTTCTCCAGTGTACGATGAACACCCAATATTCATATAGACGACATAGTTTTACTAGCAACACCGCTCCAGTGAGAAAAAAAAAAACTCTCTCGTTTTAGCTCTTTTCCCATTCGCTGCTCTCCGCAAATGGTGACCGAATGATGACGTAATTACTTGTATTGTAACTTGTATTATTTCTCGCTCTGCACTTGTCTGTGCAGTGGTTTTCACTATACTGCCGTTCTACGCATAGTTGTCCCATGTTACTTTTGGACAATATTCACATTTCTTCATACACCGTTGTTTCTATGCCTAATCTTCCGGAAAAACACAAAAAAAGGTATTGTATGTTCCCATTTTTTAAAAAAAAACAACATCAAGCCCAATTGTCCCATGTTGATATTCTAGGCATTACTGTCCCGCCATGTGTTTTTTTTGTAGATCCATAATGAATTAATTGGTTCAAGTACAAGAATTTTATGTCACGCTTTCAGCAGGGCTAATGAACTCACTTCTGGTTTGGAAGAACGAACTAATTCTCAAACAAATAAAAAAAAAATAACAGAACACGTGTACACCTTGTTAGCGAATGCCTAATAACAATGAGATTTATATTCTGCGAAGGTGTTGCAGATCACTCCCTTCTGCATAAAACGATGGTTTTATGCATAATCTTTCGGAAAAACACAAAAAAAACTTATTGTTTGTTCCCAGTATTTCCGAAAACAACATCAAGTTCGATTGTCCCATGTTGATATTCTAGACATAACTGTCCCACCATGATTTTTTAAACTTTTAATCAAGCTTGATTTATTCAAGTGAAGGGAACTTTTCACATTTCATTAGAGAATAGTTCACTGCTCATAAAAAACCCGATGTATTGCTAAACTGAAATGCTTAAAGCTTCTGGTAGACGAAAATGCTAGAAAACTTTGACTGCGTTTTTCTCAGTTGCTGATTTTGGAACATGGGACAAGTATGCGTAGAACGGCAGTATAGTAGAACGGGAATAATTTAGTGTAACACGAAAATTGCATAGTTCTTCATTTTCAACCATCTTTCCTGGCTAAAGGTGTTAATGATACGAAAACACGCTCTAAGAGGAATTCTTTCCACTAAGCCACAACCCAAACAATTTTGGGAATGTCAATTAGGATTATCTCGACCCAAACGTCCACCGAACGAACACCTCTAATGGATTGTCTTAATATGCTCCACTTTCATGGCCGGACGAGAGGAGAAAACCGGAAACTTTTTCGCGGCAACATTTGAGATAAGCCCTTCTGATGGTGCTGCTGCTGCTTCTACTAATGAATCCATCAAAGCGCATGCCCTCTTCATTTGGGTTCCTCGAGTTCCTCTAACGAAAAAAAAAATAAGTTGGAGCCGCTTAACTACCATCTCCCTCGCAGCATACCTTCCCCAAGGGGCAACACACTGGACCACCCAAGTCGTGAATTTGTCGCGCCCGATCTCACTCACTTTGCATCTTCTGGGGGGACAAGCGGGTCGGCGAATTTGCGCTGGCTTGATTGCTCAGACTCACTCAAAAAAAAAAAGCAATAACCAACGAGAATATAAACTGAACGGCAATTAAATCATTAGTAGGTTAGATGACCCTGTCTATATAATTGGGGCGGCTCTATTCAGTTTACAACATAATTACCACCGCGAGATAACGATACCCGCGGTGGAGGACAAACGAGGGGGGGCCCTAAAAGTTATAACTCGTTCCTCATATTCCGCTTAACCGATTTGATCGTCTCTCGTGGGTCGGCCCAGGCTTGACTCATAACCCGCTAATTGAAATGTGAGACTGTCGTAAGCAATAATAAAACTAGTTTGATGAAAGGAAAAAAATTGAAACTTGATGATGTTGAATACAAACTTCAAATTGAAGAGATTGTAAATTGTAAACGTTCAAGTTCAGAACTTACAATTGTACTCATCATTCCATTGCCCAATCGGTACCGATGTGGTACCTGCTCATATCGGACATTATCTCGATACTCTATCGCCTTCTACTATACACTTTTTTCCCACAATTTTTCGTGTCTTCTCCGATATCGTCGATTTCTCTTTCACGTGTCTGCGCTCCAGCATTCGCAGGCTGACCGACTGCCGGTGCCGATTTCCCCCACGGGCCACAAGAAAACGTCGGCTAATGAAGACATCTTAAAATTTAAATGAATATAGTAATCATTTTAATATCCCATGAATAGTTTTCAATAAAGCAAAGCGTATATTTATTAAACATCGCGCAACTGGATAGTCCCCCCCAACAGTGGGCGCCCCCTTTCGGAGGACCCCGCCCGGAGGCCTTTGCCGTGGTGAATATCTCCGGTGGTGGTCGCGCTTGGAATCGGAAACTATTTTTGGGAGGTCCGAAAGATTAAAACGTATAATCTTGACTGACTCACCCTCGGCTGCGGCAGCTTCTTCTTTCCCGGCAGCCACGGAGCCACACGAAGTCGGATTCGGTGAAGACTGGCGAATTTTTCCGTCAGCGAGACGCGCCGTTCTTGGCCGCCGTACAAATGTGGATATGTGTATTTTGGGACCCAGGAATCGTCTCACCTGTTTTTTGCCCTCTACTGGTGCACACAAACATACACACACACACATGATGTCATGGTCATCGGATTTATGTTCGCAAGTTAGAAGGCGCTCCATCAAGTGAAAACTTGCGAGGTATTCGTTGGGTGACCTTGATTGATGTGAGGAGTATTGCAATCCCTGGGTGGGTCCCAGCAATGTTGGAACTATATCACTGCAGAGTGGATACCTCGCGGACCGTTTTTGGATATCAATTTCTGGTGGATCGCTCTTGGGTTTCCTTCTTTATATGTGTGTTTGTTTTTATTATGACTTTATTTCGCATTGTCGTTCTTTTTCTCTCTCTCTCTCTTCTTGATTTATTTTTTACCCGGAGAACTTCTGTAAATTAAGACTTCAGTCTGAGCTGATCGATTGCAAGCCTTGGAAGGGACAAAGGAGGAAGCGAACAGGGGGATAGGGTTCACCGCGAAGGTGTACGGCCAGAGATTGACGGATCGGCTAAGAGTTATTTCTTAATTTCGTCTCTTGACTAAGATAAGAGACATGGTGCTGTCGTGGAGGGGCTGTCACAGTGGGTCCTATTCATCAGTAGTTGTGTATAGTAATTGATTTTAATTTGTGAATCTTGATTCGCGATGCTAATCACCGGCGATTGTTTGTGGGTGGTCCGCAACGGCATACTCAGATTTCTTTGTGTGAACTTTTTTTCAAAATTTTGTTTTCAATGAGATATTTTTCTGTGTCAGTAATACGAAGGCATTCAGCAAGTATTCAACTTATTTGAAAGCAAATATGATGCGTTTTGTAGTGATAGAAATATTCGATGACCTAGACGTTGAATGTGATATAAACTTAGGTCATATAAACGGAAAAATGTTTTTTTTTCGCTTCAATCGATTCCTATTATATTTATGCTAATAAGTTTGAAGCAAGTGTTCTTGATATTCTATTTTCATTATTTCTCCAATTCATATAAACTTAGCACTTAAAAAACATAAATATTTTTGAATGAACCTGATCTATTTGTCTTCAGTACTAAATTCTTTTATGTTTGGAGTTAACCGAGCTTTTTTGATTTTTCTGCAACGTAATACATTCTAAGATGGGACTACGCCTTTGATTTCTTTGAGGGTCACTTAACGAAATTGAAAATGAGAATGTAACGAAAGTTTAAGAGATTCCAAATACATATTACGGAGCATTGTTGTTGTGATATGTAACGTATAACATACAGGTCGGACTCGATTATAAACAATTTTAGACTCGATTGTATACAGTTAAAAAAAATATTTTTTTTTTATTTCAAATATGACTTATTTACAGCGAAAATGAAATATTTACACGTTAAAGCGAGAGTTAATTGGTTATTATATGTACAGTGAAGTAAAAATCTGAGATTGAAATGGAATTAAAAAAGGGCAGAAGTGTCAGAAAACGAATTGTAGAGCGATTAGAGAGCTTTAATTTGGTTGATAGAAACATTCAGGTTTATTTTTTTTTTGTTGATAAAATTAAGAATAATACCTTAAGAACCACTAACTTTTAAGTTTCTTCACTTCTAAAATGATACTTAAATCCACTAAGTTGGATGTTTAACAACTGTATTCTGTATAAAGTTCTCTCTTATTTCAAATGGAAACAACAGAATTGTAATACGTTTCATCAAATATGATTCTCTTCTGAATGAATTCGGATTTTTCATATGAGTAATATATTTTATGAATTGAAGGGGATTAATCGAACATTAAATTCATCTTTTAAATTCATAAAAATAAAATCTATATGTATACAAAATCAAATAAATTTTTCTTTTTATCGATTATATACAGTGAAAAGAAATCGAAGACTGTGTAAAATATGTGTATGTGCAGAAATTTATTCAAAATGTTTATAATTCGGTAAACTTTCTATCGCTTCAAATTTTACAACTCGTTTGGAAAATATTAATCCATGTAAAAACGATAGTTTTCAGGGCATTTAACATTGTAATGTAAAGTTAATCGAATTCAGGAATTTGTGAACAATTCAAAGAACTAAATTCAAAAACTTTTGTTTTTTCTTATAAATTATAGTCCTGCGTCAAGCTTCCGTTTATGCCTCTTGGTGAAGGCACATGAAGGACCCGCAGATTTTTAATTTTTATTGGCCGATAGTTTGGTCGTTCTCTTCAAGTTTCCAAAAATTCAAATATTTGAATCTATTCGCCTCTTCGCCTCTGCCACGACCTTCTAAGATATTTTTTCAAACTTTTCAATATGTTTACAGCGTCCTAAAATCCCAGTTTTTATTAATCGATGACCAATTTCCATTACGAATCTTGCAAAAAACATAACTCGAAATCTGAATGTCTGATTGAATAATAATGTACAGTGATGTTGTTGGGAAATCGATGAAATATTTTGTTAAAATAGCGTTTTAAATATACCGTTAAAAAATCTTACTCCTAAATAGAATTTATTATTAAAAATGTTTACATCTCAAACATGTCCCTTTCGATATTTTAAAAAATATTTTCATGAGAAAACCTTTTGAATTCAACAAAGTTTGACTATAGTGGTGTCTCTCCAGAATGGAGATATGAATTTTTAAAAATTTATGAAATTTCTATACTCTAACTAACTTAACAAACATCCATTAGCTGTTATTAAACTAGTCAGTAGAATAATGGTCGAAAAAACGTATTGAGTGCTTAACACTAGATTGCCCAAACAAGTCATTTTGACTGCTTCCCAATTTCAATTAGGGAAGCTGTTATGTATATAATGGTATAGTTTCTTAGAATGTTGTGACTTTTTACACAACATATAACTGTGTTTATGAATAATTGTGGTTACCTCCCCCCTCCTTCATTTCTGGAAATATATATGTGTTATACCTATATAGCCCAAAAGCAGTCATTTTGACTGCTTGAGGAATTTTAAATAATAAAATGACCATAGCGCCTTTTTTCTATGTTGCGTTAGGGTCACCATTAGAAAAACTGTCTTCGAAAGACTTTTAGAACATACTGATACAAACATTTTGTGATGCAGAACTTGTCAATCTCTCAACTTCACTCAAAGTTATTGATATTTCTTCCCAAAAAAAAAGCTCTCTTCAATTGCTTGCCATTCTTTCCGGGGCAAACATAAACAAAGTTTATTGGCGGCATTTGAAAGAACGAACTTCACTCTACATAATGTGTGATTTTCAAAGCTATGTTATTTTTCGTGTTTGAGTAAAAAAAATTGGATGAAAACCCATCAATAACTTTGAGTAGGATTAGGGTATTGACAAGTTCTGCACAGAAAACTGTTGGTCTTGATAAGCTCTAAAAGTCATACGAAGACAGCTTTGATGTAGAATTCGAAACAAAAAGTTAGAGCAAATAAACCCGCTTTTTCATGGTCACCCTAATGCAACTTAGGAACAAAGCGCTAAATCGAGAATATCAAAAGATAGAAAAAAGTTTTGTTCTACAAAGTTGATTAAAATAAATGGGGCTACAATATTGACGAACTAAGTTTTTCTCTCTCTATAAAGATAAGAAAGGTAAATTTTTTATTTCATCGTAAATTTTGGTCACCCTATTTTTGATAACATAAAAATGAGCGCTCTATCATATGTAACAACTTTGTCGAAGACAGTTTTTGTCTGAAGAATAAATATCTTCCACAAAGTTTTTTTTTAACTATGTTGCATTAGGGTAACCATGAAAAAAACGGTTATTTTACTCTAACTTTTATATTCAAAATTCTACATCAAAATTGTCTTCGTACGACTTTTAGAGCTTATCAATACCAACATATTGCGATGCAGAATCTCAATCCTGCTCAAGGTTATTGATGAGTTTTCACCCAAAAACTCATAATTTCGATTTTAATTTATTCAAAAAAAAAAATAATAATAACAAATCTTTGAAAACCACATAATATATAGAGTGAAATTTGTTCTTTCAGATTCCGTCAACAAACATTTTTTATGTTTGCCCCAAAAAGAATGGCAAGCAATTGAAGAGGCGTATTTTTTGGGAAGAAATATCAATAACTTTGAGTGAATTTGAGATATTAACAAGTTCTGCATCGCAAAATGTTTGTATCAGTATGTTCCAAAAGTCTTCCGGAGACAGTTTGTATCTAGAATTTTAAGTATAAAGGTTAGAGCAAAAAACAGTTTTTTTTAATGGTGACCCCCCCCCCAGGAGAAAGGCGCTATATCGGTTATTTCAAGAGATAGAAAAAAACTTTGTTCTACAAAGATCTCTCAAACAACTGGGACTACAACCTTGTCGAACTATGTTTATCTCTATCTGTAGAGGTAAGAAAATTAGATTTTTTATTTCATCGAAAATGTTGGTCACCCTATTTTTGGCAACATGAAAATGAGCGCTCTATTATATGTAAGAACAGTTTTTGTCTAGAGAATAACGGTCGAGCTCTATATGCTAATTTCCACTTAAATGCATCTCCTGGAGCATTGTGCATTGTATTAGAAGGCAGTTTTAAATTTTTTTTCGATTACCGTCACATGATAATATACAAGTATATGATAACTTGGAGATGAGGCAGATTGTATTCAAAGTGAAACATCTGACACTGAAGATATCGATGAGGAGTCGATCACCAATGATGAAAATGGAAATGTCATCAATATATCCGGGGAAAGGTGTAGAGTGCTAAGCAGTGCAGACTCTGATGAAGAAACAGATAACAATTCCCAGGAGACTGGAACAATTGTCGATGGTACTCTGCGGTCAATTTTTGACAAAACTGGTGTTCCTGGAAGGTTACCATCTACTTGTATTTTAAACGGTGTGGAAGGGCCAACAGGTAACGCAAAAACGAGTGTTATGGCAGATGGTCTTATCTCGTTGATAATAGATAACAATATTATCAAGCATATAAAAAATACGCACAAATGTAGACTGCTGAATTTTAAGGAATGATTGGACAACAGAATTATCTGAAATATGAGCATTTATTTGGATTTTATATGCTTGTAGAGCTTTGAGAATATTGAGAATAGTCAAGCTTGCTATCAACCAGGGCAAAATATTACAGTTGACCAGCAATTATTTTAGACAAGAACCAGATGCAGATTCTCACAGTATATGCCTGATAAACTCAATAAACTTGGCATACAATTGGAATAAATGTTTTGAATGGTTTTTCTTATTTGGGGAAATATCATCGATGCTTCTCAGTAAACACGTTGTTCTGAAACCTGGCAAGTCATTTAAAAGATGTTCAAATTTCACGACCAATTTTCCCTAGCATGTCACTCGCGACAAAATTATAGACAAAAAAAAACAATTCTAGTTGGAACTATCAGAGGAAACATAAAGGGAACTATCCAAATCAGTTTATCAAACGGAAAATAACATGCCTCGTTCTTCAACTCTGTTATGTAAAACAGAGAATTGTGTTCTTACAGTATATAAAAACGGACTAAATAAAAGAGTAGCTGTTCTAGATTCTAAGCATGAATATGTGAAAATTTATAAAAGTAATAAAAATACATAAAAAAATTCCCACCTTCGTTTTCAAAAAAAAAAAAAATACATAAAAAGTCCAAAAATGATTTTTAAAGGCAATTAGTTAGTCTTCTTGAAAAAACTATGCAGATAATTTTACACTTGCAAAAACTTTGGATCGTGTTTTCGTATTATTGATTGTATATGTTTTTGTTAGATTACTTAGTTAGAGACAAATGGCTCTATATTTGTTTATATTTTTTCTTGAAAGCCTTGAAAGGTCCTTTTACATAACATCAAAAAATCTGCGAGGAATTTTTTGTTTGTTTTTGAGTAATGATTTTTCAATGTTTGCATGTTTTCAGGCTTCGTTCAATATTCTTATCCGACTAGTCTAACGCTTGCATTAAAAACGATTTTCGGTTGTCCATTCGGCGATAAAAAATTACAAAAGATAATTTAATGGGACAAATTTCCCGTGAAACATAATTTAATGGACCATGCTACAAAAATATTTCTGTTTACTTTTTATTTATTTAACTTTTAATGTGGGAAAAATATTTACTTTCCAGGAAGAAAAGTATGACAAGTTGACATTGGTATCATACGTTCCTATGGCCCTATCTCGGAAACAAGCAATAATATCAATACAAAACATACGCACAGTCCAGATAGTTAATACTAAGCTAATACCCAAGTTTGACCAAAACCATAGTTTAGTTTAGAGATAATCACATACACATTTTTTTTAGTACAAATGAACTTTGATATCTGAACGCTAGCCTATGCTAGCTATGTATGTTTATAAAATAGAAGTAGAGGTGGGGTTAAAACGGAGATTGGATTGTACCTTTGTGAATCTATGTTTCTCGAAACTCAAGTACAGTTTCTTGCCATTTCAATATTTTCTCGAATCGGTCAAATGTTCCACATAAAAGTGTTTTCCGAACAGACCAGTTCGAAACACCGAAAAGTAGACTATTTTTGTGATGGGGTGGGGGTAAGATGGACAGGTAAAAATTCCAAATGACGATTGAGGATGTATTAAATGAAAGTTTTTCATTTTTTCACTAAAAAACTTGAAAAGATCTACCGGCACAGTATAAAAGTCAGAAATCATTCGTTTATCCGTGCCCATCCAAAATTCCGCCGAAAACCCACTTTACTCTTAACATGGCCCGTCAGATTATGTGATCGTAAACAAAATAAACGACTTGACACATCCGACACTTGGAGGTTTAATTGAGACATTATAAAGATGCATGCGAACTATCCAAGTCAGACATTGTTCCGTTCGGGAACGCAAATACAGGAAAATAAAGAATAAACCGACAATCGCGCGTTGAATGAGTACCAAAAAATCTCATGAATTTGACGTTTATACGGCTGGCTGCAGTTAACAACAACGAAAAAGCGATTAACAACAGACGCGGAACAAAAATGCACTCATGTGTTTCCAGCCGAAGGCCCGTAGCCAAAACAAAATGACAATCCCAAGGTCAGTTGGACGCCGCTGCATCCGATAATCGGCCACCATTTGATGGAAATCTGACAGCGGTTCGACAGTTCGGAAGCCGATTGCTTACTAATCTTTTCTTAGTGGACATGTTTGGAAATGTTTGACATTTCACTCATTCGGCGCTCCCGTCAGAAAGGCAAACAGAAAATTTTATAAAATGAGAATGCATATCGTTTCGGGTTTATACAGGCTGGCTGGTCGAAAATGGAGCAGCGCCGAGCAGCGAGGGACCCCACACGCACACCGAACCAACACGGGGGGCCCAATTAAGCATGTTCACGGCATTCATTCCGCTCGTAATATTATAATGTTCGCTCTAATATGTTTCGCCGCACACTCGCCGCGTTCGCCGGTTTTTCTTGGCTGTGCGCGCAGATTTTTGTGAGGCCGCCATTCATGTGATTTATGTTCTCGCGGTGGACTTTTTTTTTTGGTCGTTTCATTTTTTGCTGTTGCCATCCTGTTTCAGGAACGAAACACTATTCGTTCCTTCGCGATCGGGGAGAAACTTGGAAGACATATTTTTTCGATTTTACATTTATGTGTTCAATTGTTCTACAATAGTAAAGAGACTCTAAGTGCGGGGTATAGTTGAAATTTCAATTTTTGGGTACCAAATGTTTGGGGGTCTCCCTAATACATTTGTAAAAGGGAAACACCACATCTGCGATGGGACGGTCGCTTGCTTCTCGGTAATTCCGCTCCGCCAAACCGTATGTGTGTGGTACCGTTCCGGGCAATAAGTAGCAGGAAAAACAATTTTCAAGATTTCTTTCTTGTTCCGAGAAGCGATAACGAAACACAGGCAACCAACAACAAAAAAACTGGAATGAGACGCAGAAAAGATTGATAATAACTTAATCAACGAATTTGGCACAGTGGGATTTTTGTCTGCGCTCTCCGGGTACAGTTATGTGTCAACATAAAGTTGGATTTACATATTTTAAGAATGAAAGATTAGCAACGTTAATTAATTATACAATTTTCTTTTCTGTTACAGGTAAAAACTACGGCGGACCCATTCATCAGCCACCGGGAGAAATTTATTGGCAAAGTATCGAAATAAATTCAGCCTGTTTATTTTCCGCTTTAAGGTATTATGTTTGAGTTTTCTGCCTCTTCTAGTAATTTAGCGAAATTCGCGACAAAAAAGTAACATTGTGTTTTGTTGAATGCTGAAAAAGGAAAGGATAACTCATATGCTCAACAGAAACAGCAGCAATCAGTTGAGATTCAGTTTCAATATTATTTCCAGCTTTATGTTGATATTCTACAATATTAATATAAAAAGTAATATCATAATAATATGTTATTTTTACAAAAAAAATGATACCGAGAAAATAATATATAATGAATTCTAACATCCATAGTTAACTTCAGTAACACTATCTTTTCTGGTTCAAATAAAATTTTATAAATCAATTTGTTTTATAAATATAATCACCTTTTTTGAGACAGTCCAAGTCATCCATGAGAGTATCAACACCCAGAATAGATAATTTACATCTAATTGCGGTGTATTTGGAAAAGTAGTAAAATATATGTTCAGCATATAAAAATTTGCTTTGAGCTCGTACTCGACCTTTTTTTCAGAGGGGCCACAAACACATGTTAATCATAGTGTCGCGGGCCGCAAACAAAAATAATAAAGAATGGTGGTGTCTAGGACAGGACCGCATTTTTAACGTACGACTACTAAATCCGAACCGTAGTTATTCTGTAACAACACAAAGATGATCAATGAGGGTCCTGAGTTTTGAACTCACGATCGATCGGATCAGTTCTTAACATTAGGTTTACAGTCGTTTCTTATACACCTATCTCTACGAACACGCTACAATTTGAATGTAATCATAGGTCGGGAAAGACGGACATGGCGGGTAAGATGGACACCCATGTATAATTGATGAAATACATTTTTATTTTTAATTTGGATGATGTACAAACTTGCAATACAGTGTATCAATTGATTAGACACTCACTATGTACACAAAGCTGGCTGTCTGTCAAAATTGTGAATTAAAACGTATAAGTGATCTGCAAAGAACAGTTCGATATAAATTTTCATCTGCAGAAAATGAAGTTCTCATTGCTAACAAGTAATTTTTTTAATATTTTTCGTTGCGTGAGTGTTTTAGCATCACTTTCCTTTCATTTCATCAAATCTTTCTTATTTTTACTCAAGAAATATTAATGTTAAAAGAAAACTAATCAAGTCGAGTGAGACGGACACTCCACCGAAAGACAAACATTTTGTTTTGAAAACAATTTGATTATCTTCTTTTTCTTTTTTTAAACAGATGCCCACTAGCTTCGCTTGCAAGAGCAACCAGATAAAGGGTGTGTCACATCAAATTGCAGCACGGAAAAAACGCTGTAGAAATTTAATTTTTAGGAATTATATCTTCAGCTTTCGCTTATAATCAGATAAGAGTGTATAGATCACGTTGGCCATGCTTCACTGTCAATTTTTCGTAAATTTGGAAAAATGTCGTCGAACGAAAAAGAGCGTCGTGAATTAATCCTGCGCACTCATTTCGAGAATCCGGAGTTGTCACATCGGGACATCGGTAAGATGCTGGGAATCGTCCAATCCACGGTCAGCAGAGTACTAAAACGATACTTCGAGAACCTAACCATCGACCAGAAGGTGAAGAACGGCAAAAATGGATGCTCCGTCAGTGAAAAAGATCACAAGCGCGTAGTTAAGCAGTTTAGACGTGATCCGAGAAGTTCGGTCCGGGATGTCGCCAATAAGCAGATTTTGTCAAGTTCATTCGTTCAGCGGACCAAGCAGCGGGAGGGCCTGCGTACATACAAGGTTCAGAAGGCTCCTAACCGCGACGAAAGGCAAAACATGGTGGGGAAGACGCGAGCCCGGAAGCTGTACACCGAAATGCTGACGAAGCCGTATTGCCTGATAATGGACGACGAAACCTACGTCAAAGCGGGCTTTCGTCAGCTGCCGGGCCTGTTGTTCTTCTCCGCAGAGGACAAATTCAGCGTTCCGGAGGAGATTCGCAAGCAGAAACTATCCAAGTTTGCCAAAAAGTACATGGTGTGGCAAGCGATCTGCTCTTGCGGAAAGCGGAGCGCCCCCTTCATGATGACCGGCACGGTAAACGGGCAGGTTTACCTTAAGGAGTGCCTACAGAAGCGCTCACTACCACTATTGAAGCAGCACGAGGGCCCGACCATCTTCTGGCCGGATCTCGCTTCGTGCCACTATTCAAAGGACGTATTGGAGTTGTACGAAGCCAACGGGGTCACCTTCGTGCCAAAGGAAATGAACCCGCCCAACGCGCCGGAGCTTCGCCCAATAGAGAAATATTGGGCGATTATGAAGCAGGCCCTCCGGAAGAACCCAAAAGTTATCAAATCGGAGGCGGACTTCAAGAGAAAATGTATTTCTGTTCAAAAAAAACTACAACCTGACGTTGTACAGAACCTTATGGACGGGGTAAAGAGGAAGGTGCGAGCATACGGGCTTGGGCTCGAAGTACGAATAAAAAGAAAATGCCAAAAGTTGTTTAATAGTTTTTATTTTACTGTTTAAAATTTTCAAAAGGATCGGTCTACTGGGCGAATTTCTACAGCGTTTTTTCCGTGATGCAATTTGATGTGACACACCCTTTATCATAGACGAATCAGCGGAGCGGTTTTTAGAACGTAATCCAAATGCCGGAATATATTTCAGACATAAAAAAGCTGAGAAAAATTACAAGCCGTTCCGAGGGATTTTAGTCAAGCCTTTTTATCCGATCATTTTTAAGGCCTATTTGAAGACCTCGAAAACTTACCGAGTACATACACATGAATTTTCTGTTAGCGTCCATCTTTTTCTTCAAGTGTCCGCCTTTCCCGACTCATTCTATTTTTTTCAAAGACGCCGGACACATTAATTTTGCCAAATTTCTGCCTCAAAACAATTTTTATTATGAAAAAAAACTAGAAACACGGATAGAAACAGCTTCACTGTACGATTTGGAACCGATTCTTTGATGTTCGAACCGATTCTTCGTGATAAACTGTAACACGTTCAATGCTATCTCATTAATGCCATCATTAGAATTAATTTCAGCGATCTTCAAATGTCTACGAAGACTTGGTATCAATAGCTGAAGCTGCCTTTCCGAAACTTCATAGTTGCCAATTTGTCAAATCGACTTTTTCATTTCGCTATCAGGTACTCATAACATGTGTCGAGCTTGAATTGCTTCCAAAATTTGGGCTTCTTCTTTAGACGATTTTGACCGTTCTTGTAATTCCCATGTGCACTCCAACATTCCTCTTCCATCGTTGGACCGGGCCCGGAAAGTCTTTCACCTAGTTTACTCATCTTATGAGAAATTCTCCTATCAGTAGGAAATTTTTAATCGATAAAACCTTATTAATGACCATTTCGTCTAGACCAGCGGTACTCAACCTTTTTTTCATAGGGGCCACAAACACGTATTATTATTGTGTCGCGGGCCGCAAATAAATAAATAAAGAAGAATGATCTTCACGAGCCACGACCGCATTGTTAACTTAGAACTACACAATCATTGCCTGAGAGTAGAAACATCAAAGTAATTTATAATTAAAAAAAATTGATACAAATATTTGATAGCAATGACAAGGGCCGATAAATAAATGCTTTCACTGAGTGAAGAGCGCGAACTTTTCGCGAAGCAATTTGAGAAGATTGTCACATTGATTCCAAGCATTGAAATGTACTGTTGATTGCTCGCTGTCTGGAGAACTGAAACTGAAATACTGATCTTCTTGAATTTCCAGGTAGTTTTTCAGTATCTCTTAGCAAAATTACATCTTTAACGCAGAATGAAGCATCTCAGGAGAGGAAGAACGGCAACAGGAAACTCGAATTTCTTTTCTGCTTTAATTTTGCTCTACACTATGCTTGTTTCTTGCATATTCTGAAGATCCATTCTGCAGTGAAAAAATTTTTCAACACAGTATCAAAATTTAAATTGAGATTGGTTAGGGCGAGCACAATATATAGAGAACATTCACTGATAGCCAACGACATCAACAAATCTCGACTACGAAGGACTCATATTTATAGATTTTGGTGATTTAAATAGTTCTATTGTAACAAGCTTTTGGGTCATTAAGTAACCAGCATATACGAGGGCGGTCCGATAAGTACTTAGCTCTTCGCCCGATGGTGTCAGTATCGCACGAGAGATTACTTATCGTGTAGTACATTCTCGTAAATGGCTACTGTCCAAATTTCAGTCGAATCGGACTCGTAGTTTTGTTTCGACCGTGGAAATTTCGCCGTCGTCACGGCCAAATTGGTCGAATTGCACTACGAGCTGCTGCCCGTATTCTCCGTATTCTCCAGATTTGGCACCGTGTAACTTTTTTCAAGTGTATCGAGCTAAAAGGAGACTATGTTGAGAAATAAATTGTCACTTTTCCAAATTTTTTTTTGTTGTAGGCTAAGTACTTTGGACTGCCCTCGTAACTCGTAGACATTTGATTCTTCGAATGAAGTGGTTATCAGGCGAATCCGTTCAACCGACAAAAAAGTATTAACGGTTTTGTGCGTTGCTCCCTAAACGTAACGTTCTGGTTTTAGAAATATTAAACATACACCCCAGTACAGATTCAAATGTGATGGGATTCGAAAAAAACAGAGGCACTTCTCACCAGACGGTGTACAAATCGACGTTGTGTCCCCACCGAACAAAACGGCATCATGCCGAGCGATATCTATCTTTCATTCTTCCTTCAATCGAGCAAAACCGCTGTGTGACATCAGCATTGAGAAAGACTGCTGTCTGATAGTTGGAGCGAGATGACTTTGATGATGTTGTTGTTTCAAATTATAGAGGCTTTAAAATTCATCAGTTCATTCACCTCTAGCCTTGAAAAAGTTCAACTTGAAAAAGTAAACTTAACACTCGGCCTTAAGAAAAATCATTTCGAAAGTCTCCCTGCTGTCTGGTTGCTAGTTAGATGGCTGATAATTTGTGAATACTGTAATTTGAATTCGCGAATGGCTTGTTCACTCAATTAATAGAATACGGTGGAGCTTAGATTGCAATGTTTTGTCTATCCACATTGTCCTTAGAACGAATACTGCATTTGCATTTCGAATGACAGATTTATGCTCATCCGATTAGCAGTGATATTTAAATATTGCACCTCGACCACTGGAACATGATAGGAAAAAGTGTATTCTTCCAATTTTCGTTAAACTTTAAACGTATATGGGTTAGGGAACCGTAATGTATTACGTTCCGGAAAAAAATAGAGAATTTTCGATTCGATAGGAATGCAAACCATCAAAATCCATTCAGAGCTAAAATAATTATTAACGTTAGAACTATTTCATAAAAATGTGACGTGCTTTCTGATTTGATAGCAACGATAAACATAGTTGTATGTCAAATAATCTATATAAATAAACATGATTTGGTGTCCGTTCCTCGCGATTTAACTCAAGAACGGAGCAACGGATTTGAACAGTCAGTATCAGGATTGAAGTGTCTCAGTCTGCATCCAATGCATATGTCAAAAAAGAAATTATATGCTGCTAATATAGATCGAGCACAGAGAAATAATTTTCGGGGAACGTGAGTGTTCGAAATTATATAAATCAGAAAAGCAATTGTGGGCGCGACGAAGTTTGCCGGGTCAGCTAGTAGGTAATAATTTCATATTTATTCACTAACGTCAACAAGATTAGCCCGGATTAAATATATTGAATAAATATTTGATCTACTAATATTACTTAATGGCAACGGATCAGATGGGCCAACCAAAAGAGCCCGGTGGGCCGCAAGCGGCCCGCGGGCCACAGGTTGAGTATAGCTGGTCTAGACTGTTCCCTTCAACAGCGAGAAAAATTACCAATGCATTCAGTCTGATCACAACGTTACTCAGAGATGGTTCTTCGGTTTGTAAATATCCAGCGATAGATGTAATTTATGTAGTACAATGCATCAGAGTTACAGACAACACAGAAGTATTAAATCATAATTTTCTGGTAGGATGAAGTCACACACCGTAGCCCAAAGAGTTGTCTACAAACCCTATGGATACGGATTTTTTGTTTTGCAATTCTTCTGCAATTAACAATTAATTGTTCTGCAATTAACGCAAAGCTGAATGGATATGAATGTATATTTTGTTTTCCCCTTCCCTTTTTCACGGCAGCAAATAAGAAACGGACAGAGGTTGGCCAGGTGACACATGCTTCATGCATCAACCGTAGACCAATCGAGACTGACATTTTTTTTGACATTTGACAAATTTCAAGAAGCTATCACTATTTATAATGATATAAATAGTTTGCTAGTTTGCGGTTTTGAACTATTGAAACAAGTGTTAATGGCCAATAAGTAAAAAACATCTCTCGCAGATCTTTTATCTTTCCAATAATTTTATTTTCATACCACTTCGTTCATCCGAACGTTTTCGAGACTTTGAATTTACACCCCAGTACAGAAATGAAAGATGTAGTATGACGAAATAATGAACATAAAAACCAAGAAAAATTCTATAACATAAACTCTTTCATAGTGACTTGTTTTGTTAGATTTGTTTTGTTAGAAGTAATAACCGGTTACCTTCATTAAAAATCATGATTTTTTTTCACAATATAATATACTTATCATGGTCATGTGTGTCACCCATCTAAAAGTGACACCCGGGGCGGACAAATACAAATATAGGTCAGACTCGATTATATGTGATTCGATTATATACAATTTGGGACCCGATTATATACAGTTTGGAAAACAAGGTTTTTTTATATGTTTCAAATTTGACTTATTTCAAGAAGAAATGTAACCTTTCAACGTTAATGTGAAATTTATGTGGCTATTACATGTACAGTGGGGTAAAAATAGTGATTTTTGAGATTTTGCTTGAATTTTTACCAGGAATTGTTTATATCGATATAGCAGCCAAATTAAGAAAGATAGAAGTTAGGTGTCAAAGATCAAATTAAAGAACGCTTAGAGAGCTTCAATTTGATTGATAGAAACAATCTAGATTAAAATATTTTTTTAGGATAAAACTGATAATAACACATACAAAATTATTAGCTTTTAACTTATTCACTTCTAAAATGTTATTTAAGTCCACTAATTTACATGATCCACTTCTATATCCTGTACTGAATTTTCTCATCTTTTAGATAAAAGCAACAGAATCGTCTTTCGTAGCATACTTTTTAATGTAGAGCCAGTTTGAGGCAACAGAGTCCGAAAGAGAAAAAATGTTCTGTAACTCTGTCATTGTTGAAATTCGACCATATGCGTTAAATGATTTTTTTCATCAAATATGATCGTCTATCACCTCCTGAGAGAATCTGGATAAATTTATTTTTTCCATGTGGGAAGGTGTTTTCTGACTTTAAGTAGATGAATCAAAAATCAAATTCCTTTTTTATATTCAAAAAACGAAAGATACATGCAAAAAAAAACGAATCATTTTTTTTATGACTCGATTATATACAGAATTCAGAATGAAAAGAAATCAAAAACTGTATATAATCGAGTCCGCCCTGTACAACAACATATAGAAACCAAAAGCAAAAATGTGTAATACAGTGGTTTTGTATCACAACCACACATACAAACCTTTCTGATATAATATGAATGTTTGCGCGGATCAAATGATCCGTTGCGGTAGTTAGGGCAGATTACATATATTTCTCAGTAAAAATAACAGAGAGTAGTGAATAGAGACGTGGGTTAATCGCTCGATTAATTCAATTAGTCGTATATCTGAAGTTATAATCGATTAATTTTGTATCGAATAATTTGAAATCAAAATATGAATACATCGAATAATAGTCACTGTAATTGCGATTAATGAAAGAAGGAATCTTTCTCAAGGTTAATGCATTTTTAGGCTTAGGCTATATATTTTTTTTATCCAACATCTAACATCACGCGACCAGAATGACAACGTGATACGTGATTATTTCGAGAAACAAATATTCGTTCGATTAATCGAATATTGAAAGAGAATTATTCGAATGAATCGAATATTGAAAAATGTCCCAACGATTAATCGATAATCGAATAAATGAAAAATTTAGACATCACTAGTAGTGAACACTGAAAAATACATTCGATGTATGTTTTAAGAAAAGTAGTGTAGGCAAATTATGTGAAAATGTGACCTGCAAGATAATTTCGACAAAACGTTTAAAATGGGTTATTTGACCTCTCGTGGTAGGTTTAGTGTTAAGGGGGTTCGCAGAACTAACTTTTTTTGAAATCAAAATTGAAAAACTGCCAAAAAGTCTTCTTTTTTTAAGTGGCGTTTGGGGGATTTCTCAAACAAGCGATTCAATTGTATATTCCAAGGAGCACACTAGAAAAACGACTCACTCGAACGAGAGTTGAACTGAGTATGTCAACTGAGAAATACATTTGCGAAAAAAAAAAATATCAACTTGCTGGTAGAATACTGTTATGAAATCACCGACTTCTCTGTAACTCTACAGACGGTTGTCTACTCAACAGCTCAAGTGTCGTGTTCAAATTAAAATTTTACAAATTGTCCAAATGCTTGTCGCGATCAAAACGTTGACAAGCGATAAACAAATGCTCAATTAAATTACTACCCAGAGACTGCCGAGTTACCCAGGCAGGACGCATCGCAGTGACAAGTGTTGGGGTAGAAAACGCGAACAATTGAATGATTTAACAGTGTTAAATTTAGAACGGCCCTTCTCGCTAACAATGGACCACTCTCATTCAGTTGGAACGAATTTCGGGCCCAAGAATGAATGATTATTTGCCGGTTGGGAAGCTGGAGAGAGAGAGGCAGCCGAAGTGCGTCCGTTGGAAACAGAAACAGCGACATGAAGGATTTAATTAAATTTAACTCCATGACAGTTTGTTAAGATGTGACGTTGAAATGAACGAACGGGTTTTCGGGTTGTGTTATAGCGTCGAACGGCAGAGACTCAAATGAAGAATGAATGCAAACATACAGTCCGAGAGAGAGAGAGAGACAGACAACGACGAATACTGCCAGTAGCGGAAAATATGTTTTCCCACCCCTTGACTTGAGAGCACAGAGGGACAGGTCAGAGACACTTGACGAGGGGCGTGCAGACCGAATTGCAACTAGAACGTGATTAAATTTTAACTTCGAGGAACGGTTCTCTCGACGGATCCGGTGAGGTTATGTATTCCTCCTGGTTTGGAAAGCAGGTCGAAGAACGAAAACATGACACTTATTAAGTTCACATAACATTTTCCTCCGTGAGAGACGATTGAGAGAATTCGTCATGTTTTCAGTGTTGGAATTGTTAGACGCTCGCTGGCATGTAGATGAATAAGATGATAATTAGTTTCTAAACAATGTCTAATTAAGATTTTCGCAACCGCATTACAGGCTTGATTTCATTCAGTTGACGGCACACGAGAAACAGCCTGACGAAATAAATCAATAACATAGTCAACATGGTGACGGAAAGGTGACATTTATCCACTCGTCGAAACCATTGCCGGTGTGTACACAACCAGTGATGATGCATCAATCAACTAGATATTGTTTGGAGCAGCTAAAAATCGATACCATTGATCTACGGGCCAATAAAGGAGACAATTTTATGAGCCCGGAACGTTTCCAAACAGGGTCGTAAAATGATAAACAAATTTTGGATCGACACGAATGTATCTCCCCACATGCATACCGCGTTTTTGCTACCGAGTGGTATTGGGCGCTTCATTACAATATTTTCTGATTCACAGATTGATTAACATTCAATTAATTTGCGGGGAACATCGAATAAAAAATCATTTGCGTGAAGAAACATCTCCTCGCATAACAATCAGAAATTAACATCATCTCCTGCAGCACTCCATAATCTGAAATTCATGAACACCAGCAAATTCGAGGGGTTGTTCCAACCCCCAGATGGCAATCGCATCCGAAAAATCCGAAGGGGTGGCAGAACGTTTTGCTAGCTCTGGCGCCCATACCCTTACTTCCTTATCTTTCCCGAAGCACATTGGCATTCTGCCAACCGTTTTCCACTCCCCTCTCTCGTAAACCAAACAACAAAACGGCAATGATTTTCAATTTTCTGCCATCTCTGGGCAGGATGGATGATGATGATGAGCTCTGCATTGGAGTCAATTTTCTGCCATTTCATCCCACAACGACAGTTCGCTGTGCGTTGCGTTTTCCCGGACGAGTAGGGGTTCAACCCCAAAAGGACCACTTCAAGTATTCGACGGAAGGAAGCTATGCACGTGTGTGTGTATATTATTTTTATAGAATGTTTAACACCCTCTTCTCGCTCCGATGGTGGCTCGTTGAAGAGGGGTCCGAAATTAACACCAATCTGTTTTTGGGATTATCGATAATTGAGCACTTAATCTGCTTGATGTTGTTCTGACCCGGTGTGCAGAGATTTCCCAGGGGGGTTAACGTTCGGGAGCTAATCAGACTAATGGATAGCGGTCAATTTGTGGTAATTTGTTAGAGGTTTCTTTTTTTGCTACACTCATGTACATAAGATGAGTGCATGGTTGGTTGTTGGTATCCGGATGGTTTTCTACAGATATTTCGATTCAATTACCGATATTAAATCACATGTCGAGAAAAAGTGATTATCTTTTTTCGCCGAATGTCTGGAAATTTGTTTGAATTCAGTTAAATATTATAAGTATTCTACTGCCGTTCTACGCATAGTTGTCCCATGTTAGTTTTTTACAATCATCACTTTTCTTCATAAAACGATGTTGTTATGCCTAACCTTTCGGAAAAACACAAAAAAAGTTATAGTTTGTTTCCAGCTTTTGATAAAACTACATCAAGCTCAATTGTCCCATGTTGATATTCTATTCATAACTGTCCCACCATGTATTTTTTGTAGATCCATATCAAATAAATTGGTTCAAGTACAAGTATTTTATGTCATACTTTCAGCAGGGCTAATGTATTCATTTCTGGTTTGGAAAAACGAACTAATTCTCAAACAAATAAAAAAAAAAGTTTAACAGAACACGTATACACTTTGTTAGCGATGTTTTTATGCATAATCTTTCGGAAAAACACAAAAAACTCATTGTTTGTTTCACATTTCATTAAGCAATAGTTTTCTGCTTATAAAAAACCCAGTGTATTGCTAAACCGGAATGCTGAAAGCTTCTGGTAGACAAATGGTCGGTGTTAAGTCAGACCGGACCATGTGATATTTTTATGATTTGAAGTTTAGTGTTCTGCAATTTTTAAAGAATTTAATTTTTTTTATCAATATTGTTCTCAGAAATGTTAGCTACTCTCTGGCAATACTTTGACGTATAATAATTGTAAAAAACATCAAGTATCATGCTAAAAAAGGCAGTTATTTGGCTGCCTATACGTACATAGTCCACTCTGGCTGGACCAACTGAAGCATTTTTTCAGACTTGGTTCAGTATGACTGAGCAATTTCGAAATATTTCTCAATCAATTGAAAGGTGGTGAGTCAAAGTGTGCCATTCTGTTATGAAAATAAGAGCGAGGAAGGGTGTGAGGTTGGAAATGCATTCATATTTGGTTGCGTTCAGCATTATATTCTCTGCCAACTATTACTATTATATGATTGCACGGCAAACATGTTAAGACATAAACTTCCCATTTTCAATCATCTTAGTCAGTATTCCTCAATATAATCGTCAAATTCAAATTCATTGTCATCGCTAGAGTCTAAATCGCACTCTGAAATAGTACATTTTGCAATCATTCACACTAAAACCAGCATTTTTCACTGGTCCGTTTAGTCAGAGTGGACCAAGTTTATTTTTTAATATACTTAGAATGTGTTCATTTTACACTAACTGCTTCTAGTCCATTTCAACAAGGTAACTATTAGCTTCAAGAAAAAGTTTCGTTGGTTTGAATTCGGCGCTTGGAAATCATTTAAATTCAATATACAAATGATTGACACATGGTCCATTCTGTCTGCACATGATATAGAACCATTTCGCCATGGTAAATGGCACATGGTCCGCTCTGACTGCGTACTATGAGAAGTTTTCGTTGATCAATCATAACAATTTCGATCCGTTATTCCTGCTGTAGGTGTGATTTTCCAAATCTGATAAATTTGGTATGTAGCTTACATAATGCTTCGAGTTATGTTATCAATAACTCGAAATTTTCTATTTTGCGACTTGGTCCGCTCTGACTTAACACCGACCAAATATGCTAGAAAAATGCAAAATTCATTGAATGCATTTTTCTCAGTTGCTGATTTTGGAACATGGGGCAACTATGCGTAGAACGGCAGACTAGCTGATCCGGTAAACGTTGTTCTGTCATGTACATTATTTCTAATGAATATTTTGATTGTTAAATCAAAAAAATAACTAATTTATCGTAGAGGAATGTGTCTAAAACGCGCCTGCCGGGCAATTTGACCCGCCTGATTTTCTCGTAAACCAGCAAGAATAGAAATGCAATGGATATACGCAATCGTGCTAGTCAATGATAGAATCCTACCATGCAAGTTTTACATTTGTAACATGTTTAAAAAAATAAGAAAAATAATTTTCTTTAGAAGCAATTTTCGATGTAATTTTCTACATCATTTCTATAAGGTTTTTGTTGCTTGAAACCGGTTCAGGGGCGATAACTGTGGGTCCTATTTATTGAGTCGAGTTCCCAGTGAATATCTCAGATGAAGAAAATAGTAAGAAAGGATTCATTTCCTCCTTAATTCCGCATAAGCTTACCATCGGGCAGAATGGCATACCATCGATCCGGGCAATTTGCTCGCTTTCGGCCGTAACCATTCTCACGAGAAAAATAGCTTGTATGTGAGGGATGCCAGATAATTTTTTCAAATATCTCAGCATGGCACGAATAAATGTCTTCAAATGTAATCATAATGAACTAAATTGAGCAAACCATCACGATATTTCTAAATCATGTTCGATAAATCACACAAACAATTGTTTTCACATACTTTGAAATAACCTCAATATGTTTTCACAAAATTAAATGTCTTCAAAACGAAAACATGTCTTCACATGTCATCTGGCATCTATATTATGTGCTCAGAGAATGCAGGAAAACAAGAGCGCGGACTGGAGAATTAATGCACGAATACTGGAAGAACACGCTCACCGGAGGAACGGTTTCTCCTCTTCGCTGGTGGGCATGAAGGGAATAGATTGATGGAATCTCTCATATATACAAGCTGTTTCTCTGAGCTTTATAGTCTCTGAGAGAAACAACTCATGGGCACATTATACTTCTGCTGGGCCATTTAACACCGTATGATTGGAAATTTAGAATTTGGGTGCCTTACAAAACAAAATTCGTAGCACTTTTGTTATTCAGTATCTAAAATACAGAACGATTACAGATGATTGAGGGTTAACTTATCTACGTACTGACGTAGTTGTTACCTTAAATTTTATGGTCAAGATAAATCCATTCTCGCTTAGGGGGTGCGTATTACACACTTCTCCTATAAGTGTGTTAAAAATGTTTTAACGATCTATAAAAATGATCGAATGTGATCGATTAAATAGAACGAATAAAACGATTTGAACGAAAGTGTGTTTTCGATGTTTATGCTGCCGGACGGTGCGTATTTTCATTAGATAAACAAACGTGACACATCTGTTCTATTCTCTTATGTTGTGTTCTATTATGATGAAAAAAAATGGAAAGGGGTTGTATCTAGAACACGACCGCATATTTTCGACGTAGAACTACTCAATTATATTATGCAATCCACTTGTTTACCACTACGAATATTATTTTAGAATGCATCGATTTTTTTGTAATAGATTATGTTCTTCGTTACAAATAAATTTGATGAACGTCCTTTTACGTTTGATATGATGCCTAAGACTACCAAAATATGTGAACGGAAGAATTGTCAAACGATCATTGTATTTTACATTTCCCTCTGAAATTATTGCACATCTCATGTTCACTTAGTTCTCGAACGCCGAAGGTTCATTCACTTCTAGTATCTGAAATGACGATTCTCCCAGGCTTCTCAGTTTAAAAGTACGTTTTAGGGAAACATGTTCCGGTCTACACAACGACAAGCGAGTACAAAAGTTCTCAACACCAAAAAATACCCCCGACTTGCGTGTATTTGCAAAGCGGATTCCCCCAGGCACATTAATTTTGAAGTCCGTGTTAGGGAAACACAGCTCGGTGGAAACAAAAATGCACCCGATTTGCATGTATATTTGCAGAGCGGATATCCACAGGTACATCGATTTTGGAGTCTGTGTTGGGGAAACCGTAAATTGGCATTCGAAATACGGGTAGGATTAGCACACAAATCGGCAGAACAAATGTATGGGAAAAAGGAAATTCTTCTATTTTTCATGAATTTAAACCGTTTAGAGATTAGCGAATTGTAATGTATAGCATATCGAACAAATCTTAGAGAGTTACCGATTCGATTGGTATGCAAATCATGAAAATTCGTTCACAATGAAAATTGTTATTAAAGTTAATTTTATTTCATAAAAACGTGACCTGTTTTCTGATTTGGCACCCTTCCTGAAAGACGTAGTTCTACGTCAAAATGTTGCAACGTGGTTGCATTTTGCACATCGTTGCGGAGCAATTCGAAAGGATCAATGCAAACAAGCATTTCATGGGGAATTTTCCCGAGTATGATCACGGTCCATTCTTTTTAAAATATCAAACGAATATGTGGGGATGGGATCTATCACATACTGAAGAATGAATTGCTATAAACGATCATAGCCGAAGAAAATGAAAAGAACCAAACCATTCATTTCCCTAATTCAATGCATATCAAAAATGTTAAAGGTGAGATGCTAAAGATATGTAAAAAAATGAAATTATTACTCGATGTTATTTAGATACATAAAAGACATAGTCCTGACCATAACTTAACTATTTTTCTAAACAACCGAGTTTTTTCGTCAAAACATTATATATGATACAAAATTATAATCAAACACAACTTCCGTTCAAGATATTTCCCAATTGCAGATTATGTGTTACTCTGTTACATTACACAAATTTGATAGAGGAGAGCTTGTTTTCATTTGAAATTTCTTTTATTAAAACGTGTTTGTTACACCCGAAAATTTGTTATCATTTTCGTTTCAGAGAGATTGCCACATTTGCACTACTCGGTTGAACTTGAATCGTACAGATTTGGAATTTTCGAGAATTGTTGATACAGTAAACGACATCGTAGAACAACGTTGTCCTGACCGCGTCGAATCGTCACACACAACAATACACACAAAAATCCATCGAGCTCTCGCGACTCTCTTGTTTGTTTCTTCTCCTCTAACCACATGTTCATAAAAAATAATTCAAAATGAAAATTGGCGTTCATAATGAATAATATAACTTTCTCGATGTTTAATGTTTATGCAATATCCGTCTTGTCTCTGCAGAACGGTAGGGGGATTTTTCGTCAAAATATTTCTTCTGCCTTGCACTGGTCTCACACATATTCTAGAACTTGTCACTCAAAATACATTCAAGGCGTGTTGCTGGGCATAGGGACTTCAACTAATAAAAATGACGCAAGTGACATTACGTTGAGAAAGCGAAAGTTATGAATGTTAGTGTCATCGAAGAAGAAGATGGAAAGCGTGGTATGAATGGTGTGTGTCGACCTTGCTCCACTCCAGATTATTGTTTTTCCTGTTGTTTTTCGACATTGTGTGATTTGAAGAATTTCCAATAATTTATTGTACTCATAAAGGTTTCCAGCTCGCCGGCCTGGCCTGGCGAATTGAGGATGAAATGTGTGAATGAAGGTTCGATGAAACGAACGTAGCGGCATCTGTCATTTAACAACGTATATAAATTCGTTCTGTTTCATAAACAAACGACGATTAAATTATTTGGATATTTTTTATACAAAAATACTAAAATTGCGATTAAAAATTTGGGATCGGGGTAAATTTTTTTGGTTATATGTATTTTTGAAGTCAAATTGAAGAAGAAAATTCGAAAATAAAAAAATATTCAGAAATTATTTTTTTTCTGCATAGGACCAAATATTGAACTTGCAAACACAATGGATTTTGTTTTCGTAATTATTGATTGTAGTTGTTTTTTTGTTGTTTTCATGGCTTTACATAACATATCTCAATATCAGAGATGCTTTTTTTCGTTTTTGAGATAAGATTTTTTAAACGAGCTACGATTTGATGATGACGCAGTGAGTGCAGTTGTTATGAAACTTTTCGTGGCATAGAATCTCAGCCCTTCTGTACCTATACGACCTATTCCCTGAAAATACATAAAATTTGTTAGAGGTTGTAACACGATCGCATTTTCGACGTAGAACTACGGAATTTTATCATTCAATCTGCTTGTTTATCGCTTCGAATATTATTTTAGAGTGCATCGAAATATTTGAAATAATTTTTCAGTAGACTATTTTAGTGGTGTAAAAAAGAGTCGTAGTTTTCTAGAATCAGCAGATTTCATTCTTTTCCTCGCAAGAACAATACGACGAGATGCACAAATAAAAGGTCTTTTCTCAAGAGTGTTAAAATGTTTGTATGTATGGAGCAGACCTGACCTCTCATACTAAATGTCAGCTTGGAATTGGACAGAAAATAAAAAAATCCTAACGATGCCAAGCAGGTATTGAACCAAGACCACATTACAGAATGCAGTTGGATATTAAAAGTTCACACGAAAAGTGTTTTCTGAGAGTAAAACGGAGAGCGTAAATAACGCGAACCTTAAACCTTTAGCGACGGGTGCCGTGTATGTGGCAAAGTATGCGAAAAGAAGCAAAGTATGCTGTACAAGTATGGCTGGATAGCACATTTTTTGTTACTTTCAAGCTCATTAAATGTGATTAATGAGGATGTCAAAAGATGTGCTGTTTATTTATTTTTGGGGGAAAGGTCATTCGCCGGCTTCTATCGACTGACCCGCTTCTTTGTTTGACATGTACCATGAAGCCAACGCCTAGGCTGACCAAACGTAACGTTTTGAACGGGATAGTACCTTTTTTGACGTAGGATTACGTCTATCGGGAACATATTGGGGTACAAATTGAAAATCGAAAATCGAGCACATCGTGAAAATTGTCCAATTTCAAACGCTTATTGCTCAGTCATTTCATGATGGATTGCTGAATTTTTTGCGTCAATCGATTTCGGCACTCCATAACAATTTTTTATATTGAAGAAAATAATATATGTGATGAAACTAACTATCGAACAATTAAAAAATCTCAACCCCTATCCTAACGGAAATACCCACTTCTGATTGGTCGATATTGACGACACATGCGGCGGGTCCCTAACAGAGACATCAAAATCAAGCTGCCTGGGGGAAATCGGCATTGCAAATACATGATAGTAGGGGAAGCTTTAGTTCCTACCGAAATGTATTCCCTAACAGAGACATCAAAACCAAGCTGTCTGGCGGAAATAGGCATTGCAATTACATGAAAGTAGGGGAAGCTTTTGTTCCTACCGAAATGTATTCCCTAACAGAGCCATCAAAACCAAGGTGCCCAGGGGAAATCGGCATTGCAAATATATGCAAGTCGGGGGCATTTATATATTGCAAGTAAGGTGAGTGTTACGACTAATTCTAGTAAATAAAATTTAAATTTGGAACTTTAGTGTTTGCTGTCCCATTAAATTTCATATCAATGACCGATCGTGTATTGCGAAAAATTTAGCACAATGTTAGAAAAAGTGATTTCTCATATGCTCTACATGTAGTATTAGGTTTTGTTAGTTCAATTAAATTCGCATTGGATGGAATAAACACTCAGAAAGTAAAAGTCATAAAAGAAAATTACCTTCTCCAAATCAATTATGTTTTCTCTATATTAAAGTAACATGTTTTTACTGGTGAGAAAATTTGATGATTGTGTTCGGTATTGGTAATTATTTTATATTGCATTGGTGAGTTTTTTTTCTTCTTTATTTCATCCATACATAACAACAACCAAACAAAACGGCCCTTTTCAGGGTCACTAAATCATTATCAAAGATTTTAACGATGTAATTCTCCAAACATATCCAAAATCAACAGATAGCCTAACGGAATCCTACGTCAACTATGCGGTCGTGTCCCGGACACAACCCCCCTGTGACTTTTTTTTATTGTCCCGTCTTTTTTATCAATTTGTACTGTATTTTGAGAATTAAAAAAAACATTCGTAATGCTGTTCTGATGCACAATGAATCATACGAACATTTATTGTCCTTGTTTAAAATATGCTGCATCTGCAACCGAGATTTCTGTTAACTTTAATGATTCTATTAGAATTCTTCAAAATAAAAAGGAAGAAGAATTTTGGATTAGTGAGGTGTAGAGTGTTCTCAAAAAAATATCTAGAGATTTGTGTCCAAGACCGTATTGTTGCGCAGGACTACGAAATTATTATACTCAATTCGCTTGTTCACCACTTTGACTGGAGGATCGGTGACACGCCGCTGTGTTTGTCTGAAGATACCTTTTTTAATTACCATAATAGTTTGGTTTTGGCTTCAGTCGACATTTGACAACCCCGCTCTGAATCGGTTCCTTATGCATGAACCAATTTGAACGTGGTTAACTCGTTAGACAGACTGCCACAGAGAGCATAATTTTATGGGGCACAATTGGACGGCACAGGAGTAGAAGAACACTTTTATTTCAAGTTCCATCTCTACAAAATCATATTAACTTAGGGAACAAATGGACGTGATCACGTTAGTCCTGAAAGGCTTTGTTAATTCCTCTTCACGCGTTTTTTATCCATAATAATGACGATCGCTTCTTCTTAGTGAGGTTACAAAAAGCATAACTTTCGGTATTGGGTGGCTACCAATTTAAGGGTATCCAAATTTATGCACTCCAAAGGTTCTTCTTCTTGGATATCACTAACGTTCCCAGTGGAACTTTTGCCTTCTCGACGTAGATACTACTAGCGTCATTTTTATTAGTAGTACTTAGTTGAGATTTCTACGCCGGATAACACGCCTTGAATGTATTCTGGAGTGGCAAGCTCTAGAATACGCGTGACCACAGTGCAAGTCGGAAGAAATTTCTTTGACGAAAAATCCCTCCCGGCCAGAACGGGAATCAAACCCGAACACCTGGCATGATAATGTGGGACGCTAACCTCTCGGCCACGGGAGCTCCAAAGATTACAGTATACATATTTTGAACCGTTTCTGGTATCTGGGTCTGATTCAGCGCGCCGAATGTTAAAATGTCGACAAAAGGCTTCGCTAAGCAATTGTTTTCGATATAGTTTTTTCCCGAACTTCCGGCATGATTTTGCTCTTGAACTTTGTATTAGACAAAACCGATGTGTGTGACATCAGATAAATTACTGACTGCTAGTTGGAGCGAGAATGAGTACAATAAGATATAAACGGGCAGGGTGATTTGCAATATCTTCTCTCTCCACAGTGTCCGTATGAATGAACGCTGCATTAGCAGTTCGAGCGAGCGCTTTACCCACGCTTTATTCGCAGTGGCGAATAAAAATTGTACTTCACAACATAACTCGTTCCTCGGTATAGAAAGCACAGGCAGGCATGTACATAAATTCACAGAACAAAGGTGGAAAATGGGTCTGTTTCCTTTTTTTCAAATTTGATCCATTTTTGAATAAGGAAATCTCAGAAAATTTCCAACTCAATTGGTATGCAAATCGCATTCTCATACTTTGATGTTTGTGGACAGTTTCTGAAAAAACATATGTCAAATCGGTGCCGATAATATCGAGTACATTCATAATTTTTCCCCGCCAAAAGTGAAACCACAATCATGTAGGATTGATTTGTTTTCTTAAAACCAGACTGGATGAAGGCAGTTTACTATCAGTCAATAAATAATGAATCAGTTCGGTTGGTTGGGTTGTATTGGTTTCTTTGCCAACCTTTACAGCGTTTGCAATCACCGACCGAGCTGCAAAACGAGGCGGAATAGATCGCAGGAAGTTCACTTATAACATGCCGAAATGTGCGCCACCGTTTCGCCGACATGAACAATAACAAGTTGCGTGACAGTAACGTGGCTCGTTTTGACAGCACATAGAGACATTGAACCTGTCTTGTTGAATGGCAAATTGCGTAAACATTGTGGGTTAGGGGAGGCAAACAGATAGGGGGTTTGTCATAAAACTTACGACTGGTAGGAATTCGGTTTATTTTTACGAGTCTTGCCCCCCTATGCAAAGTGAGTAGTTTTCCGTTGCCTGATGTACGGAATTCCCTTGCATCGAACTTGTGATGCTTTTGTGCGACCTTTTCGATAGTGAATATATCAATCGGTTGTCAATAGGGAATAACTTTTTTACGACCATTTTTATCGAGTCAAGAACCGATGGCAACCTGCACGAGCCCGAACGAAGATTATCGACTAAGCGCGACCTTTTCGCGGGCTTTCTACCTTACCTCCCGCTGGATCTGTTGACGATTAATTAGAGGCTTTGCTCAATCGCAACCAAAAACCAATAAATAGCGTGGAATGGATCATTAATTTTCAATAAAAAAAACTGACTTCTGGCGCGAGCGAGAGGGATCCCAGATTCTCCAGTGCCAAGAGGGAATCGGAAATCAATAAGCAATAAATCAACACCTACCATCATCAAGTGGTCGCCGGATTCGTCCCATTTTATCTTCTGGCGCGGGGAGGGGATATGGAAGGGAGTTTAAATTTGAACGTGCAGGAGCGAATCTTTACCCGGTTGGAGCGAAGTTCATTGGACTTCAGGGATTATCGACTTTTTTACGAACATGATGCATTCCTCAGATTATAGGTCGTGATGTCAGAAGGGCTTGAGTTACACTGTTCATCCATTTCATTTTTTCATTGCCTTTCTCCAGTTCGACTCTGCTCGTAAAGAGAAAACGATTGTCATTCTCAAGCACCTCACGTCGGACGGCAAGATCTACTGCTTGGAGCCACCCAGCTTTTCTCAGGTCGAGCTACCACAAATATACATCTAACACGTTCTGATGGAATTTCACGTACGAAGGGAAAACCCGCTGATAGGCGTATCGAACGTTGATTTATTAAATCTCAACCCCTCTTCCGTGCGCGCACACACAAATCATCCCGTTTGACCGAGAGAATGGTACAATCACATCACCGATCCATATGTTCAGGACCCGATAACGGAAGGCAACCCTTCACAGTCGATTAAATGCGGAGCTGTATCGTCTCCGTGCGCACAGGGGGAAAACACAACGGAAGAAGTTGATAAACCATCCACTCTCTTCCCCCTGAATGACATTCAGTGAATGTTTGTAATACGATCTAGATCAGACACTTGTTTCACCCTTCAAGATTCTTCCCCGGACCAGGCCGATGTTTGTTTACATCCAGCTCTGGCGCCCTCTTCGTAGGGACACGAAGAACACGTGTTCTTGTGAGATTACACGCTTCTTCTGTAATGGAGAAGGGCTGACGTCCGGAAAGAATCCAACACCCACTTGGTGTACCGAAATTGCATTTTATTGGATTAATTTTAAAGTTATTATTGCTTTATCACAGCCTCCGGGGACAAACACTTGTGTGTCTCAGGGGGGTGGAGGTTTTTCTCTCCCCTTACACCGAATAGGGATCGACGTGTTGTGATGAAAGTTGGTGGTGTGAATTTGCGAAGGGCGATGAAACGATGGTGATGATGATGATGTCGTCACGCTCAATAGGATTTGACTTGATTGGTATCACAGGCTTCGTTTTGCTTCTTGTTTTTCTTCGCGCGGCTGATCCGAGATAGGCTTGTGAAGCTGGTTACATTCATGATCTGCTTTTTGGGTTCGTTGTTCGAGGCTGATATGCATCAAGTAGTTTGGATTAAAACGGTTTACGAGTCCAGAGGTTTTGATGTTTTTTGACGCGGGAGTTTTGTTGTTGAGTACTTTTGTACTCGCTTGTCGTTGTACAGACTGGAATATGTTTCTCTGAAATGTACTTTCAAACCGAGAAGCCTGGGAAAATTGTCATTTCAGATACTAGAGGGGAATGAACTTTCACGGTTCGAGAACTACGCGAACATGAGATGTACAATAATTTCAGATGGAAATGTAAAATACAATGATCATTTGACAATTGTTCCGTTCACATATTTTGTACTAGGCATCATATCAAACGCAAAAGGACGCTCATCAAATTACTTGTAACGAAGAACATAATCTATTATAATGCATGAAATCATCTTACATGACAACTGTTCAAACTTTTTACTTACAAAGCAAATATGTTGAATTCAATTGAATTCTAAAATGGTTTCATTCAATTGATAATTTATTCAATGCAATACAAATACCTACTAAGTCAACGGTAGTCCCGCGTCAACCCTGCCGTTATATCATAGATATAACCCACCCATTTTTTCCACAAGAGCCCTTCTCAGGGCTAGAGGCGAAAAACAAAAAAAAATATTATTATTCTCTATCAGTTTACCAAGCCAGGCTTACCAGTTTGAAATTGTTCGAATTTAAAATGAAAATTTTTACTACTGAAGTAGTAACAATAAAAGAAACTAAAAAGTTATTTTAAAAAATTTCAATGAATTATAAAATAATATTCGAAGTGGTAAACAAATGGATTGCATAATATAATTGCGTAGTTCTACGTCGAACATGCGGTCGTGTCCTAGATACAACCCCTTACAATTTTTTGATAATAAATTGTTGTTAAATCTCGAATATGAACGTTGAACATGAAAAAAATTGGACAAGACTGTCTCATTGGAGTGAAAATGTGCGTCTATTTTTTAGTTTTCAATTCATCGAGAATAAATTACTCTATTTTATACTAATGGTAAAACCATTGTGTTAGTCTCGTATCTTATCAAAACTCATTGTAAGAATCATTTCTCGAACACGGCCCATCATTGAACTCTGGCTCGTCGCATATTTACTACCGTCCTTCTTCAATTTGTTCTTTACAATCGACAAATACTTCTCAATCAGTGGTCATTTTGTGTGTCACTTCATCCATGAAATTAATGTTTGATTTTAATTTGTTACATTTAAGTTCACGATGGAAAAATTGGCAAACTGGTACTAACAAACAAGTGTGTACGAAGATGGTGGCCCACGAAGGTTAGTTTCGTATCGATCAGGGTGCCCAAATCCTTGACAGACGACTCCCGCTTTCATTGCACGGCTGCCAGAGCCTAACCAAAGTGAAGGAGAGAGTGTTTGCGTCCAAACGAAATCACCACGTCTTTGGACACGCTAAGTGATATACGGTTAAGAGGGTATTCTAGTATAGAAATTTGGGAAAATCGATTTTTTTCCTTCATATTTTTGAATTTTAGACATTCAATCATATACCCTAGAAAGAATTTTTCGAAAAATCCCATTATTTACCGAATTATAGCCATTTCCATATTTGAAGTAAATGAATCTTTATACATCTTTTACCAATGAAAAATTATGATTTTTCAATTTAATTTTTTTGTTTTGTAAATTGAAAGTGTCATTAAAAAAACGTGCAAAGACTCTATTTTTAAACGGCCGCCATTTTGTCAAAAAATAATAGTTGTGACTTGTCCGAGGTTCATATGATAGAGGAGTATTTAATGATTAAGAATTTGTTCTTTCTAATGACGAATTTATGTTTTGTAATAGTAAAACGGAGAGCGCGAACAACGTGAAACCTTCGATGTACGTTTATTTGCAAAGTTTCTCTAATCTCTCTTTTCGTCTGACTCACGTTGGTCCCTGCGGATCAATAGGGGACTTTTATAAACTTTTATAAAAATTTTCCAATTTAGTTGATGGCGCTTCCAGTTGACACTCTCTAAACAAAAAACCCAATGTCGGTGCGATGAAACCAGCTCAATGTATTAATCTTTGGATGCATTAGAAGCGCTCTTGAACAGTCTGCCAAATAAAAGTTTTTTTTTGAGGTTCATCCATTTAAGAAAATCAACATGATCAAATTGTGATATTGAAATATATTGATATCGCGCGACATTTTCGTTTCTTTTGCCAAATGCGGGACGTTTCGCGGACGAAATCTTACGCGGAACATTTTGTTGAAATGCGGGACTGTCCCGCGTAACGCGGGACGTCTGGTCAGTTTATCTTATGCTCATTTGAAGTAATGTATGAGAATGTCAAAAAATTTGCTAAATATTTGGGTGTAGTGTCGTAGAAGGTTGTTACGGACTTATTTCAAATTCCATTAGTATGGAAGAATGATTTTAAAACTTTATCGACCGTTAGTCTATCGGCAGTCGATCAGCGGTCAGCCTAATCAGCTTTCGATTCACAGTCTAATTTCGATAAATTCACCTTTCTTTGAAATAAAACGAATAAAAGTAATACGAAAAGTTAGCCGATGCTGGGAGTAAATGTGCGCAAAACTAAGCTTGAACTAGCCGATGAAGGCCCAAGATGAAGGTGCTGTTTGTACACTGTTTGTCCGGAGGGGAAATATTGGACACTTGCGACAGATAAAGTTAGGATTGAAATTTGTACAAACACTATTTTATTTTCCACTCTTCATTTCCAATTGACAAACAATGTCAAACATCTAAGTTGGAAAAAATGGGTGGGTTATAATTATGATATAACCGCAAAGTTGACGTGCGACTACCGTTGGCTTAGAAGTAATCATTTGTTTGTATTGATTAAGCGTTTAGATAACGCTTAACATTCCACAGCTGTTCAATTGTTTATTTCTTCAAAAATAACATGCGTAGAACTATTCCCTATCAATTGATGCAAACATTTGACCGATCTTTTGAGGAATGTTCGAGTTATAATCATTCGAAATCTTTCATGTTTTCCTGCATTTTCTGTGTTAAGGTTTTCACGTCAAAATTAGACTGAAATATCGAACCAAGTACCGGTTTCCGAAAACATGTTTTAGACGTTCAGTAACTGAATATTTGCTTATCGTGTTTTGTGTCGAATATATTTGATAAGTACACTTTTTTTATTCCAACCGTTTATTTTTATTACAAGGCTCATCTAGCAATTCAGCTGTAACAGAGCCGAATTTATCGTGTACATTTTTTTTTTCTCATGTTGTATATTTCACAGTAGCCATATAGGCGTAGAAGTATTCCTATCTCATCGATACACATTTTTATCTATTATACATTAGCCATTTTGTATTAATTCCTATTCTATCGATACACAACACATGTCGCATTTTTCGGCGTAAGAATATTTCTATTGTTCGAATGTTCGCACTTGGACACAACGGGACTGTTGATACACGTTGATCAAATTTTATCTGTCAAAAAAGTCAAATATTTTACTTCAGTAAAACAGTGTACGAGCACTCAGTGAATGTCGATCGAGAAGTGTCAACAAGCGTTCTGGACCATAATGTCCTGATCAGGGACATTGGACGATGATAAATGAAATCGACTCTACTTTCAGTAACTCTGCTTCGATTTGGACTACTTCGGCATTCGTCGTCAATTGTCGTCGTTTGAATTGACTAGAAAATTAATTGACGAGCGTTGAGATCGAAGATGACTGATGATCTATCCTAGTCAATGATTATTATAATTGACGTGACTAATGAATACAAATCTGCTTCTTCATTACACTGACTTCAATCCAAACTTCTACTTCCCCCTGACACGACTCTACTTACCCGCGTAGGCAATCTTATTTTTGCGTCCATATAAAGTGAAACGAAAAATTGATTAGTATTAGTAAATAGCGTGCAGTTTGGGAGGAACTTTCGCGTAACTTTTGAAAAGGACCTATCTACATTGATCGATTCTCTTCATCGAAATTCTCTTTCGTTAATAACTTTGCGATAAAAACTTTTGCTGATGTGTTCGAAGATCAGGAGTGTAGTATGTAACATCTTTTATCAAGCTATGTAACGAAGCTGGCGCCAAATCTGTTCGCAAGGCCGTGGTTATTAAAAGAGAAAGTCAATGAAGATAATCGATCAATGTAGATAGGTCCTTTTCAAAAGTTACGCGAGAACTCTTAACAAAATTCTAGTTCACTTTGTCTCCGAGTTCAATTTTTGAAAAAATCATACAGAAAAACGGGTTTATAACAAACAAAATTCACAAATTTGTCAATGGTTTTTGTGCACGCTATTCTATACGCGGGAGTAATTTTCGTGCACGATACAAAACAATCTAGCTCACCTGTAGTATTCGTCAAACCACGTTGAATTCAAACATCGATACATGCATACGTGATACATGCGAGAGAGGGAAACGAACTCATTCGTGAAATGTGAAATTGTCGAGTCGTAGAGGGAGATAGCGATTAAACGGTCGACTGACTGTTGAGTCACGTTAACGGAGAAACTGCTGGAAGAAGCCAAAAGTCATTTCTAATTGAATACGACGGGGAATTTCTTCATAGTCTCCTGACTATCTTCAGTTAAATATGACTATACCGAGCCCTGCTCGACTCCATTGATCAGAAGTGCTCTTTGAATCAGTGTAATCGATTAGGCGCATTGACACGTTCGTCGCCCAACGCGACGTTTTTAAGTTTCTTGCAGGGCCTAACTTGCGAGTAAATTATTAAATGAAGATCAAACTTAGTTTGTAGATAACTTTTACATGATCTAGTAATGTTTGTTTTCAATTGAAGACGAATTGATAACAATAACACATGCCAAAGTCATATTATATGGATTTTGCAAAAAAACTGCAGTACAAATCAACCGATCTATAAATGAATAAAAAGTATAGTATAAACAGTATAATATTAATGTTAACATTTTATTATTTTTCTCCATATCCTATAGTTACATTTAGGCGCCTATTCTATCAAATTCCTTCTAAAAGTCCTATTCAATTTGAACGAGGAAAGTGTCACTCATATCTGGGTGACGGGGCGACGAAAGGGTTAATCTTGGAGAGCAATGATCTCGTGATTTTAGTCCTTGCATACCGGTATTGCAGTACTAGTCTCCCACAGTTCCATTGAAGATAGTTGTTACTTTGACTGCACCGATCCTACGATCGTGTGTTACTATGTGCTTCAAGCTTTTACGTTTTCTGACATCTATTTTTGCGTTTAGGCGCACTTCTGTCAATCGTCTTCTTACCTTCCAAACACTTGGATTAAATACTTTCACTAGTACAACAAACCGTAGATGCTGATACGCACATACAATTCGGGGTCATTCGAATGCCAACAAATACAGTGATAGACATTCGTTTAGCCGCACTTGAAAAAAAAACTTGAAATACTTACAAAACAACTAGGAATGTTCTTTTTATCGGAATACTTATTTGCTGTAGTGATAGTATATTTAATTCAATTTTATTGAAAGGACGTGCGTCACAATCACACACACACACATACACACACACACAAGGCGGCCTCGATGGATATAAACATTCAAACGTCGTTTTATCCCGAGACATACGTTTAGCCGCAGGGCATAAAAATCGAGTTTTCGCATAATCACCAAGCCTTTATCTGTGTTTTTTGAAAAAAATACTTGGGGATGTTCATTTTGCAAGATAAATATAAGACGTACAACGTAAGAAGTAGGTCAGATTAGTGGTTTACGTAGAATTTAAAGGAATGGCTAAAGGTATTCTATTGACGGAAGAGGGACGGAAAATAATAAAGATATTCAGTGAACAAAAGTTTTCTAATCGCTCGATCGTAACAAAAATTTGTCGATCTGAGAAAGTGGTATGAAATTTCTTTAAATAGTGCCAGAAATATGGGATATAACGACCAACAAATGGGAACACCGAAGTTACTTTGCATCTTAAAGGTCGAATAAGACACGAAACAACTAGAAAACGATGTCCTGCTCATATATTAAGGCAGAATCGGTTGTTCCAGTAACGAAGAGGCGCGCATCTTGAATGAGTCACCAAACATCATGTGGAAGAAACTTCAAGGGAAGCCGAAACTGACCGCCACCCATAAGCAGAACAATCTCATTTTCGCCCGGCAATACATGGAATGGAAACTAGAATGGAGAAATGTTGTATTTTCCGGCGAAAATAGTTCAATTTGGTTGGTCCGGACTGTTACAGTTGTTATTGGTACAATTTAAGTAAACGGCATGTCGTGAGATCGAAGCGAAACTTTGGGGGCGGAAGTTTGACAGTGTGGCGAGCCGTTTCCTATCACAGCAAGCTTCCCATTTGTTTCACTTTCACCCGAATGAACTTGAATGCATAGATCCACGTTTCAAGCAATCGAAGTCATGGTTTGCCGAGAAGGACATTCCGCTTCTTGAATGACCTGCTGGTAGTCGATTGCAATCCCATAGAGAACCTATGGAGAATCTTGGCCGAGATGATCTATGCAATCGGAAGACAATTTGACAACATTTCCAGTCTCAAGGCAGTAATTCAGGAATGTTGGGCTATAATCAATATGGCAACACTTTATAAGCTGACTGACTCGATGCCAAATCGAGTTTTCAAAGTGATCCGAAATGGATGTGAAAATACTAAATATTAGATTGGACTCGAAATTTGCCGCACAAATTTTCTTTTATCGAAATTTTAGGATGCGGCTAAACGAATTCACCCTAATTCCACATATTTTAATTACTTAGAAAACAAAAAGTGAATTTATACTTTTTTTAAGAATGAATTCGACGAAAATAAACTATAATCGTCTTTTATGAGCAAAACTGTACAAAAAATTGACTTATTTTCAAAAATATTGAGGATAAATAGAGTGCGGCTAAACGAATGTCTATCACTGTAGAAGAACACATCTCTTTTTTTCCTTTTTGTTCCACTTTTCATCACGCAGTATACAATATTCATCGCTTTTTGACGTAGGACTACGTCTTTTTTAAGGGTACCAAATCAAAAAATCTGTTCCGTCTATATGAATCCGAAACAAATCTTAATTCAATAAAATTCAATAGAAAATCTTAATTATTTTTGTTGCAAACGGGTTTTGAGAATTTGCGTACCAATACATTCGGAACCTTCCAATATTCAATGCGTTTGTTGTTTGCTTCCAAGTTAAAGTTGACAAAACTATGCATAATTCCTGCTGCCGTCCGGATGAGTCGCTTCCAAATCATTCACATAATGCATTCTCAAGGTAGTGCTAAGAAGAAGTGAAAACCGTTGCAACTAAGCTTCGAACTACACAAAAATTACATCGATGTCATGTCATTTGGGATTTCGATTTCAGTCTCACTCCAGTCAGCGAGTCCTCCATCAGAAACTGGAGAATACCTTCGTGTCGTTCGCTTCGGGAATAATTCCCTTATCTGTGTAATTACTGTAAATATAATTGAGGACGTTGGTATAGATTTTCAATCGACATCTTCAAGTAACACCCATTATAAGATGACCTTGGTGAAATTAATGTCTGATGCATTCAATTTTCAGTTCAATAGTGTAAGAAGAATTTAGATCGAATTATATTCAACGGAGTTACAGTACTCATTTTGAATATTTTCTGTATTTATTTTGGTGATGATTGACACTATATGGCCTTCGGAGAAATTAACAACCCTCGGAATGCATATTGTCTATAACATAGTGTATGGTCGAAGGAATCTTGCATATTTCGTCCCGAGGTACCAATTATGTTAGGTGCTCAGCTCTTCAAATGATTTTCATAATCGATCGCGAAAATGTAACAGTTGTTCTACAGACGAGTATGTTTGGGAAAAAGTAGTTTCCCCCAGCTTCAATACATATTTTACATCGATTTAATGGCGATTCAAATACATGCTCTAGCTCATTTTAAGAACTTACTTTTCGGTTGAATCCATTCGAATAACCCCAACGTCGTCAAAAATTTATTTTTAATTTTGCAAGTTACATTTCTAAACGTTAACAGGGTGTCAAATCAGATGGCTACAGCGGATGATTTGGAACATATACATTTTTTAGAGATAATAATTCACGCACACACTTGTCGCGTTCAATTTTGGCGAATTTTGGCCATGAAATTTTTCAAAACTTTGAAAATGTATACTCCAGTGATGGTTCGACCAGATGGAACAAACTTCTTAGTTGGCATTTATAGTTGTCAATATATGGTTTGAAAGCTATAACTTAATTAACACACTCGCACTATAGACGTGACACCAGGGTTGCCAACTATAATTTGAAAAAATCAGGAAGCATGGAAATAAAAATCAGGATGAATCAGGATAGCTCATATTGGTTTGTCCGAAAAGTCAATGTCGATTTTTAGGAAAATAAAAATATCATTTTCAATCAAAGTATTATAATTTGACGGCGCCAGTGGTTGTGTGGTTAGCGTAACAGCCTCACAATCCGATCGGCCTGGGTTCAATCCCAGCTGGCGTCGTTGGGATTTTCTGAGGCGAAAAATCTCTGGTTACGTCTTCCTTCGGAGTGGAAGTAAAAGAAGTTGGCCCGGCTCATGAGTTGTTGAGTCTGATAGGTAGGAACAGGTGGAGTCGCCTCCCTGATGTCGGTGATTGGCACTGAAGTGGCGGAAATAGGCCGACGAAAAATAAGCGAAGATGATGATGAAAGTATTATAATTTAATGTTATATCCATAGTTCTGTTTCACAATCTTTCGTCATCTTTCACACAGCTTAAATATTCTATCCTCCCAGAGCACGTTTGCTTCCTCGTCGAAAGTGTTGCGAGCCATACATGTGAAAAACAGATTGCTCGGTAGTAGCTCATAATGCAGAATCCATTCCAAGTCCCAACAGAAACAAAGTAGAGAGATCAATATTCAAATTTTCACTTAATTCATCATCAATTCTTTGAAATTAATCTTTACTCAACAAATGAGGAAAGCATATCAGCAGTGGAAGCACTGTTCTTGCACTGTTTTGGGAAGCCACAAAACAATTAGGGATAAAAAAGGGTAGGGATAGGGATATACACAAGTGCGAACCGGAGAACTATATGGCAGAAAACTTTGGCATGGAAATGTATTACAAACAATGTAAGGAGTACAAAAATCAGGAAAAATCGGATCATTTCAGAAAAAATCAGGATAAATTGAGTGTCCGTCAGGATATCAGGGAGCGTGCTAAAAAGTTTGGGAAATCCTGAAAAATCAGGAAGGTTGGCATCTCTGCGTGAGACTACGTCTTTGATTTCTATATAGGGGGTGGTCACTCTGCGATAAATGTAACGAAAAATTAAGAGTATATAAAATCATTATTGCAGTATATGTTATACTGTATGTCATTAGATAGAAAATTAATTCATCATTGTTTTTGTTTATACCACAAACAGTGAAGATAGCCAAACCAGTAAACAATTTAGAGAATAAAATGGGTATGTTTTTTAGAGGCACCATTTAGATCGATGTGTTCAAATGTCTTATCTCGGGTGATTCTATCGCTATAGGAGATTAAAGCGGTACCGCAAACTGTTTATGTTACAGACACAAGCTACCTTTTCAGCATGGCCGACAGGGCCACCAAAACATAAGTCCCAAACTATGCGTGAATGGCTGCTTATCGCCACGATATTTAGTCTGCGGCACCACTTTCATCTCCTATAGCTAAGTAGGACTCTGTTTTCGACATCAGTTCGAACTCAGCCTTCTTGGCGATCGCAATATTTCTTTCAAAGTTAGTGAGCCCAATAAGTAAGGAACACGACGACGAAATTACTTCTAGCGAAGATGAGTTAATAATTGTATTTCATGAGGCTAAAAAAGTATGTATAATGTTGAAATATACGAGTTTAAAATGTCTTATTGTGTCTAAAATTATTTTGAGTTAGCAATAACGAACTCATGAAATAAGCGGGAGCGCGTGAGATTACTCTCGAGTTGCTGGTTCACCCGACAGAAAAGCGTCTCGAGCGCAAATGGTTAAATATGATCTTTGATGGAAACTACGTTGAGTCCCAACAGAAAATATGAAAAATTGCGCGATTCAAATTATTACATAAAATTTGCAACTTTTGTAAAAAAAGCACATTTTTTTCCAGGAATTAACAGAAAATAAATTCCGTACAAATTAGAAAATGTTCTTTCTAATCTAACGATATTTTTGACAATCATAAGTCAAATCAGTTGAATTTGGCTTTTAAAAAATTCAAGCCACTCAGATCAGTAAATATCCACATAGCATCATTCTGTTGAATACCATCCTTCCGATGACTCAATACATTGTATTCACGCACTTTATAAAGCAAATGATCCGAGAGAGCCTCGCTACGGTGGATTGCCGAAGTGGTCCGTGTTGCTTCCCGGTCCTTCGGATGGATTCTCGTCTGCAGTGCTTCGGCCGGTTTGCCGGTTGAGAGCAAATCGATATCTTTAAAGCTTCAGACAGGCAGTCAAGTCAACCAGTTTCACACTTAGTTGCACATTTTAACCTTTATGTGTTTCGCTTGAAATCGATATCGCGCCTTTCCCAACTCCTCGCTGTCAAATTAAATTAATTTTTTTACCATTTTTTCTCTCTCTCTTTCTATTTCAGGCAGAAGTAAGTGTCACCTCTGATTGTATTGTCGTTTCCGCCGGGTCTGGTCCATTCTCGTGAATCACTTCTACGGCAGACGGAAAACGTGTGAGTAAGTACGTAAATGTAGCATCACTTTTTGGGATTTTATTGAAACTTTACAACTGTCTCTCCCCACCGCTGACAGTTGGGTGATTGAAAAGCGCAATTAAAGCAATAAAGTGAGACGAAAAGCAAACGAAATGGTACCGACGGTAATCATTCCCAGAGATAGTGGTCTCATTTGTGACCTGCTATTCTTGGAAACACTGGTTGTGCGCGTGCGAAAATTCACGATCATTGTGTGACGAGGGCGTAGAAATATGCCATTTTTTGTGTTCCGTCGTAACGTAGCACATTGCGGTTTTGTGATTGATTTCTCAGGCCCCCTGTTGATAGTCGATTCTGACTTGAAAATATTTTAACCTGAAAAAAATATGTTGCATTCATCAATGAGTGGCTAATTGCGGTCAAAATTATTCGTTCTCCGCCGTAAGCGTGAGCAATTGAATACTTCACGCCTCGATGCTACTGACTGAGTACGTCATGCCATTCCGAAACTGCTCATCACCGTCAGCCAGTCATCACATTTCACAGTCCATTGAAACGCTCCAGACGGCGCGAATGAACTCTTCTGGCCCACTTTCGCGTGAGCTCCAAATGTCAACTCCGATGAGTACAGTTTCCTTTTTCAATTAATTTTCACCACGTCAAAGCTGGCAGCTGGGTTCGAAGAACCAACCAGGACCACACACAACGCCGGGCAGCGAATTTTCGAGTCACAATTACCACGCTGTTTCTTTTGACGCGAAACCACCCGCTCGGGAAAATTTGCTTCATTACGTGCTTGCCCGGAAAACATACGCACAGTTCGCAACATGTCTCAATCGCGAGCTGAGCGAGCGAACTAGCGAACTCCTTCAAGGAGTCACCTCCAGAACGCGTCACCGTGCTTAATTAATCCGTCTTCGCCGGTGCTCTTAATTTCAAATTATTCACAGCGCTTGCGGAACGCGCCCCATATGCAAAAATCCACCAGCAGCCAGAACCGTTGTAAGCATGTCAGTTCGAATCAAGCGCAGCGAATGCATCAACGTCCTGTCGGAGGTCTGAATTCTGGCCCTTGTCAGCGAAAGTGTCCCACAATCCCTTTCCGCGTTCCGCTCCCTACCGCCCTCGTTTATCACGAATCGCGGGAACGTTGTTAGGGTTCGAAGTGGGCGCGCCACACACGCGCTGGCCAAAAATCAACAACAACAGCCGGCGACACTTTCCATAATTGTTACGCTCAATTAACAATTATTCGAAATGTTAATTAAAATCAAAATACTCAGCCGCAGTAACTTACAATTTGAAGTGTCATTGCATGTCCATTCGGACGTACCGAACGCTTCGTGGAGAGACAAGAAACGCTCCACAGATGGGTCCATTTCTCGAATCGTTGAGATGATTTAGAGCTCTTGTAATTAGGCAAATGTTGCAAAGTTGTAGGGAAATTGGAAGGGAGTAGTGCAGTGGTGAGATGATTTTGAAAGTTTTGCCTTGTTTTGAGTGTATATTAATGGCTGTTTTTGGGTTGTTAACCTTAGTTGATAATACCTCCTTGGTTCTTGATGCGTCATTCATTATAACCGAATAACTTATGTCCTTTTCAATTCTGGTATGGAAATAAGGAATTGAGAAACAAGTGTATCTCACTCTGCATTAAAAATACGCCTACGCATAAAAATCTATATTATAACTAGCTGACCCGGCAAACGTTGTTCTGCCATATAAATTATTTCTAGTGGATATTTTGTTTGTTAAATAAAAAATTTCTAATGTATCGTAAGTGTGTTTGAAAACATTCAAACGATCTGTAAAATTACTCGAATGAAAATTATTTGAACGAAAGTGTGTTCGATGTTTTTTAGATTATAAGATAAACCAACGTGAAACGTTCGTAACTCTTGCGTTTTATTAGTTTAATTCATTCTTTGATGGAGATCGAACGGATGTTTGGGATAGTGATCTATAACATACAGAAGTATGGAGTGCTGTAAACGATAACCGGCGACAAAAATAAAAAAAAACTTATTTTATTTTCTTTATTTTCTTTTTTTCTTAAATTCGATGTACGTAAAAATGTAAAATGTGAATTGAAAAAAAGGTAAATATAAAAAAAGTAAAATTATTACCAGAATGGATCACAATTTTGCACTCTGTAATCCGTTCGACTCAAGTCCAATCGAGTTAAGCGAATATTATTCAAAGTATCAAAATACTGAGAAGACATAGTGATGATAACTATTTTTCTATAAATCTCCTTGCATTTAAAAATTTTTTAAATTTATACCAGACAATATTTTCGTTTAAGAATTTTCCCCATATGCAGAGATTGTGTTACTCTTTAACATAGAACACATATTTGATACGGAAGAGCTAATTTCGTTTCGACAAAGGCTGTGTCGGAATTGCACACGATAGCTTCTCGCAAGTGAATATGTTCTCACTCACACAGCTTCTATTTATTGTGCCGTAGGAATCGCAGTCGTTCGTTCTCTACATTCGCGCACACCGCGACCTCGAATTGTTGGCACAGCTCACGACATCGTAGAATGACGTTATCCTGGCTGCATTGCGTCATCATACGATTTATATAAAAATTACACCGAGCTATCTCTTCAACATTTGTTTGTTTCGTCTCCTCTAACCGCATGTTCATAAATATTAATTCAAAATGAGTGATGGAGAAAATTATAAATGAAGTACCTGTGGCGAGTTCTAGTTGTTCAATGTGTATGTAACATCCGTCTTGTCAATCCAGAATGGCTGGGAGATTTTTCGTCGAAGATTTTTTTTTCTGATTTGTACTGTGGTCACACATAATCTAAAGTTTGTCACTAAGAATACATTCAATGCGCGTTGCTTGGCATAGATACTGAAATAAGCACTAAGTAGAAACGTTAGGGCCATTAAGAGCGTCGATTATTGTCTCATTTTCGAATCACAATTTCTCGCGTCGCTATGTAGTCGATTATTGGCAATTCCAGCAACGTCCTCAGAAACATGGGCATTGAATCTACACACGTGCTCTCCAGTCGGTGTTCTATCAGGATTGATGACAATAGTGTGATTGTAACCTTGCAGTCCAAGTATGTGGTATTTGAAGAATTTCAATGATTTATTATTCTCATTCTGAAAAACTGAAATTCTGAAAAAATCGCTGGCGATGCGCCCTGTTTTAAGCGAATTGAGGCCATATGTCATTTTACAACGCAGATGAAATAATTCTGTTTGAAAATCGAAAGACGGTTCAATTATATTGTTTATTCAAAAATACTAAAACCGGGATTAAAAATAAGGGATTTTGTGTATGTATATGTATTTTCTGAAGCCAAACAAATTATTCAGATTTTTTTTTGCAAAGGACCTAATCGGTATTAAATCCAGAACAAGGCGGCATCGAGGGCGTTCGAAATGGTTTTTTTTCAAAACCACGAGTACAAAGTTTTCTAAATTGGAACCATTCCATAAAACAAGGCGTTTATCAGGGCCATTAAACCTTTCAAAAAAGAGTTTACGAAATACAGTTCAATGCTTTCTAAAATAATATCCAAAATTATAATAAAACACAAATTGATTTTTTCATAATTTGTTTGCCAGGATCTGATGAGTATGTGAATTTGTCAGTTGTTCTGAGCTTATTGATAGTTGGGGACTTTCCTGATTATTCAATTTTCACCAATTCTTAAATTGTTTCCAGATTGAAAGTACAGTAATTTACAATTAGTTCGTTCGACATTTAGCTAATTGGACGGACATGTAATGCGACATATTTAGTTGGACATTTTTGTAAACATAGAGTGCAGGTTCCAAATTATGACCCCACATTGAAAGTCGACACTGTACCACTGTCATCGCAAATTTTCAATTACAGGTTAAAATTGCCTCCAATCCGACACTGAGTGGTGGTAATAAATGTAATTTACTGTACAACATGTCACAAGCTGGATGGGAAGAAATTTTCCAACTGTGAAAGCTGTGGCGAGTGGTAAACGCAATCGCTAAACAGGAAGGTTTAGCCGAACAAGATGGGGATATCGAGTGATAACAAAACATTAAACTCTTTAGATTGAAGATAATTTTGTGATCCTGAAAAGGACCCTTTTTAGCCTGCATGTGAATCCAACGAGCGAACAAATCGTAATGAATGTATTTTTTTGCCATCGCTGCCTTTTAACGCTCATTCGTTCGTCTCGTTGTCTCTATCCTGTGACCGTGTACCGCTAGAGTATAAAACGCGCGGATCCCAAAAAAATATCTCATTTTCTTTCAAACCGTGAACCAGTGTGGTTGTACGGCATCGTTCAACATCGCATCGCATCACATCATAAAAAGAAAACAACCAGCAACGTGGGCGTTTGGACGTAACAAAGGAGGACTAGTTAAGGGAAAGGCAAAGCCCCACTCGAACCGTGTAAGTGTGCAGTTCCCCGTAGGTGTATCCGCCAATTGCTCCGCAAGGGTAGCTAGGCCGAGCGCGTTAGTACCAGTGCACCAGTCCACCTAGCCGGCTTTATATAGTTTCGGCCGCCGAAGTGATCGAGTTGGCTGGTAAAGCTGCTCGCGACGATAAGAAAACCTGCTTTCAGAACAGAACACATTCGGATCGGTGGACATCAAGACAACAACAGGCAATAGCAGCGAGTGACAAACGCAATCGCAAAACGGCAGCAGGTAGCAGAAGAAAAAAGTTTGTTCTTTATACAAACTGCCAAACTTCAATGTCTATATAACATTGAATGGATAATTGAATACTTGTTTGAAGCGCCGTTGGTAGCCCTAAGTTTCATTTTGTAATTTACGAAAAACAAGCATTTAAAAAGTAGGTATTTTGAAGCGTTGTCACGTCACAAAAAATAGAGTATTTTTTAAGTTTATCAGATAAACCTAAGTTCTAACATTTTTGTGCTTGGGTTTCTCTTAGCAAATAATGAGAGTCTACAACCCACAAAATTTGGTTAAGATCGGTCCCCAAATAGAGGAATATCAGCTGTCTCATGAAGATATTGTCACGTCACGAAAAGTATACGAGACGTGACAACAATTTGAATCACTACAAACACTTTTTCTACGTTATATTAAAATTTAGAACATTTCCTACAATAATCATTAGTTGGAGAATATTTTGAAGTTAGGTTGTTGTCAGTCAAATACTTTTGTGAAGTGGCAACACCTGATTTTTTTTTGCTTTTTTAAACTATTGAACATTAATGATTAATTTGATTAATTTCAGTTCCATTTCAAAACAAACAAATGAACTCACCTCTATGTTTTGTCAACAGAAAATGAACGTGGATTCCAGAATATAGAATATAATATTCTCTCGACTTCCGGTTTGCTGATGATAGTATTGAAGGACAAAAAAATATAATAAACACATACGATTCAGGTATTGGGTATAAATGTCTTACCAGCGGAAGTCGAGTATCGTATTCCGATGTCATTTTGGAATGGAGGATGGTGGATGAAATGAAATCCCACAATTCGATCGTGAATGGTAGTGTTGGCATATATCCATGTGTGCCATGTGATAGTGAGCAGATAGGATTTAAGCGAGAGGGAGATAATGTTTGAGTGGGAAGAACTTAGCCTTAAAACGACGCCTGTGGAGTTAGATAAAGAATGTGCACATAAAAATGCACACGTAAACGGCAACGGCCAACGATCAAAGTTAACGTCATCTTGAGCACGCAAACATAAACGTTTTCACACAGGTATGCGAACATGCCCACATTCATACAAAGACTTCATCAAAAGTTTCTGATAGTAAAATCAAATGCGTTCCCCCGGTAGTGAGCGCCACTCGATGAACCAGTCTTGCGCGAGCCGTTGATGGCAAGCGCCAGAGTGAACGTGTTATATAATCTCGATATGAAAACTGGGGGTCGCTTTGGGCCACCCGACTTTTTCCAAATCACGGCATGCCGTGTACTACTGATAACATGTGGATTCTATTTATGTAGCTTATTTTGATGAGCAATCCATAACCAATTAAAATTATCTTGTTTTGCAATGTTTCGCAACAACAAACATTGAACTCATTTTCCATACAGGTCAAAAATATAGTTTCTCTGTTTCTGGAGCAATGAAAACGCAAAATGGCGTTAAAACGCTAGAAAAAAGAGAGCGTTCTCTTTCTGTTCCAAATTTCAGTTCAATGCCGTGAATTCCTAAAAATGATCTTTTCACATCCCACTTCTATTCATAATTTGAATTAATCCTTTACCTGACGTTCTAGTTTAAATTCGAATTTAAGCTTAGCGAACTAGCAAAGATATTATTCAAAGAAATTATTAAATTGTTCAACTTAAAATTGTAGGTATTTGCTCATAAGTTGAAGTATTTAGAAGAAGAATAATTGTTTTAATTCAAAAGCAATCACTAAACGTAAGTGAAATCAATTGTCTTGTGAAAGGATTTAACAATGTACTTATTTTAGGAATTAAAAATTACTTCTTCGAGGAAAAAAAGGAGTTTTTGTTGATTTGGAAATCATTTCTTGGGCTCCTGAATAGAAAATCCAACAGTCAGCGTTGTAACACCTTTTATTTGACACTACTGAAAATTCACCGTTCCAGAGATATAAAGTTTTAAGAGTAATAAAAAACATAAAACATAGTATACAGCTTGCTACAATACGGTGAAATTCTTGTTGAATACATCTTATTGATTGTGGAGATTTTCCCAATTTTTCGCTTCGTTTAAAAAACTTTTTTTTTTAATTTTGTATCTGTATTATAATAACTTTCAACTCATTTGGCTGGTTCGTCACTTTTTACTTCCATTTTTGGAAGAATGTCGGGAGTGAGAATTGAACTCGTGACCTTTAGCGTGAGAGGCATGGATGTTACCACTACGCCAGATCGCCTCCGCAGAGAGAGAAAAAACCTGTTTTTAGTAAGTCAAAACGTTGTCACGAATGGGTCATTACCATGTTCTAGTAACGGAACGCTACTTTTATAATTCATCATTTTTTCCCGTCGTTTAAATAACCCTTGGGCGGAGACGAACACGATGGCGATTCATTTTTATTTATATAGATATTATTCCATTAAAAAATACAATGAGCACTAGCATCAGATAATCAAATGACCATTCATTGGTTTCATCGGTTCGACAATCTGCTGTTATGGGTGTTTTCAGCTGCACCATGGTGGTGACACGAAAGGTGTGAAACTGTGTGAACTACCATTCACGATCTTAATTAATGACCACAAAATGCTTTTCCGTACCCAGGTGTGTTAGGGCGTGATTGGTGAAAAAATATTGCAATACTCAAGAAAATGCTACCATTATACCTACCTACCATTTTGAGAGTAACAATTTTGCTAAACTCGACTGACTTACGTTAAAATTGTACGGAATCACTTACATTCCTGCATTAGCTATAACCTGATGATGAGAATATCAGCTCTCATTTTTGACGTAGGACTACGTCTAACCGGAAGATATAGGGGGTGAAATGGAAATCTAGGCACTGAACAAGTAGGAAAAAATGCAAGATTTGGAACGCTTATAACTCGAGCATTTCTCAATAGATCGCAAATGTTTTTGCATCAATTGATAGGAAATATATCTACGCATCTATCATAACGAATAACATTTCATTTTTCTGGAGATACATAATTGAATAATTGTGAAATATCAAGCATTGTCCAAATGCACTATGTGCCCATTTTTGATTGGTCCATTTTGTGCTCCTCAAATCGTACCGACCAAAACGGGCAACCAGAGCAGCAGCGAAATAGAATGAAGCACGATTGGAAAGGAAGAAGAAAAAAATGAACGAAACATTGGTCGCAGTCTCACACATGCGTAATTCTCGAGCCAGCCAGTCAGCTTAAAAATCCCCGCTCCGCTGCCGTAACGATCATTCTCAACCAAACCGTACACCACATCGGTTCACATCACAACACATCAACAAACCTACCCAAGCAGCCATGTCTGGACATGGTAAAGGAGGAAAAGTGAAGGGAAAGGCAAAATCCCGCTCGAACCGTGTTGATCTGGAGTTCCCTGCAAGGGTAGCTAGGCCGAGCGCGTTAGTACCAGTGCAGTAGTCCACCTAGCCGGCGTTATATAGTTTCGGCCGCCGAAGTGATCGAGTTAGCTGGCAAAGCTGCTCGCGACAATAAGAAAACTCGCATTCGGAACAGAACACATTCGGTTCGGTGGACATCAAGACAACAGGCAGTTGCAGCGAGTGGCGAGTGGCAAACGCAATCGCAAAACGGCATCAGGTAGCAGAAGAAAAAAGTTTGTTCTTTATACAAACTGCTTTGGTGGCAAATCCAGAACATGGCGGCATCGAGGGCGTTCGAAATGGTTTTTTTCAAAACCACGAGTACTAAGTTTTCTAAATTGGAACCATTCCATAAAACAAGGTGCTTTTCAGGGCCATTAAACCTTCCAAAAAAGAGTTTAGGAAATACAGTTCAATGCTTTCTAAAACAATATCCAAAATAATAATAAAACACAAATTGATTTTTTCATAATTTGTTTGCCAGGATATGATGAGTATGTGAATTTGGCAGTTGTTCTGAGCTTATTGATTTTCACCAATTCTTAAATTGCTTCTAGATTGAAAGTACAGTAATTTACACTTATCTCGACATTTAACTAATTGGACGGACATGTAATGCGACATATTTAGTTGGACATTTTTGTAAACATAGAGTTCGGGGTCCAAATTATGACCCAGCATTGAAAGTTGACACTGTACCACTGTCATCGCAAATGTTCAATTACAGGTTAAAATTACCTCCAATCCGATACTGAGTGGTGGTAATGCGACGTGCCATTGAATGTAATTTACTGTAAAATATGTCACAAGCTGGATGGGAAGAAATTTTCCAACTGTGAAAGCTGTGGCGAGTGGCAAATGCAATCGCTAAACAGCAAGGTTTAGCCGAACAAGATGGGGATATCGAGTGATAACAAAACAATAAACTTTTTAGATTGAAGATAATTTTGTGATCCTGAAAAGGACCCTTTTTAGCCTGCATGTGAATCCAACGAGCGAACAAATCGTAATGAATGTATTTTCTTCTACTTCTTCTTTTTGGCTTTAAGAGGGTTTAAACTTTTCAGTTCATTCGCCTCTATGAATGTATTTTTTTGTCATCGCTCCCTTTTAACGCTCATTCGTTCGTCTCGTTGGACTCGCCCCTCTGGCTGAGTCTGCCGATTTGTCTCTATCCTGTGAGTGTGTACCGCTAGAGTATAAAACACGCGGACCCCAAAAAAATATCTTATTTTCTTTCAAACCGTAAACCCGTGTGGTTGTACGGCATCGGCATCGTGGACGTAACAAAGGAGGACAAGTTAAGGGAAAGGCAAAGTCTCACTCGAACCGTGCAGGTCTCCAGTTCCCTGTTGGTCGCGTTCACTGATTGCTCCGCAAGGGTAACTAGGCCGAACGGATTGGTGCCGGAGCACCAGTATACCTAACAGCGATTATAGAGTTTCGGCCGTCGGAGTGCTCGAGTTGGCTTGCAAGGCTGCTCACGACAATCAGAAAACCCGCATCAAGAACAGAGCAGCTTCGGTTCGGCGCTCATCAAGGCAACAATTAGTTTCAGTGAGTGGCAAAGTGTTTCTCCGGAACGTCGCATCAAATGTAATTTACTGAACAACATGTCACAAGCTGGATGGGAAGAAATTTTCCAACTGTGAAAGCTGTGGCGAGTGGCAAACGCAATAGCTAAACAGGAAGGTTTAACCGAACAAGATGGAAATATCGAGTGATAACAAAAACACAAGACCAAGGTTCTTTTCAGAACCATCAACATATTCATAAAGAATAAACAGTAAACTAATCCATTTTTCAGGTAGATAGGTAGGTATTCACGTAGGAGAAGAAAATAAAACAATATATTTAAAATATATATTTAACAAAAGCTGTCCCCTTTGTATAGTCCTACGTCACTCCGGTTATGTCCCCGACATTACCCACCCGTCTTTTTTTTCTATCCTAAACCGAAACAGAAACCGAAAATGTTATTTATACAACGGCTTATTTCAAGAAAAAGATAAAGGTAATTTACCAGAATCGCCCTACGAAGAATACTTTTTAAAGCCAGTTTAGGGCAAACAGAGCCCGGAACAAAGAAAAAGTTCAATGACTCTGTCATTGTTGTAATTCAAATACATGCGTAGAAGGATTTTTTTCATAAAATATGATCGTCTGTCACCTCCTGGAAGATTCCGAATATATGATTTCGTTTATATGAGAAAGGTATTTTTTGGCTTTAAGGGGATGAATCAAAAATAGAATTCTTATTTTATCTATATATATAAAAATGGATTTCTGTCTGTCTGTCTGTCTGTCTCGGAAATTACTGAACCGATCAACATGAAAATTGGTATGTAGGGGTTTTTGGGGCCGGGGAAGGTTTTCGTGATAGTTTGAAATGCTGAAACAAATGAAACTCGAATTTCTGCATAATTTGAAAACTAAACAAGCAAATGGAGCCAAATTTGTCATGCGATTTTTTTTTTGGGGACACGAATCGTTTCCATGGTGAATAGACATTCCTTCTCTCTCTCTGCCATGAAGCATACATTTCTGCAAATGAAGCATACATTTCTGCATAATTCAAGAACTAATCAAGCTAACTGAACCAAATTTGGCATGTGAAAATTTTAGGGGGTAAGGAACATTTCTAAAGTGGTTCAACACCTCCTTCAACCCCCTCTCTAAAGGGGGGCTACCATATAAATTAAACACAAATTTTTGCATAACTCGATAACTAATCAAGCAAATGGAACCAAATTTGGCATGTGAAGGTTTTAGGGTGCGATAAATGTTTTTATGGTGATTTGACACCAGTAGTGAGGAATTAGGGAGATTCCTACCGTGAAGCAGATGATAGACTGTTGCTTATCGGTCCTCCCCTAACAGCTCCCGCAGGTGAGTGTGGATACCATTGGGCCGACAGTGGTCTGGCTGACACAATGTAGTTATGGAGAAATCAAATTACCTAAAATCTATCTGTGTCCATGTGCTATATGAAACGTCCCATACCAGAAAAACAAAAAGAAGGAAAAACGAAGCAGTGGACCCAAATAAGAAAGAATAAATATGAAAAAAACTAACATTTAGTTCAGCGAATATGCTTAAAGTGTAGGAGAAGATAATGAAAAATATCTGAAAACTCTGAAAGGAAAAAGGGGAAATTCGGAAAATTAAATTCCCATATGTTCTACAATTACATAGTGACAAGTGCTGATAGTCCATTTGATGTTTGCGCTAGCGAAATTGATCTTTGTTCGAAACTGGAAATTGATTTTAATGTGATGAATCGCACTCCTATATCTTCTTCTATCTATACCAATGAAAAAGTATCGCCGAATGTGTTGATAAGAGCAGAAGTCGAGGAAGGAATTGTCCGATTTAGGGACTGGAACATGTTATTTGGAAGTGGTTGAAAAATCTTGAACGAGAATTGTGTCTGAAAATAATCTGATATTATAATGATGAGTTTTGTTAGAAATACTAGGAATTTTACAGTAAAAGGGGTCGATTAGAAGATCAATCAATGAACAGTTCTGCGATTGGACCCATGAACTTGCTCATAGTAAGAAAACGTGGATGTTTGAAGGTATTGATAACAAAAAAACAAATTTTGGGCGGGACGAAGTTTGCCGGGTCAGCTAGTATTCAAATAAAATAAGTAAAAAAAACTTTTTAAGTTAAACGGTTTCATTGTGATCAAACATAATAATTATACAGGTAATGTACTGAAATCTAGAAAATAATTAGCTTCATTAATATGGGGTATTTATTAAACTAAAATAAAATCGTGGGACACATCGGATTTTCATTATCCACAGTTTGTGGTTTCATCATATGCCCCACGATTTTATTTCCGCCAAAAAGCATATGGCATGGCGAAATGATCGGTTGTATTTTCGGATGAAAATAAGTTCAATTTAGAATGTCCTGATTGTTGTGCATACTACTGGAATAGTTTGAGGAAGGAACCTGAGCCGAATATTTGAAGACAAAACACTTACCATTTGTGGTGGATTTTCACGTCTTGGAAAAACACCTCTTGCTACAATTTCAACCAGGATAAACGCAGAAAAGTACGTGGAATTCCTGGAAGACGTTCTGGTACCATTTAATGACGATTTTATGTCTGGAGACTTCGCTTTTCAGCAAGACAATGCAGCCATCCATGTCAGTTCTATTCGTAAAAACGGAAAGCATACTCAATATTGACTATTGTTTCTCCTTCAAATGTTAACCAAATCACTGTTTTCATTAACAAAAACTAAAATGCGTTGAAACAAAGTTCCTCTCTCAAAAACCATTTTAAGCATACTTTGCCACATACACGGCCAATGTCCAAAAAGCTTATAGGTATACGTCTATACTTTCCTTTTTACTCTCGGAAAATACTTTCGATGCATACTGTTAAGATACAACTTCTTATAATGTGATGTAATATTCTCACGTATTCGTGTAACAGCGCCTAGTAGCTTTATGGATAACGTAGTCGTGTGAAACAACTTGCACTCCAGTTAGCTTGGTTTGATCCCTGCTTGGCATCGTTCCACCATTTTTTTGGGGTACAATTCCAACCTGACGTTCAATCTGAGAGAAAAAGAGATCTTCTCCCATCCATACAAACATTTTAAAACTCTTGAATACGGTACTTCTATTTGTTCAGTACACGAAAAAGCATTTTTTTCTGCAGAAGATTTTTTCTGCCTACACTAGTTTGGAGTAGTTGATGGAAGTCGTGTGAATACAGTGGAAGACATTCGTTTAGCCGCACCCTATTTTTCCTCAATATTTTTAGAAATAAGTCAATTCTTTGTACAGTTTTGCTCATAAAAGACGATTATTGTTTGTTTTCATCGAATTCATTCCAAAAAAGAAGTATAAATTCACTTTTTGTTTTCTGAGTAATTCAAATACGTGGAATCAGGGTGGAAATTCGTTTAGCCTCCTAAAATTTCAATAAAAGAAAATTTGTGCGGCAAATTTCGAGTCCAATCGGTAGCTCATATTTAGTATGTTCACCTTCATTTCGGATCACTTTGAAAACTCGATTTGGCATCGAGTCCGACAGCTTTTAAAGTGTTGCCATCTTGATTATAGCCCAACACTCCTGAATTACTGTCTTGAGACTGGAAATGGTGTCAAATTGTCATCCGTTTGCATAGACCATCTCGGCCAAGATTTTCCATAGGTTCCCTATGGGATTGCAATCGACTGCAAGCAGGTCATTCAAGAAGCGGAATGTCCTTCTCGGCAAACCATGCCTTCGGTTGCTTGGAAATGTGGATCTATGCATAATCCTGCTGGAAAAACGACATCCTCGGTAGCGTTATTCTCAATATGGTCAATCAAAACGTCCTCAAGTGATTGAAGATACTTCTCGGAGTTCATTCGGGTGAAAATGAAATAAATGAGAAGCTGTGATAGGAAACGGCTCCCCATACTGTCAAACTTCCGCTCCCAAAGTTTCGTTTCGATCTCACGACATCCCGTTGACTCCGTACCCCGTACCAATAGCAACTGTAACAGTCCGGACCATCCAAATTGAACTTTTTTCGCCGGAAAATACAACATTTCTCCATTCTAGTTTCCATTCCATGAATTGCCGGGAGTGTATGTAACCTCGGCTTCCCTCGAGGTTTCTCCCACACGATGTTTGGTGACTCATTCAAGATGTGCGCAATATGCCTCTTCGTTACTGGAATAGCCGATTCTGCCTTTATGTATATCCCATATTTCTGGCAGTATTTCAAGAAATTCCGTACCACTTTTTCAGATAGACCAATTTTTGTTACGATCGAGCGATTAGAAAATGTTTGTTCACTGAATATCTTTATTATTTTCCGCCCCTCTTCCGTCAATAGAATACCTTTCGCGAAAACTCGATGTTTATGCCCTGCGGCTAAACGTATGTCACGGGAAAAAACGACGTTTGAATGTTTATATCCACCGATGCCGCCTTGTGTGTGTGTGATTGTGATGCGCGTCCTTTCAATAAAATTGACTTAAATATACTACCACTACAGCAAATAAGTATCCCGATAAAAAGAACATTCCTAGTTGTTTTGTAAGTGTTTCAAGTTTTTTTTAAGTGCGGCTAAACCAATGTCTATCACTGTATTCTATGAGTAGATGAAATTCGGGTAAATTCTATAAAGTTGAGTAACTAAGTACGGGTTTTTTTTTATATTAAACATACATAGGTGTGGGTGGTGGTGGTCAATGAAAATGGATTTGTCAGGGCGTTTGACGTTATTTGGACTAGTTTAGGTTTCTAACAAATCTCACGACGGATTGTGCAGTCTGCCTAAGCTGATACTTGAGATTTAGAACAGCGTGTAGGTGCAAATACTTAGAATTTTTTTAACTGAGAAGCTTGAGCTAGAATATTGGAGCGTATGTTCTACATTTAAAAGAAATACACAAAAGATCCTAGCTGTAAATGACGTGTAAGATTGAACACTTTTCAGGTTATCCAATCACCATATGAAAATCATCGATCGAATCGGTGCCAACGCTCAGATAGAAAACAAACAAACAAACCCCACAATGTGGTTGATCGGTGTAAACGATTTGTATGACAACTCTGTTCAACATGGCCCATTGCAAAGCGCTTACGATCAGCCAGCGTGTAAGTTTAACTTAATCTAGCTGGATCTGATGTGATGTGAGGAAACATCAAAACCACAGAGCAACAACACATCACGATTTGCCAGAGCCAGAGACTGCATCCATGATGCGTAGGTTTCGACACTGCATTTCATTCATTTAGCTGCGCCAAGATCTCGAGAGGTGTGTTAAGTAATGCTTTTCCTGTGTTCGATTAGATCTTGTCCTATGTTTTTTGGTTTTGTTTCGCTGGGTTGTGGTGGGATCTACACAAGTAGATCGAACGGGTCGAGCGCGATAAGCTCGAGTGATGTAATTGGGTGGATATTTCGCGATCGCCTAATGCTTACGACACACTTTGGGATGTCGGATAATCGTGGGAGTTTCATTATATTGCTTGCGTTGGTTTTTAAAATTCTGAATAAATTTCGTAAAAGTATATCATTTACTATTCTCGTTTCGATCGATTGATCAATATAGATATTCCCCTAAAATAAAGTATACTCCTTCGCCAAGAGCGATTACGTAAAATTCAATCCCTTATATTCGCGCAATTCGGATCTCACACTCGAGTGTTTAATCTCACCTCGAATAGGTACTTTGTCATTACTTCACTCCCGCAGTAACTAGAGATTAGCTACCACTCCTGAAATCATTCGATCGTCCAGTTGGCACTCCAGAAAACGCAGCCATATGTTCTGGATTTTGGCGTGCAAGAATGGTTCGTTCGTTTGCCAGAGCTTCCCTGCTCGGGTGCTGAGCCGGACCACATTTCCACAATTTCAACGTGGGCGGTCCGAGACAAGATTTCTCATGCATTTCAGCGGGGAAGACGCGGGAGAGAGCAGGCGGTTGAAATCCGTCCAATTAGCATTCCAAACTTGGCCACAGCGGACCAATTAATTGTTGTTTTGATTTAATAAACGATGGTTATTATTTTGAATTCAATTAAAACAAACCCTCGCCTCGCTCGGCTCCTGTTTCGCCCCTTTTCCTTTCGGGTGAAGTGAACGGATCCCATCTGTCGACAGCAGTCAGTAAGTCTAGCTGCGAGAAGTTACTTTTATCTGAATTTCTCGCATATCTTTCTCGACCCCTCGGCTCGAGTTCCCGGCTGGTGGCTTTGTTGCGGCTCTCAAATCCGATCAGCCGTCGATCGCGTCACGCGAACTGTTTCGCTTTCAGGAGTTCAGATTCCGATGCGAGATAAATCAATGGAAGCTGTGCGAAAGCAACACGACACACAGTTCAACTGCTGCCGCTGGCTGGAGGGGGGTATGGTTTTGAGAGAAGGGGACGAATAATTATAATAAGTAGCAAATTCCGGTGAAATGCTTCGGACCACCCACTTTAGGACCGGTGAAGTCGCGACCAGTGGACTCCGATTTGCTCGGGCAAAGGTGTTGAAATGGAGATCGTTTATCTGGGATTGTTCGAAGCAGTGGTAAAAGGGCTCACTCACTTCAGGCTATCGCTAATGTCATCGTTACAAAAGTTCTCTCTTGCGAATTTGAAGTGTATTTACTTGTTCAGTCAAACGCTTCCATTTAGCATCCACGAACTCGGATAGTAATTGAATTTAATAGCAAAACTCTAAACACGATGATTCAGCATGAACAAACAATGAAGCCATTCGGTGTCCAATCGAATCAGTCACATTCAGTCGCGAGCCATTGAAATGATATTTAAATTATCCACACATAACAAATCGACGTTCGCCCCTTCTCTAACCAGGCACTCTCCGAGTCTAATTTGGAATTTTCTAATTAAAACTTGAGACAATTAATTAGAGAAGAAAACTGCTCACTCTGACACTTCCATCCTGACTTTTCTCGACCCAGCGAGGCGAACTTGGCTTCCAACGGTGCTCCGAACGAACGAAGCAAATCAATATGTCTCAATCGGGAATTTGAACAGAGAATAGTGCCCAGCTTCCTTCGTGTCATCTACACATTTTCCAGGAAGATATTCTCCGTTCCAAGAATTAATTGACGTAAAGCCAAAATTACTGCTACCAGAAGCAGTGGAACCGCTCACTCGCTCCGTCTCCATTTGGATAAAGTCGAGAAGATGAGAAAGGCTTTTCCGGTAAAATGGAAAATTAAAATGAGAGCTGAATAACTAAATAATCCCCATCGACCCATTTCTGGTGCTGGCGACGGCAGCGGCGGCAGCGGTGACGAAACAATTTTCTCTGTTCTCCTCCGAACTCTCGAGAAATAAAGAGTCATTCTGCCTAATTTCAATCGGGCCAGTGACTCTTCTCGCCTCTTCGGGATAGGGGGTTGGGAAATTCCTCTCTATTCGCAGGAGAGATCAGTGGGTGGGAAGCAATTTGTAAAATTGAAATTAGCCAGAGTGTAGACATCCCAGGGAGGGGGATGTTTGGAAAATTGTTGAAGGATTCATAGCGGAAAAAGGCGAGTGGTGGTGAGACGTGTTTCGAGCGATCTGAAATGAGAATATTTTGGGGTTTTCCACAATTGCTCTTGACGGCGAAGCTGGGAAGGGATTGCTTGCTTAAAGGCTAGAAAAGTGTCTCGGAAAGGAAAGAAAGTCAATAGCTAATAGTTGGGAGCTAAATAAATTGCTCTCAAGGCAAGAGTAAGTGTACTTTGGGTTGAGGAATTTTCGGCAATTAGTGAATGCCTAATGGGTGCTAGAATGAGAAATTTATTTCTTAATCATTCTTCAGACAACAGCAGCGTGATGCTCTTGTTTAGGGGTATCGTGGAAAATCGGAAGTCGAAATCTGCTTAGAGTTGTAACGTAAAATGTGTGGATGTATTGCCGGTTAGTCGAGTAAATACAGTTGTATGAACCATTTTTTTAGAGAAGAAAGACTGTAGATGATTCTTTGTTTGGAACTAGACTGACGACTAGTTATTTCGAATATAAAACACGGGATAGATTCTACTCCAGAGAACTCTTCAGCTTTCATTACTATGGTGATTTTTTGGGTTGTAATGTGTCTCCTTCATTGTTCCTTGTCCTAGATGACCTGGAACGACTCTTTAATAATTGTTCTAGGGTTTACCCGTAAGGACAATTCCCTTTTTACATAGTTTTTGACGTAGAACTACGTCTTTCATTAAGGGTGCCAAATTAGAAAACAGGTCACGTTTTTAATGCAATAAAGTTAACGTTAATAACTATTTTTGTCGCGAACGGATTTTGGCGATTTATATAATAAACGTGCTCCCTTGGCCGAGTGGTTAGCGTCATAACTAACATGCCGGGTGTTCGGGTTCGATTCCCGTTCTGGTCGGGGGAATTTTTCGTCAAAGAAATTTCCTCCGACTTGCACTGTGTTCACGCGTATTCTAGAGCTTGCCACTCAAAATGCATTCAAGGCGTGTTATTTGGCATAGAAATCTCAACTAAGTACTAACAAAAATGACGCAAGTAATACTACGTTGAGACGGCGAAGTTCCTCTAGGAACGTTAGTGCCATTGAAGAAGAAGATATAATAAACGAATCGGAAATTCCGTAAGATTTGTTTAATATGCTATACATTAGATTCCCCTGGTTTGTAGATGGTTCAAATTCCTGAAAACTTTCCATTTTCCCATATATTTGTTCTGTCCATTTGTGTGCTTTCCCGAACAGAGCTGTCAATAACGAGCAACTTATCGACGACTAACGGAGGTGAAATCGTAGGATTTGAAGTCTTCGTGAACAAAGAAAGAGTAGAAGAATAAAGGGGAATACTTGCGCTCCGCTTTCCGCAAGAGCAGATCGCTTGCCACACCATGTACTTTTTAGCAGACTTGGATAATTTCTGCTTGTGAATCTCCTCCGGAACGCTGAATTTGTCCTGTATAAACAGTGGATCTCGCTGAGGCAAACTTTCATTCGGCATCGGACTGTTGAGCAATCCAGTTCACTTTGCTTTCGCTGCGCTTCGATCTAAGATTGGACCCCACCAGTGGTAATCCAACTTGGATATCGTCGTGTGGTTTTGACGTAGGATTACGTCTTTCGGGAACATATTGGGGTACAAATTGAAAAATGAAAATCGATCGCATCGTGAAAAATGTCCAATTTCAAACGCTTGTTACTCATTCATTTCATGATGGATTGATGAGATTTTTGCATCAAACGATTACGGCACTCCATAACAATTTTTCACATTGAATAAAATAGTATATATCATATAACTAACTATCGAACAATTGAAAAAATTCAACCCCTATCCAAACAGTGATACCCAGTCCTGATTGGTCGAAATTGACGTCATTTCTTTTTCGCGCCCGATTCGTTCTCTCACCGGCAAGCTGCATGGCAATCGAGTAGGAGGCGCCTACATCACACATACCAAATGATATAAAAGCAAGGAGCATTCGTGGATCTCATTCAATCTTACAACGGACGTGGAACGGACAACAACAAGTGGAGAGCAGCAGCAGTGAAAGCGGCTAATATATAGGCGAGCATAGAAGTTGAGCGGTCAAAATGCGAGCTGTGTCTCGCATCGAGCTTCTATGGCAGCATAAGCAGCGGCAAACAGTAGCAACGGTTGTTGAAACCGGTCTACTACTAGTGGCAGCAGCAGGCATCACGAGCGGATCGTTTCAGGCACGCTCTCTCCGTCAGAAGTGCGAGAACGTTTCTTGGCATCGTGAAAGTGCAGCATCGAATCTGAGCGGCCAACAATTGAGCTGTGTCTCACATAAGTGGCAGTAGCAGCAGCAGCGGCGGTAAACATCGATGCTGAACCTCAACAATCGAGCTGTGTTTCGCATCGGTCCACTACTGTTGGCAACAACAAATATCATGAGTAGAGAGTTTCAGGCATTCTCTCTTTCTCTACTGCTGCTGCTGCTGCTGCTACTCAGTCAGATTTCTCATTCTTGTTGGACGCTCAGATCGATAAACATATGTGTTTCTAGTGTGCATTGCTGGTACTCCTGTTCACATCAACCAATACAATTGGATGCGGTTATGGAGTTAAAGGAGACAAAGGACCCGGTTAAGGAATAGTGTATCGCACGGTTCCACATGGCAACATCCAGTGTATCAAACCCGCTATCCGTTGTTTAGCTCACCGTGATGGTGTCAACGAAACCCTTGCAAACCGACGCACAGAAGCCGAAGATGCCAAAACCAAGGAAAGCAGCAGCGACTCCGAAAAAACTACCGCTGCCAATAAGTTAACAACTACTACATCCGACTGAAACCTCATTACATTAGCACGCAGCAGATTCCATACAACCCATTTAACCATTCCAGTTCTTTTCAGGACTTTCGATATTGCTTTGAAACGAAAGAGTTTAATGTATTGTTTTCCACTTATCATAAAAATGATATAAAACTACGATCAAAAATACTGTTTACTTTTCATCATTCTTTGTGTGGACACCGACTGGACAACATCGTTGCTGGACGGGCTGGACGGCGAGGGATCGAGTGCCTTTCTCAAGGCAAGAGGGCGGAGGTGGTAGCGCTGGAGTAGAATAGAGTAGAGTTTTCAAAGGGCCTTTCTCAAGGCTAGAGACGAATGAACTGCAAAAGTTTAAAGTCTCTATAATACAATACCTTCCTTCCTTCCTGTTTACTTTTACATTTTCTTTGATCATGTGCAACTAACAGGAAACTTATCACGTCAGAAACATACTTTCCATCAACCAACCTGACTGGATGCGGTAAGGGAGGCGAATGACATATGTATACATATATATATAGCGAAACGGCTCCGGTCATACACAGCACGTTTCAGACAAATGCCTCAAGGAATTTTCTAAAATAATATTTTGCCGATGCCTTTGCGCGAACTACACAGGCGAGTAGCACCATAATAGCAAATCAAATGTCGAAGTTCGTGATATGGGTGCGTTCATCGCTATTCGGTTCGGCGTCGGTTTACCCCTTTAATTACGGCAGTGTGCTCCGCCGAAGTGCTACCCCTGTACGAAGCACTGCGCCGAAAAGTATGCACATTGCGCTGGTGTGATCGAAGAGCAGTATGAATTTCATGTCGTCTAAAGACGACGCTCGTACACACAGCTCTATAGACGACATTCGTACACACAGGACGTCGCGCGGATGTCGTCTATAGACGACGCTCGTAACGGATGGGTTAACCATCAATAACTACGCTTGGCAACATTGACATCTGGCAATTTTCATATAAGATTTTTTCCCCGCATGTTCAAAATGGTTTTTCATGTACATAAAAGCGCAGCGTAGTATGTCAACTGCTTCCCGGTTAGAAAATAAATGATCGTTAGAAAATAAATGGGCGACCCGTCAAAATTTCAAACGCTTATTGCTCATTCATTTCATGATGGATTGATGAGATGTTTGCATCATACGTTGTCGGCACTCCATAATAATGTTTCACATTGAATAAAATAATATATATCATGTAACTAACAATCGAACAATTAAAAAATCTCAACCACTATCCAAACAGAAGATATCTAGGCCTGATTGATCGAAATTGACGTCATTTCTTTTTCGCGCCCGATTCGTTCGTTCACCGGCAAGCTGTATGACAATCGAGGAGGAGGCGCCTACTTCACACATACCAAATGATATAAAAGGATGGAGCGTTCGTGGATTTTATTCATTTTTACAACGGACGTGGAACTGACAACAGTGGAGAGCAGCAGCAGTGGACGCGGCTAATATATAGACGAGCATCGAAACTGTGTGGTCAATAGGCTAGCTGTGCCTCACATCAAGCTTCTATGGCAGTATAAGCAACGACAAACTACTACTACTCTACTAGTGGCAGCAGCAAGCATCGCGAGCGGAGCATTTCGGGCACGCTCTCTCCATCAGAAGTGCGAGCACATGCTTCTTGGAATCGTGAAAGTGCAGCAGTGAACTTCAAGACGAGCATCGAATCTGAGCGGTTAACAATTGAGCTGTGTCCCATATCGAACTTAAGTGGCAGTAGCAGCAGCAGCGGCGGTAAACATCGAGGCCTAACATCAACAATCGAGCTGTGTCCCGCATCGGTCCAGTACTGATGGCAACAGCAAACATCATGAGCAGAAAGTTTCAGGCATGTTCTCTCTTTTTGCTGATGCTGCTGCTCAGTCAGATTTCTCATTTTGTTCGACGCTCAGATCGGTAAACATATATGTTTTTAGTGTGGTCACATCAGATCAACATCAACCAACATGACTTCATGCGGCAAGGAAGGCAAAGGAGGATCGAAGCGTATCGCAAGGTTCTACATGACAATATCCAGTGTATCAAATTCGCTATTCGCCGTTTAGCTCGACGTGATGGTGTCAACGAAAACCACCAAAATAAAAACAGAAATAAGCAGCAGCATCTCCGAAAAAGCTACCGCTGCCAAAAAACAACAGAAGTGAATTGTTGTTTTTGTTGCTCCATAATGTTTTACGCGAGTAAATATGTCGGAATATATGTTCACGCAATATGAGCGCCAATCTCGTAAACGTGCATCGGAGCTGAAACAACTTTCTATCACTGATACCGATAGCTCGATTGTAACACTGGTGAAATGAACAAAAAATACCCAAAAAACAACCAAATCAAACGGCCAATCAGGGCCATCAGATCATTATCAAAGAGTTTAACAATATATTTTTTCAAACATCCAAAATCAGCATGCGACAGATAGCGTAACGTAATCCTACGTCAACTATGCGGTCGTGTCTCGGACACAACCTTCTGTGATTTTTTTCAGTTTGTTTTTGTCGTTATTCATATCGTGTGTTTTTCTTTCCGCGTCGGTCGAAAATGTAAACGGTGGTGAAGGCGGTCGCTCTTGACAAAGTCATCAGCGAATTCGCATCGATGGGTGTTACAGCAGAGAACAAGCTGTGTGGCATAACTCAGTCTTTTTCCAAGCTGTTAACATTGTTTGTTTTCCGTCATCATAAGGGCTTCGTTGGTGCCTGTGAGAATGCATCAATGCAATCAACTGACGTTATGGCGAAGCAGGCGTTAAGGTTGAGCGCCAAAAAAATATTTGGGGAATACCAAGCATCTTGAATGTCTTACTGGAATGTTATAAGTTATTTGGGTTCGCGTGCCAATCGCAAAACTGCCTTCAACTAGGATTGCATTTGCGCTAATATTGATAATAATGAAGCATTGGTACTATTTTCGAGGTTTTTATTAAGAAAAAGAGTTTATTTCGCTTGTTTAGTCACCAAGAAAGTAAATGTCGTTCTAGAATTTTGTATGTGATTAGATTTCGCTTGCCAGTAGCAAAACCACCTCCGCTAAGGGTGACAGCTGCGCTTCCCTCGAGCATGAGAAAGTAATGCAACTTTTTTCGAGGCCAGTAATATTAACATAAGCGTTTCTTTTGAGAACAGCGCAAAATGATGAGAAGTGTTTATATTCCTAGTAGTTTCAAGCACCAATGTATGGCGGCTTATATAAAATAACAGTGTAGTTCTACGTCAACAATGCGGTCGTATCTTGGACACAATTTTTTTTCATGTTCATTTCGTTTTTTATTCGTTCATTTTTCTTTAAAATAAACAAAAAAATTAGAATTCAATAATTGAAAATGGGTGGGTTTTATCTATTAAATAACCGTAAGGTTTACGTGGGACTACCTTAGCTTAGCAATCACTTGTTTGGTTGATTAAATTGTTGATTGAATGGAACTTAGAAAATGTCCGAATTCAATTGAATACAATATATTTGCTTTGTGAGTAAAGAGATTAAATAAAAGCCGTGTTTCATGCATTGTGATAGATTACAAGTAAATTTAATGACAGTTCTTCTACGTTTGGTGTATATTTGGACAATATATGTGAACGGAAGAATTATCAAACGATTATTTTATTTTACATTTTCCTCTGAAGTTTGCATCTCTCAAGTGTACGTACTTCTCGAAACGCGAATTTGCTTGATTTGATGAACTTCAGGCACTCAGTTTCGATTTTGACATGTATGTCGAACGCATATAGTTTAATCAATAGGCGTTATCGCAGCAAAGGGTTATCAATATTTTGCCTAATCATCAAATGGTAGAAATTCAGTGAGCTGAAGATATGAAGGCATATCCTTCAATGCAATCTTGGATAACCGAGCCATAGCGTTGTGTTCGTACCCGCTTTTGTAATTCGTGTTAGGAAAACACTTTTCGGAGTGCAAAAAAAAACTTGCGGGTGCAGAAGTACATGCATGAATCAACAATATTCTAGTCTGCTCAGAGACAAGCGGGTACAAAAGTAAAGGGTGTGTCACATCAAATTGCATCATGGAAAAAACGCTGTAGAAATTCGCCCAGTAGACCGATCCTTTTGAAAATTTTAGACAGTAAAATAAAAACTATTAAACAACTTTTGGCATTTTCTTTTTATTCATACTTCGAGCCCAAGCCCGTATGCTCGCACCTTCCTCTTTACCCCGTCCATAAGGTTCTATACAACGTCAGGTTGTAGTTTTTTTGAACAGAAATCCATTTTCTCTTGAAGTCCGCCTCCGATTTGACAACTTTTGGGTTCTTCCGGAGGGCCTGCTTCATAATCGCCCAATATTTCTCTATTGGGCGAAGCTCCAGCACGTTGGGCGGGTTCATTTCCTTTGGCACGAAGGTGACCTCGTTGGCTTCGTACCACTCCAACACGTCCTTTGAATAGTAGCACGAAGCGAGATCCGGCCAGAAGATGGTCGGGCCCTCGTGCTGCTTCAATAGTGGTAATAAGCGCTTCTGTAGGCACTCCTTAAGGTAAACCGTGCCGGTCATCACGAATGGGGCGTTCCGCTTTCCGCAAGAGCAGATCGCTTGCCACACCATGTACTTTTTGGCAAACTTGGATAGTTTCTGCTTGCGAATCTCCTCCGGAACGCTGAATTTGTCCTCTGCGGAGAAGAACAACAGGCCCGGCAGCTGACGAAAGCCCGCTTTGACGTAGGTTTCGTCGTCCATTATCAGGCAATGCGGCTTCGTCAGCATTTCGGTGTACAGCTTGCGGGCTCGCGTCTTCCCCACCATGTTTTGCCTTTCGTCGCGGTTAGGAGCCTTCTGAACCTTGTATGTACGCAGGCCCTCCCGCTGCTTGGTCCGCTGGACGAATGAACTTGACAAATTCAGCTTATTGGCGACATCCCGAACGGATCACGTCTAAACTGCTAAACTACGCGCTTTTTCACTGACGGAGCATCCATTTTTGCCGTTCTTCACCTTCCGGTCGATGGTTAGGTTCTCGAAGTATCGTTTTAGTACTCTGCTGACCGTGGATTGGACGATTCCCAGCATCTTACCGATGTCCCGATGTGACAACTCCGGATTCTCGAAATGAGTGCACAGGATTAATTCACGACGCTCTTTTTCGTTCGACGACATTTTTCCAAATTTACGAAAAATTGACAGTGAAGCATGGCCAACGTGATCTATACACTCTTGTCTGATTATAAGCGAAAGCTGAAGATATAATTCCTAAAAATTAAATTTCTACAGCGTTTTTTCCGTGATGCCATTTGATGTGACACACCCTTTACTCGCAGTTTGCATTTACTTGCAATGCCGATTTCTCCAACACTGCTTGGTTTTGAAGTCTGTGTTAGGGAACACATTTCGGTGAGAACAAAAGTTCCCATACTTTCGTGTATTTGCAGTGTCGATTTCCGCAAGGCTGCTTGGCTATGATGGCTGTGGTGAGGAAACCGTAGATCGGGCCAATCAAAACGAGGCAGTTAGGGGATTTTAGATAAGGCTTAACATTTTACAGTTATTCAATTGTTTATCAAATGAAATATAACATTTTATTAATTGCGATAGATACGTAGAAATATTCCCTATCAATTGATGCAAACATCTTTCCGATCCAGTAAGAAATGTTCGAGTTGTAAGCATTCGGAATCTTTCATTTTTTCCTGCATTTTCTGTGTTTAGGTTTTCATTTTACCCCCATATTCTCCGGTTAGACATAGTCCCACGTCAATAGAAAACTCAAGACAAACCAAAATTTTCAAATTTCCTGAGGGATCGACACTACAACCCTTACCCTTCATGTCATAGTAAAGCCACTCAAAATGACCACTAATAAGCTTCATGGGATCATGCAAACACTCAAGTATTACGCAACGCATCTCTGTACATGTGGTGACAACTACCCGAAATCACAATTTTTATGATCAAAAATTTTTTTTAAACGGTTTCATTTAGCTTGCCCTGTAATCTGTTTGTATGTTTGTAACATGTCTGTCTGTAGCGCTGACCCACATTAATAGAAATTTGACCCCCTCTCTGTTGACCGATTGATCTGAAATTTGGAACACTCCTTTATCTCTGCAGTCATTATAAAACTGCGTATTTTATGATCTTGAAAATCCAAGATGGCGGCCGCTACAAAATGGAGGATTATATATTTTCTCAAAACCTCATCGATATGGGTTCTCCAAAACCCCATCAATATGGGTATCACATTGAAGGGCTTCACTAGTAGAATACGGTTATTTATGAAAAATGTAAATCCAAGATGGCTGAGACTACAAAATGGCGGACTACATATTCTCTTAAAACCTCATTAATAATTAGTAGAACACGGTTATTCATGAAAAATTATTTTTTGCCACTACAAAATGGCGGCCTCACCTTCATTAGTCTAGGGCATTGATAAGACTAAAATAAAATCGTGGGGCACGTTGGATTTCCATTATCCACAATTAGCGACTTCATCATATGTCCCACGATTTTATTTTAGTCTCATCAATGCCCTAGACTAATGAAGGAGAGGTGTGATAACTGCTAACTGCTACTTGCCTAATTATTTTCTTGCTTTTAGTACATTATTATGTTTAATCACAATTAAACCGTTTAACTTAAAAAGTTTTTTTACTTATTTTATTTTAAAGTATAATGAAAAATTTTCAAACGACTTTGACTTTGATTATGTTAGCGTTACGTAAGTTAAGAGGGAAGGGGGTTAGTCTTGCGTTATTTATTGTTACATAGTGGGGAAGCAGGTTCGGAAACCGCATTTTTAGTGTGACATAAGTTGTGTACCACGCCTTATACAGGATGCTAGGAGATTGACTCAGAATCTTTCAAAGATAGAGGACCAAATTTGATGGAAAAAAAACCGGAAAACTGTAAAATCAAAAGGAAGTCGAACTCCCCCAACAAGTAGCTGTGGAGAAAAAAGTAAAACTTTCATTACTTCTGTGGCCATGAAACAGCAAATTCACCAGAAGGATTGCCTACGGGAGAGACTACTGCATTTTCTGAAGCAGCATGAATTGGATTTCCTATTTTGTCAAGTTGCCACCAAACAGTGGAACTGAGAAAGTGGTGTTACAGAGGTTCTCAAGGAAATATATTTCATCCACTAAGGAATACTGGTCAGTTGTGTAGCACATACCGATGCTGAAGGAGGGAAGTGTAACTGAATGATTTCAAGCGAAAGTAAAATTTGAAGGCCACACAAGTGGGAACTGTGCTCATGCAAAAGATGATGGACGAAAAAAAAGTTCGAGGAATGGCTTATTGTAAGAAGGAAGACTGACAATGGACTTACACTAATACCATTAAAATAGGGAAAATGTATTTTAAACCCCAAAAGATTTTTTTGCCTGGCTATTTACATATTCAAAATTTGTTGGCTTATGAATCTTCGTTTTGAGACTTTGTCCAAGATCGCATGAATGATTTGAACGTGCAGAGAATACGGTTTGAGTTGGAATTCGTTCAAGCTGGAGAGTTATAATATTCCGATTCTCAGGCGATTAGTCATCATCTTTGTAAAGTTTGTCATAAACAGTTACCATTTTGTTGGAATGAAGAGAGGAACGTTCGTCTGCGCCACTCTTATTATTATGCATATATTCATCAATCTCAAAAATTACATTTCTTTGAGAGCTACTTCAGTGTGTTATTCTATAAACGTATTGCAAACAATCGAAACAATGACAACATCTCTCGAAAAGGATTGAGTTGAGGATGGACAAGAATATTTTGGTTCTCGACGCCGTTGAATGGTACTCACCAAGTTAAACATTGTTGATCAAGGTTTGTGTAAGATGCACGCAAGTAACAATTTTCCATATTTCACTGGAAGTGTCTTAAGTGCTGCACTGTGAGAACTATGTTAACGGTGCATTTTATCAGCTTAATGAAAATGTTAAAATAACATGTTGATCGACTCCTTTCACCCAGTCAATGGGGTCTGGGACTGAGTGCACAGCAACCACTTGTGGGGCCAGAACCTGCCTCGTTCCGTAGTGCGGCGATGCGTGTGAATGGGTAAATAGAACAACACATCAACAAATAACACGAATCTAGGGAACGGAGGGTTTATTTCAACAACATGGGTTTCGAAAGAAAAACGAGAAACGAACGGAAGGAAAGTAAATAAACATATAGTCCGGGGTATCATCGTGATGAGTTGATGTGAGCCAATGCAAACAAGACATAAAGGAGAGAAAAACAAATTGGACTCTATTTAAAACATGATCTTGAACAATTGAACAAAACGAAAGTAAAGTGCCCAGGGCCCAATTCCTGGGATGTGCGCACTTCTTCTTCTTCTGCTGGTCGTTTGTAATTTAAATTGAGTGTTATTTGGTTGGCGCTCGAATGGCGCCAGGCTGGAGAAACGGTCGCGTCCCGGTACGGCACACGGAAGGGCGTCATCGCTGGTGGTCTCATCGCTCATTACCAAATATCATTACGCAGATGAGAAACCCTGAAAGCTGCGCGTCTAACGAGAAACGTTTGCGATGCGTGTTACGGAAGCGTGGAGCAGTTAATGACTAAATCTTGTTTACCTTTTTCTTACGCATTTCTTCTCTATTTTTCCCATTCATTTCCAGGTCCACGAGCACGCAAACCAAAGAAGAGTCCCAGCGAGAAGGCACCGGTGAACACCAGCGCTACTGCCCTGGCGGACGACAAACGACCCCGGACGGCTTTTAGTGGGCCACAGCTGGCGAGGTTGAAGGTGAGTTTGTTACATGTAAAACTCTAAACTTTTTTTTTAATATGTAAAGTTATGTCTCGGGTCAATAACGAAACTTTTTTGCAACAATTCTTTTTTTTTTCTTTCAGCACGAATTCGCTGAAAATCGTTATCTAACGGAGAGGCGTCGTCAACAGTTGAGCGCCGAGCTTGGCTTGAACGAAGCCCAGATAAAAATTTGGTTTCAGAACAAGCGAGCCAAGATAAAGAAATCCTCCGGCCAGAAGAACCCACTGGCAATACAACTGATGGCCCAGGGTTTGTACAATCATTCAACGATACCACTCACCAGGGAGGAAGAAGAGCTGCAAGAAATGCAGGCTGCAGCCGCGGCAGCGGCCGAATCCAGGATCGGTTCGTCGGCCGCAAGCGGTTAGGTGTAAGTACAGACTTGGGTTGAAGCAATAGGATAGCTGTGAAAAATATATCGATTTCCTCTCTTAGGAAATCACGTAATGCTCCAAACGAAGATTTAATTATTACGTTATCTATTGTAAAAATCAACTTTCAAATGTACATCGAATGAAAATGCATATTCCCAAACTCTGTTCCTTGCTTCACACAATCTAGACTTTTTGGTTGTGAAATGTGCTCCAATGATTTTTTTATTCCCGCAAACGAAACGAAAGGAGAGAAGTATCTGTGATATCTTAATGTTAGTTCAGCCACAATACAACTGTAAATTTTCAATAGCAATAGCTTCCACCAGGGGAGGCGCCCATTTTTGCATTATTTTTTTTCGAATCACTTTTATTTACGAGTTTTACCATTTAATCTTAAATCCAACGACTTGAGTAATACACCTGAAATAAGAGCGAAATACATAAAGCGGATGCGCCTAGGTAAACAAATATGTTATGACTGTAAATAAACGAAATGCTGATTGCGCTACACTATCTTATTAATTGATAAGCTACAATCAATACATGAAAACTAGTGGTTTTTGTTAAGGATAGGACAATTCAAAGTAATTTATTTATAACGGTCGAAATCATAAGCAAGTAATAGTTGAAAGCTGTGGAGGAGAATTCTTTCGGCTCGGATTTTCGAAAGAACAAAATGTAAATAAATCGCTAGCAATAATTGTACTCACCTTTAGTTTTCCATTCCAGGTATCCGAAATCATTGTGGCTTCCGTTCGTCTCCAGGATGTACTTGCACTCATTTGATTTATTTTGCTAATTATCATTGTTGATGGTCTTCATCAATCTTTTGTCGTTCTTGTGATTGGCAGATATTTCTGAAGGCACTGAAATCCAGAGGATTTGATTACTTCGTTTCCAGCAGATGCTCCATTCAGGCAAAGTACCGTTGCAAAATCAGAGATTTTATGATCGTTGGTTATACTTTTGTGTTTAGAACCTTTATTTTATAGAAAACAACTACTGCAACTACTGATTTTTTTGTCAGAATGACAGGTAATTTCTTGTCTGTCACATAATTACCATCATAGATATTTTAGTTAATTTAAAAACGTGCATTTCACATTTTACTTTTTTTTTGTATCCGATACACTGAAGATCCCGGGAGTTTTATGGGCAAGACACTAACTATTTGTAGGAGCCCATTGATCAGTTTACAACTGAAAAATATGAACAAATAACAATCTATACTGTTTTGTTTCAAATTCCAAACACTTCATAACTAAATGTGAATTTACTAAACTTTAATGCTATGAAAGATTGTTAGGACGGCAGCCATTCCACAAGTAACGGAAGGTGAATACATCTACCTACGAGACTCCCTCGTAAGAAAACCGTGGACTAGACTGTCAAATTGAACAAAAACAAATAACTTTTTATGAATTACTTGCACTGAAATTGTTGTCGATATTTATTCGCTCAAACTATTGTTTTTTTCGCTTATTATACAATTATTATATTCAATACGGACAGTTTACGTCAAGACTGACAATGTGAGAAACCTAAAACAATGTCATGCAATTGTGAATTTATGAATAATACTAATTTCAGCTTGAAGCTTACTACAAACAAATACACGAGTTTGCTGTTGAGAGTCCGAATCGTGAACGTCTCCGTAACAAATGAAATTCCTGACATTCTTTGTGGTATAGGCTTCATTTTAACATCATTTACAGGTGATACAGCTTATAATTCATAGTATTAGGCATTTATACAAAAGGTATAGAACAGTGATAAAATGATAAAATATTTGCGTTAGCAAATTCCGAAAAAAACGAGCATCGTTAATTTTCCAGTTTTTGTAGTTGCTTATCCGTTTGAGTGCGGAGCAAAATATGCAAAAATTTGAATGAGTTTGGGTATAATTATAAAAGCTTTAGCCCTTTATCCCTTATTGTTCATCCAATTTTAGATGGATTTAAAAAATGGCACTTGAAAAGCCATTTTTTAAATCCATCGAAAATTGGATGAACAATAAGGGATATAATCTAGACATTTTCAATATGTACTCCCAATATGTTCTCGAACGACAAAATCCTATGTTAAAAGGTGCTCCCCGCAGTAGCAGGAGGATCTATCGCGCTCAAACGGTTAAACTATTTTGTTTTTTTTTTCATGGTTAAGCTATTTTGTTTGCTGTTTCCATGGTCAGTGCCATAAAAGGTAAGAAAATACTATAAATGGATGAAGAAAATTATATTTCATGCAGAAATCTTCATTAATATTAGTATTTAAATAGTGCTCGGAATTTGAATCAATTTTCGACGCATGATTCAAATTCCGAACGGTAGATGTTTGAAAACACTATGTTTAGGCAAATGTAACAATGGTTCATAAATTAGGGTACAAGGACAGTCCAATTCTGGAGCAACAATATGAAAAGACCTAACACCATTTGTAAACTAATGTTTGTAAACTCTTTCCTTGCAAAACGTAGGTGCCAGGCGCAAACCAACGAAAGTAAAAATTATTTTCTTGGTCAGGTTTTCAACTAAAACCACAACAACAAAATTGGATTCCTGATGTAACTGATCGAACTTTATTTTATTTTAGATTCGATTACAGGTCGGACTCGATCACAATTTCGCATTCAACGTTAATTTTCGAATCCAATACATAATCGAATCACAAAAAAAGTTATTTTTCTATTAATGTTTGACATTCATACATGAATGAAAAAATTATTTTCTTGAGATTCGATTATGTATAGGATTTGAAAATAATTGTTGAAAAAAAATGATCGACTATATATAATCGAGTCCGACCTGTATATACATTTTTGGACTCTGTTATAGACGGTTTGAAAAAAAAGTTTAATATTTTAAATATGACTTATTTCAAGAGAAAAAATGAAGAAACGTCAATGAAAAAATTATGGAAAGTGGCTCGAAACATGAGAAATCGCTCTTCAACAAATGAAAGCGTAGAATATTCACATCGATGGATTTTTAATTTTACACGGAAGGTTTGTCCTGATTCCGCTCCTGTGCAAAGAATTGTTCGAGATATACCACAAGATAGGTGCGATCTTGATTCCGAGTTTTCGATGGTAGAATTCTCTCTTGCTCTCCTTTCATGTAACAATTCTGCTCCGGGATCGGATAGAATTAAGTTCAACTTGCTGAAAAACCTCCCTGATGTGGCGAAACATCGCTTGTTGAATTTATTCAATCGGTTTCTGGAGCATAATATTGTTCCAGATGATTGGAGACAAGTACGAGTTATAGCTATTCAAAAACCCGGAAAACCCGCGTCCGACTTCAATTCGTACCGCCCAATAGCAATGCTGTCTTGTATACGGAAATTGTTGCAGAAAATGATCTTGTTTCGCCTTGATCGATGGGTTGAAACGAATGGCCTACTCTCAGATACACAATATGGGTTCCGCAGGGGCAAGGGGACGAATGATTGTCTTGCGTTGCTTTCTTCAGAAATTCAAATGGCTTACGCCGGAAAAAAACAAATGGCTTCAGTATTCTTGGACATAAAGGGGGCCTTTGATTCTGTTTCAATAGAGGTTTTGACAGACAAATTACACTCTCGGGGTCTGCCGCCTCTATTGAATAATATGTTATATAACTTGCTTTGTGAGAAGCATTTGAACTTTTCTCACGGAGATTCGGCAGTAAGTCGGGTCTCTTACATGGGCCTCCCCCAGGGCTCATGTTTAAGCCCCCTTTTGTACAACTTCTACATAAGCGACATCGACAATTGCCTTACACAAAATTGCAGCCTAAGACAACTTGCAGATGATGGAGTGGTGTCTGTCGTAGGATCAAACGAATCCGACCTGCAAGGACCCTTACAAGATACTTTGAACAATTTTTCAACCTGGGCCATTGGGCTAGGGATCGAATTCTCCACGGAGAAAACAGAGATGGTGGTTTTTTCTAGGAAGCATAGACCAGCAAAACCAAAGCTTCAACTTTTGGGTAAACCGATCACTCATGCTATGTCATTCAAGTATCTTGGGGTTTGGTTCGACTCCAAATGTACTTGGGGGGCCCATATTAGGTATCTGAGTAAAAAATGTCAACAAAGAATAAACTTTCTCCGTACAATTACCGGCACCTGGTGGGGAGCCCATCCCGAAGATCTTATAATGTTGTATCGAACAACTATTCTCTCAGTGATGGAGTATGGCAGTTTCTGTTTTCAATCAGCTGCCAAAACACATCTCATTAAACTCGAGCGAATTCAGTATGTTTGTCTCCGTATTGCGTTGGGATGTATGCCCTCAACGCATACCATGAGTCTCGAGATTTTGGCAGGCGTACTCCCACTAGAAGATCGCTTCAATTTATTATCTCTTCGGTTCTTCATTCGGTGTAAGGTTATGAACCCATTGGTGATCGGAAATTTTGAGCAGCTGATCGGGCTAAATTTTCATTCTGGATTCATGAGCTCATATCATGAATTCATCTCCATGCAGGTTGATCCTTCTTCGTATATTCTCAACCGTGTTTGTTTCCCTGACTACATCAATTCCTCTGTACATTTTGATCTGTCCATGCAGCAAGATATCCATGAATATTCAGATTATCAACGATCGAGGATCGCTCCAACGATCTTCGATGCAAAGTATGGGGGTATCAATTGTGATAATATGTACTTTACTGATGGGTCCACTATAAACGAGTCCACAGGATTTGGAGTGTTCAACGAATTTTTTAGCACCTCACACAGTCTTCAGAATCCTTGCTCAGTGTATATTGCTGAATTGGCAGCGATACACTGGGCGCTGGACAGCGTCGCCTCACGACCTGTTGAACACTATTACATTGTAACGGATAGTCTTAGCTCTGTCGAAGCTATCCGTTCAGTGAGGCCGGAAAAGCACTCGCCGTACTTCCTTGAGAGAATACGAGAAATTTTGAGTGCTTTATCCAGACGCTGTTATGTCATTACCTTTGTGTGGGTCCCTTCTCATTGCTCAATTCCGGGTAATGAGAGGGCTGACTCATTAGCAAAGGTAGGTGCGATTGAAGGCGATATTTATCAGCGTCAAATCGCCTTCAATGAATTTTACTCTTTAGTCCGTGAAAATACCATCGCTAACTGGCAACGCAAATGGAACGAAGATGAATTGGGCCGGTGGTTTCACTCGATTATCCCTAAGGTTAGCCTCAAACCATAGTTCAAAAGTCTGGACTTGAGTCGGGACTTTATTCGCACCTTCTCCCGACTCATGTCCAATCACTGTTCGTTAGACGCGCTACTCTTTCGTTTCAATCTGGCCGGCAGCAATATCTGCGTTTGTGGCCGAGGTTACCACGACATCGAACACGTTGTTTGGTCGTGTGAGGTGTATCTTGTTGCCAGATCGAATTTAGAGAACTCCCTTCGGGCTAGAGGAAGGCAGCCCAATGTGAGAGATGTGTTGGCTCGGTTAGACCTTGATTACATGTCCCAAATATATGTTTTCCTTAAATCTATCGATGTTCGTGTGTGATTATCCTTATATCCTTATACCCTCCATTTCTTCCTTTGTGAGTAATTGGTCCGCTTGCTATAAACAGGAGAATGAAATGTAAATTCACAACAGATGTACGAATAGATTTAAGAATTGAGTGTGTGTGATTATCAACATTGTGATAATTTCCTTATACCCCATCCTTTTCCTGAGAAAAATATGTCACCCTTCTAATCTCGAGTCCACCGCGAGTAATCGGTTTCCCACATTACTAACCATAGATTTAAGAAAATTGTTCATATATATATAGTTTTAAAAATATATTTAAGATTTCGGCTCCTTTAAACTTATGTAACTGAGCCTGTAAAAATAAACGAATTTATAAAAGAAAAAAGAGAAAAAATGTAATATTTCAACGTAAAGTCGAAAGTTTATTGGCTTTTATAAGAACAATGAGGTAAAAATCGTGATTTTTGAAGATTATAACTGAAGGCTCACCAGGAATTGTTTGAAATGATATTGCAGTGGATTTAGAAAATATACGAGTTAGATGTCGCAGAACAAATTATAGAGCATTTAGAGAGCATCAATTTAATTGGTAGAAACAATCATGTTTATTATGCATTTTTTGGGATAAAATTAATAACGTCAACTTAAAAACCACTAACTTTTAAATTTTTTAACTATCAAAGTGTTACTAAAACAGCATTGTTTTAGTGTGAAATTTCACTTTGGCAACGTGCATACATATTCGAGATATCGATCATTACTACCGAGAAAATAATAATGGATTTCCATGTCCCCAATCTAATATTTCAAAACAAAAATTAAACGGGAAAACGTAAACCTTGCTAAAGGATCGTATCCTATGTTTCAAACTAACCTAACGGGCGAATCATTATCCTCGTTGAATGGACCCCATTACATTCACCTCAGAATAAATGTCCAAAAACGAAGAAAAAAATTGTTCCTGTTGTAGTTGGGGCGATTTTTTCCGGTCAAGGCACCCATTCGATTTTTTTGTTTCAGATGACCAGAAGGGCTGAAATCGTGTGCGCCATGACACATCTTTTTTTTTAACCCTCTCACTTCATCATCTCTTCACTATTCTAGTTATGAATATTTTTTTCTGCGTTCGATTCTTGTTTTATTGTTACAAGATAGATGAACAAATTATGATACACTGGATAGTAAAAATATTCTTTGTTTTAATTTTACGGAGCTCGAAAAAACGTCCGAAATTCGTGTCTCTACACTAGAACACCCCCTTAAACTAAATTTGAACGAATTTTCTCCAGTCTCCAGCAACAACTAAAATACTAGCTCAAACTAAACTCTCGACCTTCCGAAACATGCAGAAAATCAATCACATACACATATTTCATTGCACAGAGATTGCATGTGCATATCGACTAATCAAAACCGCGGAATTTTCGTTTAGGCAATGCTTTGCACTTTTGAATTTGTTATAGTTAGCTTTCTTCATTGTAATAAAATTTTATAGACATCCAAAGGAAATTATGCAATCGGTACAGCGACAGATAGCTACTTTGTTCTCGCAGTAGCTACTTCAGGAGATTGCGTGTTCTTTCACTATAAATCAAATGGACAATCCAGGCTTAGAATCTACAACCAACACGTTTACAGTTCAATCCCTTTTTCCAACCTCCGAAAACGAACTACAACACGAACCAACTTCTATCGGTTCTAGATCTGAACATATTAAAGATTAGTTGCCCTCGGAATCCTTCTGCACAGCGAACAACAAAAACCCTTTTCCAATCCAATTTCCCGTGCGTTCTTATTTTATTTTATTTTTTGAACTCGAAGACAACCGACTGTTAACACTTGCGCGTTTAATTTACTTTTCCAACGAGTGAAATCAACGCCTCGCTGCCCCCGAGAAGTCTGGCATTTTCAATTAACACGAAGTAGATAATATCGATGCGATTGGCTTTGTTTGCGTTTGTTCTGATGCGTAGATTCTGTTCAGTCGTCGATCCTTATCGCAATTCGCTGCTTTCCCCTGAATTGGAAGCCTTACAGAACCAAACGCATTCACTTAATTGCCTAGTTGAAAAAGGGTGTATCCTTTTCTACAAGTTGTTCAGTGCAAGTTGTCACGTTTCGTACCGGCTCAATGAAGGACTCTGTTGACAGTGCGTACTATTATTATAAAAGTTTCGACCATTTGTTGATTTTGTGAATATTTTAAAAGTTACGAAGTACAGTTACGTGACTTGTGGACGTGATGCAACTTTGTATCGAAATTTTCCTCCCATCCGCTCGATTCAACAATGTCGGCTCATGTCAGCGACCAATAATGAGAAACTTGTCGATTCTCATTAGTATTCTATAACTTTATCCCTTCGGCTAATAGATTCGTCAACAACCATTGCGATAAATGTGGTTTAGAGAGCTAGTAAAGAGAACAAAACTTTCCCGTCGCACGAGCCAATCTATCCCGCAAGAAATAACTTCATGAGTGTAAGCAAAGCGTCAATTATCATAAAAATTTTCCTCATTTTTTGTTGTACCGTATTTTTGTGTATGCGACTTATTTTGGCTTCATTTACATATTTCGCGTTCTTTCCCTCCCCTGTGTAGATAATGAGTCTGACATTCGAACGTACGCAAACCTCTTGAACTTTCGCCGAGTTTGCGGGGGAGTGGGGAAAAGATGGCGCGTACCGAGTCAATAAATTCATAACTTAATTTCTGGCTGCAATGAGCGGCAATCACGACAGCCATTATCGCGCTTGGCTTGACTTTTGCTATCTCGAGAACACTTTGTCGGAGCCGAGGCGTAATACAAAACACTATTAATGGTAAGTACAGGTGCCTAGCCTGAGCGGGTGTCCTTGTTCCTAATCTCACTCGATTCTTGGTGGAATTTGTTAGCGTCTTAATTTATACCATTTTATGTCTTCAAATCTCCTTCCCAACCGCTGGTTGGCAATTAAATGCCTTCTGGGTCTGGGTCTGAGTCATGTGACAAAATTGTATCTGAAACTGTGTGTATTTTCGTATCGATCGGGGCAAAGTTCGACGAATCATCTAATGCTAAGATCGAATTTATTCCAGAACGCTTTTACCGACCCGTGTTTTCGTGCTCATAACATATTTGGGAATATTTCAAAAAGAATTAAATTTAATCGTAAACAGCACTAATCGATTTGTCGATTCCCATCGTCGTATTTTATGCGATCCCGAACTCTAATTGATTGATGCACGTTAAATTAACGGCAAAACATATACAGAATCTTCCGTCAGTCAGTTCTCACTCGTTCCTTAGCCGGCGTTCAGCAGTTCAATCAGAGATGGACGGAGAGTCACTGCCGAAAGAGGCTCTGATCTTTTATTGCGATCAACGGCAATCAAACATTATCTCGATATTTACCTAACCCGCAATGTGTTATTTATTGGCCAATTCGGTCGATCTGGTCGATCTTTTTTCGTTCTCTCCAGCGAAGGAAATCACTTTAATTTCTTTATTTAGCATCATTTTCTGGTTGGGATGATTGGCAAGATTAGAATTGGCAAAGCCCAACACTCACGGGTGGTGGCTATTAAGTCATTTTAAGATGATTGATTTTTCGTGTCAATAAATTAGATTTATAACCGTGTCGATCTTTTTTGTTACTAGCGGCGCCATCGTTGGGAATTGTTGGTAATAAAATTTTGAAGAAAAAACAAACAACTGTTAATTTCCTGTCACAATTCGCTGGAATGGTTGATGAACTTGCCCTCCGACGTACATCTGTCATAACTAGCAGGACTTTTACCCAGAACTATTGCGGTCACGGTGGGTCATATGATTTTTTTCGGGATATGTAATCGTTAGGGATCGGATAATGTTCCTCCCGGAATGCGAAGATCGATTGCGGTATACATCTGCAAAAACCCTAATTGTTTTGCACAGGAAAGAGAACTGCCAATGCTGCGCAAGGGAATGCGTTGCAGATGATCACTTCCTTTTGGGAGGAAGATAAAGAGAGCTCAAAGGTGAGAGGAGAAGGCGTGCATTACAGTGCGGCGCGAATTTGTGGTAACACTTCTCTTCACAAGTGCTCCCGTGGTCGAGTGGTTAGCGTTACACCTGACATGCCGGGGGTTCGGGTTCGACTCCCGTTCTGGTTGGGGAAATTTTTCGTTAAAGAAATTTCCTCCGACTTGCACTGTGGTCACGCGTATTCTGGAGCTTGCCACTCAGAATGCATTCAAGGCGTGCTATTTGGCATAGAAATCTCAAGTACCAATAAAAATAACGCAAGTAATACAACGTTGAGACGGCGAAGTTCCTCTAGGAACGTTAGTGCCATTTAAGAAGACTTCTCTTAAAACTTTCAATCATAAAGGAATCCGATACTTCTTTCTCAAATTGAGTTTGCTGGATTTTTTCCTATTGCGTTGTTAGATTGATCAATCTTCTGGACAGTTTAGTGGATTTGTTCAAGACCGTTTTTGCAGAATGACACAATCCCATATCAGACGAAACAAAACTGAAGAATCAACATGCTGCTTTAAGTAAGCCAGAAGCTGCTTTGAAAGCAGCTTTTTCAAGACAATTTTTTTGGTTTGCAGTCCCGTCACTCATTCATTGGTCACAACTTTTGTTTTTTTTTTCGCCTGAATTTATTACGATAAAGAATATATCCCGGGTAGCGGAATGTTCGAAGTCTAAAATCGTAGAAGGGTTGCTGTGGTGTGTGTTTCGTTTTGCAATGCATATCAATTTTACGTTGTAAATAACTCCAGTTACAATTTGACCGCACTATCGCAAAATATTTTGAGTTTGTTAGCTTTTAAATCAGCACGATCCAGGGTTCCTTGAATAGTTTTGCCAAATTATTTTGATTTATTTTTCAACATCTGTAAGGAAGAAAATTCGACTTGATATAACTGTGCTATGTAACATGGTGAAAACATGATGAATAAATTATACTAACGTAAGGTAAATGATTTTGGTTTGTCCAGTCCAGTCGAAAATATGATCATGGTTTGTCCACTTTTTTGAATGCTCTAATTCAGTACACCTTTGTCAAATCAGGTATTCGAATGTTTCAAAACATATAAATAAAATTGTCTTTTTCATGATTTACAGTAGTTTTCTAGTATTTCTCTACGGAATCATATGTTTTAAAGGATTATAAAATACACCATCTATTGGTGTCAACGCGCCCCTCATTCGAGCTAGTTTTTAATCGATCACCAGATGATTATTTCGCACGTATTCAGACCTTTTCTGGATTATAACACTTACAAATATTGTAAACATCATTCTTGCACACCATTTGTATCAGATTTACATAGCTAAACCATTAAATTAACGCATTTTGATGAACTCAATTCTGATCATGAGTTGTCCAATTCAATATTGTTAGTTTGTCCACATGATTTCTATGGCAACCGCTTGACGCGGTGCAGTTTGTTTATTGTGTCCTTCGCGAATAGCAGAAATAAAGTTTCTCTATGTTGAGTGTCTTGAGGTGAACACTTTTAAAATGCCCAAAAAAAATGCTATATTTTGAAGAAAACCCAAATTATGAATGGATCAATATGATGACAGTAAACTCAAGCAATAATAAATGCAACGTCTACTTGAGAATTCGAATGTTTTCATTCAAAAATGGAGATTTCTAAAGCCGGACAAACCATGATCATTTTTTGGACAAACCTTGATCAGAGGTGGTCAAATCACGATCATAATTCCTCTTTGAGGAAAATCGTTAAAAAACATAAAAGTTTTAATAATTTCAACGCGTTATGGTAGTATTAGCAACTAGAGACTTGGGGCTTTTCAACAAACCCAAACTCGTATCGATTATATGTTGTTTTCATGAAGAAAAATCGATTTACATTTACTAGTTGCGTAAAAACACCCCAAATCGGACAAACCAAGATCATTTACCCTACCTGTATTCGTGTATAATTGGTATTCTCTCCGAATTCATTTAATTTTTGTGGATGTAAACATAACTTCCAATCAGTGTTGCCACATTTAAACCGGTACCAGAGGGGTTAAAAATCTTACTCATCTGTACTATTTTTCCAAAAATCTGCACCATCGTAAATATACGTTGAAGAGAAAAATCAATTTTATTAACATACAAAATACTCATTCATTTATTACGAATATCAAATTTACATCTCATTCGTCATTCGTGTGTTTGATGATGTTTATACATAGTTTTTCTGAATCTAGATTGCATACTATCATTTATTGAAAATTTCGAGCTGCCGTACCAAGCGATCCTGCGGCGTAAAAGTAATTATGTACCTTAATGTAGCTTTGTTCAAATGTAAGAAATTTCACTCGTGGAAAAAAATCTGTATCAATCTGTACTTTTTGACAAAAATCTGTACTCTGTACCGTACAGAATCTGTACCAAAAATAACGAAAAGATCTGCACCTTTTCAGATAAATCTGTACGTGTGGCAACACTGCTTCCAATTAGATGAACTCTTTTCCTCCAAATTGAATCTAGAACTTATTTTGACGTAGGATTACGTCTTTCGGGAACATATTGGGGTACAAATTGGAAATCGAAAATCAAGCACATCGTAAAAATTGTCCAATTTCAAACGCTTATTGCTCATTCATTTCATGATGGATTGATGAAATTTTTGCGTCAATCGATTTCGGCACTCCATAACAATGTTTTGCATTGAATAAAATAATATATGTCATGAAACTAACCATCGAACAATTGAAAAATCACAACCCCTATCCTAACGGAAATACCCACTTCTGATTGGTCAAATTGACGACACATGCGACGGTTCCCTAAAAGAGACTTCAAAACTAAGCTGCCTGGGGGAAATCGGCATTGCAAATACTTGAAAGTAGGGGCATCTTTTGTTCCTACCGAAATGTGTTCCCTAACAGAGACATTTAAACCAAGCTGCTCGGGGGAAATCAGCATTGCAAATATATGCAAGTCGGGAGCATTTTTATATTGCAAGTAAGGTGAGTGAGTGGAACCTTAATGTTGGTTGCTTCGTGAAATTTTATATCAATGACCGATCTGTATTGTGAAAAATTTAGCACAAGTGTAAGGGTAAAACTGTATAAGGTAGCAGTTGTGTTAAAATGACTTAATATATGAAACGGTTTATTTAAAATTTCCTACATGAAAACCAAGGTATGTTCCCGCTCGAGAACGGGTCGTTCCGTTTAAGTTTTCTGTTTTGTTGTGTTCATTTTCACTCAAGAAAAGTTCGAGGAAAGTTGGAAAAATGAAGAAATATTCGAAAAAGTGATTTCCCATATGCTCTACATATACTATTAGGTTTTGTTAGTCCAATTAAAATTCGCATTGGGTTGAATAAACACTCAGAAAGTAAAAATTATGTAAGAAATTTACCTTTTCCATCTCAAATATGTTTTCTCTATATTAAGGTAACATGTTTTACTGATGAGAAAAAATAATAATTGTGTTCGGTATTCATCTTATATTACATTGGTGAGTTTTTTTTACTTTATTTCATCCATACATGACACAGGAGGCATCTCGTCTAGGGTTACGGAGGGCGGTTTTCATCATATCTCATTCCACTTTGGCATCTTCTATCTGATACGCACCATCTAACAACTAATTACGATCCTTCTGTCATCATCACTCGGTTGTAAACACTGGTGAAGTGAACAAACAATACCCAATAACCAAACGTCTCTTCTCAGGGCCATCAAATCATTATCAAAGAGTTTAATTCTTCAAACATATTCAAAATCAACAGATAGCCTAACGGAATCCTACGTCAACTATGCGGTCGTGTCTCAAACACAACCCTCCGGTGACTTTTTTTTTGCCTATTTTGTACGTATCTCAAAAATGGTAACTTCTACGAATATGGATTTTATGAGTGACGTTCAGATAACTGTGTTTGTTATCCCATTTGTTTATTTATTATATTTAGGCTCATTAGCATTTAGCTGAAATGGAGCCAGATTTAATCGTGTACATGTTATATAGGTAGAGACGTCGGTTAATCGTTCGATTAATTCAAATAATCGAATATCTGAAATTGTAATCGTTCAATTTTGTATCGAATAATTTGAAATCAAAATATGAACACATCGAATAATTGTCACTGTAATCGCGATTAATTAAAGAATGAATCTTTCTCAGGTTTAATGCATTTTTAGGCTAAGAATTAGGCTATATAAATTTTTTTATCCAACATTTTTCATCCAACCATCTAACATCGACAACCCGATAGATCACGCGACCAGAATGACAACGTGATGCGCAAATATGCGCAGTTTTGTTCGCAAACTTGTTGCCATTTAGAAGGCAACTTCATTATCGACCAACCCCCAAAGCACCCCCCCCCAGCCCCCTTATAAAACGCCCCCTCCTTATTTGCAAAAAACTCAGACAGCCAGTTTTCGCAAGCCTCTTTTGAGGCCAGCTTATAATCACCAATAGCGTTTTGCATGGACCGGAAGAGATGATAATCACTTGGAGCCAGGTCTGGACTATACGGTGGGTGCAATAGGACATCCCATCCGAGCTCCCGCGGGTCATCAAATATGTGTGAGGCCGAGCGTTGTCCTAGTGGAAAACAACACCATTCCTATTGATCATTTCTGACCGCTTCTGGTCAATCGCCTGCTTCAAACGGTCAAGCTGCTCACAGTAGAGAACCGAATTGAGGGTCTGGCCATAGTTGGGCAGCTCATAGTGGATGATTCCCTTCCAATCCCACCAAAAACACAGAGCAAAATCGTCTCGGCCGTCAATCCGGGCTTGGCGATGGTTTGGGCCGGCTCACTGCGCTTCGACCACGACTTTTTTCGCTTTAGGTTGTCGTACGTGATCCACTTTTCATCACCAGCCACAATCTTCTTCAAAAATGGGTCGAGTTCGTTCCGTTTCAGCAGTGCATCGCAGGCGTTGATTCGGTCTAAATGATTTTTTGCGTCAACTCGTGTGCTCCCATACATCCAGCTTTTTTTGGAATCCAATCTTCTGCAAATGGTTCCAAACGGTTTTATGGTCTATACCCAGTTCCTGGCCAATCGAGCAATCACATGCCCGTCTACTTGGATGATTTCAACGATTTTATCGGTTTCCACGACGATTGGCCTGCCAGTATGGGTGTACCTTCGACAGCCACTACACCAGAACGAAATCCATCAAACCAACGCTGTGTTGTACGAATCGTTACAGTATCGGGTCCATAAACTACACGAATTTTTTCGGCCGCCTTCGTTGCAGTTTTACCTCGCAGGTAGTAAAAACGTAAAATATGGCGAATTTCTTGCTTGGTAGCCTCCATTTTTGACACGCTATAACTTGAGACTGAAAAGGACAATCACAACACTGTCAAAACGACACTTGTAGCACTGATTGTCGTCTTTAAATAGCCGTATAGTATGGCCCAAAGCGATAAGTACAACACAAGATATGTTTAAATGTTGCCATATATTGACAATATACGACATTTCTTTTTTCCCTACCCAATATGTTTATGGTATCTTCTTGGATGGCATTAACGTTCCTAGTGGAACTTTTGTTTTCTCAACGTAAGTATTATTTGCGTCATTTTTATTAGTACTACTTAGTTGAGATTTCTATGCCAAATAACACGCCTTGAATGTATTCTGGAGTGGCAAGTTCTAGAATACGCGTGGCCACAGTGCTAGTCGGAAGAATTTTTTTTGACAAAAAATCTCCCGGCCAGAACGGTTGGTATCTATAAATTGTAAATTCCACAGTAGCCATTTTAGGCGTAAGAGTATTCCTTTTGTTCTTCCAATGTTCAGTAGACCGGACAGCGAAGACAGTTGATATAATCATTGTTGTGTTATTTATAGCACAACAGCCCAATGTTTTTTATTGTTGCAAACAGAGCATGCATATGGATAGAGAGAGGCCATCGACACTGAATCGATCTCCATCGCTGATTATTTTCGCGTGGACGTAGTTATTCTATAACAACATAAAGATGATCAATTGAGGGCTCTGAGTTTTGAACTCACGATCGATCGCTAAGTAAGCGAACGCGCAACCAGTGTGGCTACGAAGGTCTCCAGATAACTGCTATAGGAAAAAGATTGAAAAATCGCACTAGAATGCAGTTCAAAAATTCTATTTTCTAACAACAATCATTCCAGAAATGGCTGATTTTGCTACGCACTTAGCGACGAATCATCCACCACAAATAAAAAGACGGGTGGGTAATGTCGGGGACATAACCGGAGTGACGTAGGACTATACAAAGGGGACAGCTTTTGCTAAATATATATTTTAAATATATTGTTTTTTTTCTTCTCCTACGTGAATACCTACCTATCTACCTGAAAAATGGATTAGTTTACTGTTTACTCTTTATGAACATGTTGGGGGTTCTGAAAAGAACCTTTGGTGTTGTGTTTTTGCGTTTTTTTTTTTACAAACTTGATTCTTGATTTTTTTTCTGAAGGCTTTGTACTTATTAAATGTTCAACGTCGGGCATCTTCCGGCGTATACACATATCGTACAATCAAAATGATGGCTGTGATAGGGAATGCATCGGTGGTCATCAGCTCATTCACTATCATATATTTCACTATTGAGCACATTATCGTACCTTAAACTGTTTCCGTGTTTCGGAGACGAATGAATTGTAAGATTTGTAGTCTCCGCAAACAAAGTAAATAAAAATGGAAAAGAACTGAGGTTTTGGAGACGAACTCTACGATCTGTCGAGAAATAAACGAGCTATAAGCGTTCTGAAAAACCAACAGTAAATACAGGGATGGATGACCTTCTGATTAAAGTCCTTTGAAATAAGAACAGAGCAGCAGGAAATACATAGCTCATCATGTTGCTCCTTAGTTATTTTTCTATACAATGCAGATGTAACGTCAGTTAATTTTCAACATCAGTTATCAACCAAAGAAAGCAGTTCTTGCTACCAAGAAAATTCGTTAATGCCATCCTGCATACAATGTGTTGTAATTTGAAGCCACTTTTAATTCGGAAACCATGCATGGGTTTGTGAAAACTGAATGATCAATTTAAAAGACCCCAACCACCAATAAGTTCAAGAACAAGATAAACAAAATAAATCAGTTTATATTATATGTCATATTATGTCACTTTAGAAAGCATTGGTATTGTGAAAAACTTTCAATAACTCTTCTTTGAAAGGTTTAATGGCCCTGAAAAGCACCGTGTTTTACGGTGGCTGGTTTTGCCACCAAAGCAGTCAAACTTTTTCTTTCTTCTACCTGCTTACGTTTTACGATTGCGTTTGCCACTCGCTGAAGCTAGTTGTTGCCACCGAACCTATTGTGCTCTGTTCTGTAGGCGGGTTTTCTTATCGTTGCGAGAAGCTTTGCCAGCTAACTCGATCACTTCGGCCGAAACCGAAACTATATAACGCCGGCTAGGTGGATTGGTGCACTGGTACTAAGGCGCTCGGCCTAGCTATCCTTGCGGGGAACTCCAGACCAACACGGTTCGAGCGGGATTTTGCCTTTCCCTTCACTTTTCCTCCTTTTCCATGTCCAGACATAGTTGCTTGGGTTGGTTTGTTGATGTGTTGAGATGCGAGCCGATGTGGTGTACGGTTTGAATGAGAATGATCGTTACGGAAGGAAGGAAGGTATTGTATTATAGAGACTTTAAACTTTTTTCAGTTCATTCGTCTCTAGCCTTGAGAAAGGCCCTTTGAAAACTCTACTCTACTCTACTCCAGCGCTACCACCTCCACCCTCTTGCCTTGAGAAAGGCACTCGATCCCTCGCCGTCCAGCTCGTCCAGCAACGATGTTGTCCAGTCGGTGTCCACACAAAGAATGATCGTTACGGCAGCGGAGCGGGGATTTTTAAGCTGACTGGCTGGCTCGAGAATTACGCATGTGTGAGACTGCGACCAATGTTTCGTTCATCTTTTTTCTTTTTCCTTTCCAATCGTGCTTCATTCTATTTCGCTGCTGCTCTGGTTGCCCGTTTTGGTCGATACGATTTGAGGAGCACAAAATGGACCAATCGAAAATGGGCACATAGTGCATTTTGACAATGCTTGATATTTCACAATTATTCAATAATTTATCTCAAGAAAAATGAAATGTTATTCGTTATGATAGATGCGTAGATATATTTCCTATCAAGTGATGCAAAAACCTTTGCGATCTATTTTGAAATGCTCGAGTTATAAGCGTTCCAAATCTTGCATTTTTTCCTACTTGTTCAGTGCCTAGATTTCCATTTCACCCCCTATATCTTCCGGTTAGACGTAGTCCTACGTCAAAAAGGAAAAAGTCACAGTAAGGTTGTTTCCGAGACACGACCGTATAGTTGAAGTAGGATTCCGTTAGGCTATCTGTTGATTTTGGATATGTTTGAAAAATTACATCGTTAAACTCTTTGACCCTGTGAAGGGCCGTTTTGTTTGGTTGTTGGATATTGTTTGTCCATTCCACTAGTGTTTACCGAGTGATGATGGCAGAAGAATGGTAAACAGTCGTTGGATGTCGTGCGTATCAGATAAAAGATACCGAAGTGGAACGAGATATGATGGAAACCGTCTTCTGTGATCCTAGACGAGATGTCTGCTATGTTATGTATGGATGAAGTAACGAAAAAAACTCACCAATGTCATATAAGATAATTACTAATACCGAACACAATTATCAATTTTTCTCATCAGTAAAAACATGTTACTTTAATATAGAGAAAACATAATTGAAATGGAAAAGGTAATTTGCCTTTTATAACTTTTGCGTTCTGGGTTATTCAACCCAAATGCGAATTTTAATTGGACTAACAGCTAATACTATTTGTAGAGCATATGGGAAATCACTTCTAATATTTCTTCACTTTTCCAATTTTTTCTCGCCGCATGAACTTTCCTTGGGTAAAAATGAACACAACAAAACAGTCAGCTTAAGCCAAAAGACCCGTTCTGGAGCGGGAACACACCTTGGTTTTTATGTATGAAAATTGAAATAAATCGTTTCATATATCAAGTCATTTTTAACACAACTGCTACCATATACAATTTTACACATACACTTGTCCTAAATTTTTCACAATACATACATCTTTTTTGTGCGGGGAATAGGGACAGCACAAAAAAAGTCGCATAAAAAAAATCGTGCGAAACTTCACCAGCAGCTTTAAAAAATCGTGTTCAGTACACAATTTGAAATAAACTTTTTTTGTGCGGTAAATGGGACCGCATAAAAAAAGTTTCTCCCAAAAAATAACTCAAATCCACGCCATTCACCGTTCAATTTCCTTTTGTTTCTCTGCTTTGCGATGTGAAACTTTGCCTTTTCGGTTGCGCGTGGCTGTTTTGTGCTTTTAGTTGCATGTCGAAACGTGTTGCTGTTAGAAATTATGTCATTCAAAAACTTAGAAAAACTATGCAAATATGCTTTTTTCACACCGAAATGCATATAAACCATCGAAAAAAACTAAATGGACGATAACTTCGTCAAATATGCTTCTTTTCTTACACCGCACAAAAAAATCGCACAAAAAAAATAGCACAATAAAAACCGCACAAAAACAGGTTTTACTGTACACGATCGGTCATTTATATGAAATTTGACGAAGCAACCAACATTAACGTTCCAAATTTAAATTTTATTTTCTAGAATTAATCGTGTCACTCACATTACTTGCAATATAAAAATGCCCCCGACTTGCATATATTTGCAATGCCGGTTTCCCCTGGGCACCTTGGTTTTGATGTCTTTGTTAGGGAACACATCTCGGTAGGAACAAAAGTTCCTCTACCTTCATGTATTTGCAATGTCGATTTCCCCCAGGCAGCTTGGTTTTGATGTCTTTGTTAGGGAACACAATTCGGTAGGAACAAAAGCTCCCCTTACTTTGATGTATTTGCAATGCCGATTTCTCCCAGGTAGCTTGGTTTTGATGTCTCTGTTAGGGACCCGCCGTCCCTACAGAATCGTCAATTTCAACCAATCAGAAGTGGGTATAGGGGTTGAGATTTTTCAATTGTTCCATAGTTAGTTTCATGACATATATTATTTTCTTCTATATAAAAAATTGTTATGGAGTGCCGAAATCGATTAACACAAAAATTTCATCGGGCCGATGGCTCCACTCGATTATCCCTAAGGTTAGCCTCAAACCATGGTTCAAAAGTCTGGACTTGAGTCGGGACTTTATTCGCACCTTCTCCCGACTCATGTCCAATCACTGTTCGTTAGATGCGCTACTCTTTCGTATTAATCTTGCCGACAACAATCTTTGTGTTTGTGGCCAAGGTTACCACGACATCGAGCACGTTGTTTGGTCGTGCGAGCTGTATCTTGTCGCCAGATCGAATTTAGTAGTCACCCTTCGGGCCCGAGGAAGGCAGCCCATGATGCCGGTGAGAGACGTGTTGGCTCGGTTAGACCTTGATTACATGTCCCAAATATATGTATTTCTTAAAGCTATCGATCTTCGTGTGTGATTGTCCTTAAACCCTTAGTTTTTCCTTTTCCTTTTCCTTTGTGAGAGATCGGATCCCTTCTTAAGAATAAGATGAAATGTAAATACATATTAGATATAAGATAGGTTTAAGAATTGAGTGTGATGAGTGTGATTGAGAGTGTGAGTGTGATCATTGTCAACATATCCTCATATCCCCTCCTTTTCCTGAAGAAAATATGTCACCCTTCTAAACTCGAGTTGACCGCGAGTAATCGGTTTCCTATATTATTAACATTAGAATGAAGGAAAAATGTATATATACTAGTAACAATACAGTAAGGAGTTCGGCTCCTTTAAACCTATGTAACTGAGTCTGTAAAAATAAACGATTTAAATAAAAAAAAAAAAATTCATCAATCCATCATGAAATGACTGAGCAATAATCGTTTGAAATTGGACAATTTTCACGATGTGCTCGCTTTTCGATTTTCAATTTGTACCCCAATATGTTCCCGAAAGACGTAATCCTACGTCAAAAATATATTCAAGTAAAAATAGTAAATAGTCGGCAGAACACATTTCATCTTCGGCAGAAGAAATGCTTTTTCATGTGCTGAAGGGTAAAATCAACAAATAAAAACACCTTGTTCAAAAGCTTCAAAATGTTTATATGTATGGGAGCAGACACCTCTTGATTGTACCCAAGAAAAAAAAAAAGACGGCTGGGTAATGTCGGGGACATATCCTAAGAGTTTTTCAGTCCTAGTTTCAGTCCTCGAAAGCAGTGACATTTTCAGTGAAATACTTGCTGCCTAATCGAAGACTATTTTCCCACATCACACACACCGACACTGAGAGCCACTGGTATCGTAAAAATAATAAAAGTTCGTTTGTTTCTATGGCTGAGGGGGAGTGGAAATGTCTCACTTAAATATCATATTTATGGCTTTTTTTGACGTAGGACTACGTCTAACCGGAAGATATAGGGGGTGAAATGGAAATCTAGGCACTGAACAAGTAGGAAAAAATGCAAGATTTGGAACGCTTATAACTCGAGCATTTCTCAATAGATCGCAAAGGTTTTTGCATCAATTGATAGGAAATGTATCTACGCATCTATCATAACGAATAACATTTCATTTTTCTTGAGATAAATAATTGAATAATTGTGAAATATCAAGCATTGTCAAAATGCACTATGTGCTCATTTTTGATTGGTCCATTTTGTGCTCCTCAAATTGTACCGACCAAAACGGGCAACCAGAGCAGCAGCGAAATAGAATGAAGCACGATTAGAAAGGAAAAAGAGAAAAATGAACGAAACATTGGTCGCAGTCTCACACATGCATAATTCTCGAGCCAGCCAGTCAGCTTTAAAATCCCCGCTCCGCTGCCGTAACGATCATTCTCATTCAAACCGTACACCACATCGGTTCGCATCACAACACATCAAGAAACCAACCCAAGCAGCCATGTCTGGAAATGGTAAAGGAGGAAAAGTGAATGGAAAGGCAAAATCCCGCTCGAACCGTGTTGATCTGGAGTTCCCCGCAAGGGTAGCTAGGCCGAGCGCGTTAGTACCAGTACACGAGTCCACCTAGCCGGCGTTATATAGTTTCGGCCGCCGAAGTGATCGAGTTAGCTGGCAAAGCTGCTCGCGACGATAAGAAAACCCGCATTCGGAACTGAACACATTCGGTTCGGTGGACATCAAGACAACAGGCAGTTGCAGCGAGTGGCGAGTGGCAAACGCAATCGCAATCGCAAAACGGCATCAGGTAGCAGAAGAAAAAAGTTTGTTCTTTATACAATCTGCTTTGGTGGCAAATCCAGAACAAGGCGGCATCGAGGGCGTTCGAAATGGTTTTTTTCAAAACCACGAGTACTAAGTTTTCTAAATTGGAACCATTCCATAAAACAAGGCGCTTTTCAGGGCCATTAAACCTTCCAAAAAAGAGTTTAGGAAATACCGTTCAATGCTTTCTAAAACATTATCCAAAATAATAATAAAACACAAATTAATTTTTTCAACATTTGTTTGCCAGGATCTGATGAGTATGTGAATTTGGCAGTTGTTCTGAGCTTATTGATAGTTGGGGACTTTCCTGATTATTCAATTTTCACCAATTCTTAAATTGTTTCCAGATTGAAAGTACAGTAATTTACAATTAGTTCGACGTTTAGCTAATTGGACGGACATGTAATGCGACTTATTTAGTTGGACATTTTTGTGAACATAGAGATCCAAATTATGACCCCACATTGAAAGTCGACACTGTACCACTGTCATCGCAAATGTTCAATTACAGGTTAAAGTTGCCTCCAATGCGACACTGAGTGGCGCTTCGGCACGTCGCATTGAATGTAATTTACTGTACAACATGTCACAAAGCTGGATGGGAAGAAATTTTCCAACTGTGAAAACTGTGGCGAGTGGCAACAAATCGCTAAACAGGAAGGTTTAGCCGAACAACATGGGAATATCGAGTGATAACAAAACAATAAACTCTTTAGATTGAAGATAATTTTGTGATCCTGAAAAGGACCCTTTTTAGCCTGCATGTGAATCCAACGAGCGAACAAATCGTAATGAATGTATTTTTTTGCCATCGCTCCCTTTTAACGCTCATTCGTTCGTCTCGTTGGACTCGCCCCTCTGGCTGAGTCTGCCGATTTGTCTCTATCCTGTGAGTGTGTACCGCTAGAGTATAAAACACGAGGACCCCAAAAAAATATCTTATTTTCTTTCAAACCGTAAACCCGTGTGGTTGTACGGCATCGGCATCGTGGACGTAATAAAGTAGGACAAGTTAAGGGAAAAGCAAAGTCTCACTCGAACCGTGCAGGTCTCCAGTTCCCTGTTGGTCGCATTCACTGATTGCTCCGCAAGGGTAACTAGGCCGAACGGATTGGTGCCGGAGCACCAGTATACCTAACAGCGATTATAGAGTTTCGGCCGTCGGAGTGCTCGAGTTGGCTTGCAAAGCTGCTCACGACAATCAGAAAACCCGCATCAAGAACAGAGCAGCTTCGGTTCGGCGCTCATCAAGACAACAATTAGTTTCAGTGAGTGGCAAAATGTTTCTCCGGCACGTCGCATTAAATGTAATTTACTGAACAACATGTCACAAGTTGTATGGGAAGAAATTTTCCAACATTTTTTTTTTTTTTTTTTTATATCTGTATTATAGTGATTTTCAACTCATTTGGCTGGTTCGTCACTTTTACTTCCATTTTTGGAAGAATGTCGGGAGTGAGAATTGAACTCGTGACCTTCAGCGTGAGAGGCATGGATGTTACCACTACGCCAGATCGCCTCCTAATTTTCCAACTGTGAAAGCTGTGGCGAGTGGCAAACGCAATAGCTAAACAGGAAGGTTTAACCGAACAAGATGAGAATATCGAGTGATAACAAAAACACAACACCAAAGGTTCTTTTCAGAACCATCAACATATTCATAAAGAGTAAACAGTAAACTTATCCATTTTTCAGGTAGATAGGTAGGTATTCACGTAGGAGAAGAAAATAAAACAATATATTTAAAATATATATTTAACAGAAGCTGTCCCCTTTGTATAGTCCTACGTCACTCCGGTTATGTCCCCGACATTACCCACCCGTCTTTTTTCGATGTGATTTCACAAATGTTCACCACACTCTATCACATTATACTCATAATCCACGGAAACTTCAGAAAAATGTATGTTTTTCACTGATAAAACTCTTACTGAAAATAGCATTTTCGTATGAATGCGGAATGCAAATAAACATAAACTCTATTATTGACGTCATCCCAAAATCCAGTTCAGAAGTTCGCATTTTCATTATCTAATTTTCATTATCCAATTTTCAATATCAAATTTCAATATCCAATTTTGTTCGAGATGCTTTGGTGAGTCAGAGTAGTGTTCGAACCATGTCATTGGGACGATTAGTAGTTGTACAAATGTGAGTTTTTTCAAGTTTTTATATTATAGAGGCTTTAAACTACACAGTTCATGATGGTGATGATGGCCCACCTCATACCCCTACAAAGGTTTGAGCAGGACGATTTATCTTATAGATAATATTTATTTTCAAACATATTAAGAAGTCAGTATTATAAAAACAAAAACAAAGCTAACTGGCATAAATGTCTATTAACAGAACATTAAAAATAGGCATAAACTGCGAAAAAACAAACAATGTTCCTATCCATATTGACATTGACATAGTCATAGTCTCAACTTCAGGCCCAAAGTTTTTTCCAATGCATGTCAAGAAAATTTCCAACCCGGGAAGATCCTTGACTGATTGGGAATCGAACCCAATATCCAAAAGTTTCAACTTAGAACATAAAAAAGATCTGCTACAATCAGAAATAATCGATACAACCATCTGATGAAAGATAGTTTACGACAATTCTGAATGAGCTATCCCAATTCTATTTTCCACTCCAGACCCTACATAAAATTTCATTGTGTGTCAGTTTTCTGCTAGTGTTCATTATTAACATTAGTCCAAGCCCACCAAACGCGCGCGAGGCTCAAACTTTCGTAGACAACGCTCGTTTTTCTTCTTTTTTTTTTAATAATCTACAATACAATAAAAAAAAACATCATCATCATCAGTACGAACATGGCAGTTTGAGATACCTGTAAAATTTTTCAAATTTCAATGATTAGTAAACATAAATAAATTAATTTACAAAAAATTTGAAGACTCATACACCCTACACCATACACTGAACACAATTCTCGATGAATTTCAGCACCACTATTGTTTTTCGCGGTCAGAAAACGAATGGTAGAACGTAACTCATATTTGGACGATTTTTTAGGCGGCACTTCCATCTTAAAACACAATAATACACGAACGACGCGTTCGATCCGACTAAGGTTTCTTGCAAACGGCTTAGAAATGTTGTGAAATCACATGGTAAAAATTTTGTAGTTTCAACTTTTCATGCGAGATGGCGCTGGGGCACTGGAACTTACTTTTTGAACGACCTTCGTATTACGCAAAATCGTAATTGCGATATATTGCATACAGTCAACCCTCCTATAACGCGGTACTCTTATAGCGCGGTTTCCGTTCAATATCGTCCCATCAGTTCTTTTCGTGCACCCAATGCATGATTTTGACTGGATATGTTTATATAAACATTCAAGCTTATCTCTTAGCCGCTTACGACATCGGTTTCAGGCAAGCTCCGGCTTAATGGATATGGTTCGCAAGTCAAGATGTGCACAGGCAATGTTTCAGACAAATGTAATATCGCCAATCTTAGGTTTTACAATGCACTATAAGATAGATGATCGCTTCTTATCGTATTCAGTTAAATAAAACAAAACAAAGAAACAAGGCGAGCGATTGAATATTATTTCTGTAGGGACGGTTTTATTAATACGGATTTGTATATGCATTCATGAACATCGATGAAAGAAAACGAGAGAATATCGAGTTTTTCGTGGTAATGTTGGAATATCTATCTGATTTTTTTTCAACAGTTTACTACTGAAAATAGAATATATTAATGAATAATAGTTCCGAATTCTTTCCACCACTACAACTCGTACAACCCGTTTGACGTTCACTTCAATACCATATTGAACGGTTTTTCTAGGGCCATCATTTGTAGTATTGAATGAGTTATATTTAAGGATTTCTGAACAGTTAAAAAAACGCAATTCTAATGTAATTGTGCTCGAAGTCTTACGTCCTTGTCCTCATGTCCTTGGGTATGAAAGTAACCCCGTTGGCTTCGTACCACTCTAGGACGCCCTTTGAATAGTGGCACGAAGCTCGATCCGGCCAGAACATCGTAGGGCCCTCGTGTCACTACAACAGAGGAAGCAGGCGCTTATGTAGACCCTCCTGGATCTGCCCGTTTACAGTACCGTTAGTCACGAACGGTGCACTCCGTTTGCCACATGAGCAGATCGCTTGCCAAATCTTGTATTGCTTGGCCGTATTTGAAAATTTCTGTTTTGTTACTTCCTACGAAGCATCAAATTTGTGCTGGGCGGTGAAGAACAGTAGCTCCGGAAGCTACCGAAAGTCTGTCTTGGCGTAAGGCGTCGTGCACAAATTACGTAACGCGATAAGGGGGGGAAGGGGGTCGAGGTTGCGTTACTTTCTGTGTATTAGAGATAGGAAATTGAGTTACGTAGGGGGGGGGGAGATGGTTCCAAAATCCGGATTCTTAGCGTTACGTAATTTGTGCACGAGGCCTATATAGCGTTAGATGAGACAATGAGGCTTCGTAAGCATCTGAGTGTACAGTTTCCGGGCCCGTGACCTCCTCACCGTATTTTGCCGTTCGTCATGATCTCCAGCCTTCTGCAATGTCGCGATGTGATAGTAAAGGATTTTCCAGGTGCTTATGAACAATTAATTCGCGTTACTTTTCGGGTGACGCCATTTTTTCCAATTTTCGAAAAACTTACACAGTGTAAACAATACACTCTAAACTACTTCTAAACAAATTTTCAAGAGAAAATACCCAATGGGTAATTTTCTACAGCGTTTTTTCCGTGATTCGATGTGAGACACTCTTTACGTAGTACATTCCGTAGATTGCGTAACTTGAAGGATAGCCAGGGTTGTGCTGAAGTAGACATCGTGATACGCCATTGTAGTGCAACTCGCGTAAAGGATTCTATATTAATTTGTTACAGAATAGGTCGATCAATGTCCTCCTTCCAGAAATTTTCGCTAATTTATGATAGATGAACCGTTGTTCAAATCGTCGATATTGATGGACTTTCTTCGAGTCTTCCATAAAATCTAGCTCACGTGCATCCTCAATTGTCGGAGACCCTGTCGTTGTCACGTCTCTTGCGCCCAGTTTCTCTTTCTATGCATTCCTATGTAGCCAAATTGGCTGCAGAGCCGGTACATTGATTCAGCACTGGGTTTACTGCCGTAAGTCCTCTCTCTCGTACCCCAAATCCCGCCGAATGCATCCACCGATCTGTTCCTCGTCGTCCACGTCGAATGGTTACGAGCTCCTCTGTAGATTTTTTTTTTTGCGGTGCGCCGCATATTTGCTGCTGCCATAATAAAAGAGTGATGTCCGTGGACCACCCAAGTTGCGTTCGAATCGACTCAGAAATGGGAAAAGAGCTCTTTCGCGCGCTCGTTTCTCTTATGCTTTCTTTCTTTTTATCACTCCCTCTCTCTCTCTCTGTCTTTCTCACTCCCTTTTACGCCCGATGTTGGCGATTAGCGTTTCGTGCGACTGTCTGTGGAAGCGAATAAGCGCGAGCGCACACACCGTTGAAGGATTAGCGTCGATTTTAAGCTGGCTTATGAGTGTATTTATTTTACTTAGCGTTCGCTTTTTTTTCTCTCCATTCTTTGCCTATGTTTATGCTTATGCTCGCGATACGACGGTTGGTTTGAGATGGATGGATGAATGGACGGACCGGCGGACGAACGGATTTGGTAAGTGATATAGTGGAAATGTTGTTAGTTTAGCCATTGTGGTGGTTGCCAACACCATTCGTGTGTTCGTCTCAGGGGAAAACCAACCGTTTGACAACACTGTTCACTTCGACGTCGTGAGAATCGCTCCGCGGCGCTCGGGAAAATCAATTCCCCACACTCTACTAAATAAAACAGAAAAATAAATATGTACATTTAATTCGATCCATGCACCGAACTGTTATTATAATAATTCGATCTGTACTCGTTTCATCACATTGATATTGTTGTTTACATTCCGTTCAAATACCGGAGGAATGGAAAATGGCAACGGTTGGAGTGTTTCTACTCTCGAGTCCGATTTGAAGATTTGCCGAGCAGAGCTCTGCGCGAAGAAGTGGGCGCAGTTTTCTCCGTTTTATTATTGTTGCGCCTGTGCTATAATTCATTAGGATTAATTTAATGATGAATATATTTAGCTGGAGATTATTAATACGACCGATCTGGCTCATTTAACAAGTTGGATCTGATTTCGTTTTTGCGCTGCCTTTCGGAATGGTTCCCCGACGTTGAGATTGTTTCCGTCCAGAAGATTTATTTATTTTGGCGTTGTTGTTGGGGCTTTTATACGTCTGCGGGAATAGACAGAACGTCAATCTCGGTGCAGCTTGATGTATTTCTCGACCTTTTGGTTGGCATCGAGCGACTCATGAGGGGCGAGCGTTAATTAAAAACCAATTTAACCTAGTGGCGCTTTATTTTTCTTCCGAAACCGAGATTCACGATGATAGATTTGTGTTAGCAGTGAGCCGTGTTTGCACAGAGAATTCGGAATATTTCGCTGCAAACGCCAAACCAAACTCAAATATTTACCGTTTCCATGCCCACTTTTGAGCATACTAATTTTGATAAGTTGCAAACGAGTGGCGCTTATTTGGTACCGGGTGGTTAAGCCAGCTAAATCGCACCTCCTCCGCTGACAGCTCAAACTATGTTTATTCTAAGTCGTGCCTAATGTCGCGTAATGCCACCACCACGTGATGATGGATGTTAATAAGCGCACGGCGCTTGGATCGAGTTGGTTGGTCTGAAAAAAAAGACACTCCTCAGGCATTCTCTCTAAGTGTGTGTGTGTGTATGTATGTTTGCACTGCTAATCGTGCGTGGAAAATTGACTAAACAAAACAGAGGAAACAGCCAGCGCAGGCTAAGCGCAGCGCACATTGCTCCGAAGCACTGCGCCTGGCCTTTTTGCTAATTAACATGTAAATGATGAAGTCGTAGGGTAGTTTTACGCGGGAATGACCGTAATTTGCGGTAATAGCAATGTTTTAAGCAGTTTATCGACTGATCGAGCACAGTTCGTCATTATGGGTGCCTTTTTCTCTCTCTATTGATTCGGTATTTACACTGCAGCCTCATTATCGTCTGTAGCGCAAAGTCGTTGAAGAGTGCATTTTTCAGAACAGCTTGGCATTTAATGCTGTAATAGTTTTCGATTCGCATGCTAAAGGGTGTGTCACATCAAATTGCATCACGGAAAAAACGCTGTAGAAATTTAATTTTTAGGAATTATATCTTCAGCTTTCGCTTTAAAATCAGATAAGAGTGTATAGATCACGTTGACCATGCTTCACTGTCAATTTTTCGTAAATTTGGAAAAATGTCGTCGAACGAAAAAGAGCGTCGTGAATTAATCCTGTGCACTCATTTCGAGAATCCGGAGTAGTCACATCGGGACATCGGTCTGAAATTCCACATCGGGACATCGGTCTGAAATTGTCACATCGGGAATCGTCCAATCCACGGTCAGCAGAGTACTAAAACGATACTTCGAGAACCTAACCATCGACGGGAAGGTGAAGAACGGCAAAAATGGATGCTCCGTCAGTGAAAAAGATCACAAGCGCGTAGTTAAGCAGTTTAGGCGTGATCCGAGAAGTTCGGTCCGGGATGTCGCCAATAAGCTGAATTTGTCAAGTTCATTCGTCCAGCGGACCAAGCAGCGGGAGGGCCTGCGTACATACAAGGTTCAGAAGGCTCCTAACCGCGACGAAAGGTAAAACATGGTGGGGAAGACGCGAGCCCGGAAGCTGTACACCGAAATGCTGACGAAGCCGCATTGCCTGGTAATGGACGACGAAACCTACGTCAAAGCGGACTTTCGTCAGCTGCCGGGCCTGTTGTTCCTCTCCGCGGAGGACAAATTCAGCGTTCCGGAGGAGATTCGCAAGCAGAAACTATCCAAGTTTGCCAAAAAGTACATGGTGTGGAAAGCGATCTGCTCTTGCGGAAAGCGGAGTGCCCCCTTCGCGATGACCGGCACGATAAACGGGCAGGTTTACCTTAAGGAGTGCCTACAGAAGCGCTTACTACCACTATTGAAGCAGCACGAGGGCCCGACCATCTTCTGGCCGGATCTCGCTTCGTGCCACTATTCAAAGGACGTGTTGGAGTGGTACGAAGCCAACGGGGTCACCTTCGTGCCAAAGGAAATGAACCCGCCCAACGCGCCGGAGCTTCGCCCAATAGAGAAATATTGGGCGATTATGAAGCAGGCCCTCCGGAAGAACCCAAAAGTTGTCAAATCGGAGGCGGACTTCAAGAGAAAATGGATTTCTGTTAAAAAAAAACTACAACCTGACGTTGTACAGAACCTTATGGACGGGGTAAAGAGGAAGGTGCGAGCATACGGGCTTGGGCTCGAAGTATGAATAAAAAGAAAATGCCAAAAGTTGTTTAATAGTTTTTATTTTACTGTCTAAAATTTTCAAGAGGATCGGTCTACTGGGCGAATTTCTACAGCGTTTTTTCCGTGATGCAATTTGATGTGACACACCCTTTACGTGCTATAGTTCTTGTTGAACGTTTTCGATCGTCTTCCTACAAGAGATCAACTGCAGGATTTTACTTTTTGTGTGTGCAGGAATGACCAATCGATTGTGCAAAGAGTGTCGATCGGCTTCGATTGAAATAGGAAATAGGAAAAATATCAGACAAATTCACGAATACTGTTTGTATGAAAATGCTTTTTGGTTTTCCGACTGGTCTAAGCGCCTAGAGCAAGACGAGGTTTCGTGAGCTGTACGTGTTGATCCAAATTTTAATGTCACAGTGTATCAATTAAGTTCCGGGACTCAAACTGTTGTGTATACAGTTTGTTCTAACTGGCTAAAGGGTTACTGTAGAATACTATTTATAGTTTTGGAGCATGTGTCTATTTTTTTTTCAAAATATATATTTTTATCAAGGCTCATTGGCGTTAGCCTCACGGGACCGGGAGTCCAATACTTTGACAATTTTTCTTATTATCTATGTTAGTAATATGTAACCGATTACTCGCGGTTGGCTCGAGGTTAGTATTACAAGTGTTTTCGTAATTGGGATGTTGTTGTCTCCAATGCTCTGTACGTGTGCCCGACACGGGATACTTCCTATTGGGATGCAGCTGACCATTAATCAGCAACGCCCCCCTAGTCTGTAATCCATATCTAGCGTGGTGCATCTTTCTCGACTCGAGGAATCCAAGATAGAATGGTCACTAACCGGCGCAATCATCAGTTCGTGTAGAGTTGTCATGAGCGGTACAACCTTTGGCTCTTGTTGAATGATCAGTGGACAACCTTCGGCCCGTGCATCTGTAAAGAGTGTGTGTATGTATTGCCGCGACTAAGTAAAACTTTATCGATCGGATAGGAGGGATATGAAACGGGGACACAACAAAGGAAACATCATTAAACGTTGACATCGACGTTTCTGATGAACAGGTATAGATGAAGCAGAAGATCAGGATCACGGCTACCTAAGATATCCCGGACGGGGATATCCGATTGTCTGCCTTTTGCACTCAGTGCTCTAGAGAGCTGAGAGCGAGCAGCATGGAACCGGATACACGACCAGACAACATGCTCGATGTCGTGGTAGCCATCGCCACAATCACAAAGATTGTTTGCTGCGAGCCCAATGCGATAGAGATGCGCGTTTAGGTTGTAGTGATTGGACATAAGCCGAGATATCACGCGAATGAAATCACGACCTACATTCAATCCCTTAAACCAAGCTTTCGTCGAAACCTTAGGAATAATCGTGTGTAACCAGCGACCGAACTCATCTTCACTCCACATGCGCTGCCAACTAACGAGTGTGTCCTGACGAGGAATGTGAAAAAAATCATTATAGGCAATTTGCCTTTCAAAAAGTGTGCCTTCTAAAGCGCCCACCTTAGCTAGCGAGTCCGCTTTCTCATTCCCCGGAATCGAGCAATGAGAGGGAACCCATGCTAAGGTAATCTTGAATAATTTTTCGACCAAAACACTCAATAGTTGTCTTATTCTTGTTAGGAAATAAGATGAGCGTTTATCAACTTTCATTGAGCGGATTGCCTCTATTGAGCTGAGACTGTCTGAAAAAATAAAATAATGGTCGATGGGCAGTGTTTCAATGATCCCTAGAGCATAGTATATCGCACCCAATTCAGCAACATACACGGAACAAGGATCTTTGAGTTTGAAAGAGGCACTGGAATTTTCATTGAAGATGCCGAAGGCCAGTGGACCCGTTTATGAGTGAACCGTCAGTAAAGAACATTTTATCAGATCTAACTATGCCCCCATATTCTGCCGAAAATATCGGCGGAATAGAATCTGAGCGTAGATGATCTGGGATTTCATGGATTTTTTTGTCGCATGGACAGATCAAAAATGACAGAGGAATTGCAGAAGTATGGGAAGCAAACTTGGTTGGAGATGCCTGGTGCACGTCGTGGGTAAGGTACTCATGGTATAAAGACATAAAACTTGACTGAGTAATCAGTTGGAGTAGATTTTCGAAGTTATCAATCACCAATGGATTCATGATCTTGCAACGGATGAGAAATCTGTAGGATAATTCTGTGAACCGAAGAGTAAGCGGGGGTACTCCTGCCAAAACTTCGAGACTCATCGTATGTGTCGAATGCAAACACCCCATTGCTATACGCAAGCAACGATATCGTATCCTCTCCAGCTTGAGAATATGAATCCTGGCAGCTGATCGGAAGCAAAAACTGCCATATTCTAACACTGATAATATCGTTGTTTTGTATAACTGAATGAGGTCTCCTGGATGGGCACCCCACCATGTTCCGGTTATTGGCATTTCTGTTTCAAATACGCAATGTGTATTCCCCAGGTACATTTAGAGTCAAAATATACCCCAAGGTATTTGAAAAACACCGAGTGCTGGATCGTTTTGCCGGATAGGTGAAGCTGGAATTGGGCGGGTTCGTGCTTCCTAGAAAAAACGACTATTTCGGTTTTCTCCGTAGAGAATTCGATACCCAGCTTGAGAGCCCACGTGAACAGGTTGTTCAGGGTATCTTGCAAGGATTTTTGCGGAACGGCGGGATTAGTACCCGTGATGGAAATAACTCCATCGTCTGCAAGTTGTCTCAACGTACAATCTCTAGTTAGACAATCATCTATATCATTGACGTAAAAACTGTACAAGAAGGGGGCTTAGGCAGGAGCCTTGTGGTAGGCCCATAAAACTGTATCGAGAAGATTTCAAGCTGCCATGATTGAAAAACATGTGATTTTCTGACAGTAAATTGTACAGGAAATTATTCAGAATTGGTGAAAGTCCACGATTATTAAGTTTCTCTGAGAGAATTTCCATGGAAACTGAATCAAATGCCCCTTTGATATCGAGGAAAACGGAAGCCATTTGTTCTTTGCGAGCAAAAGCGATTTGGATTTCAGAAGATAGCAGCGCGAGACAATCATTCGTCCCTTTACCTCGGCGGAAGCCAAACTGCGTATTTGACAGCAAATTGTTCGCTTCAACCCACTTGTCCAAACGAAGTAGAATCATTTTCTCTAACAATTTACGAATACAGGATAACATTGCAATCGGCCTATACGAATTGTGATCGCAAGCCAGCTTGTTGGGTTTTCGTATGGCTATCACTCTCACTTGCCTCCAGTCATGCGGGACAATATTCAGCTCCAGAAACTTGTTGAACAAGCTCAGCAAACGCTGTTTCGCCAAGTCGGGAAGATTCTTCAACAAGTTGAATTTAATCTTGTCCGACCCCGGAGCTGAATTGTTACATGAGAGGAGGGCAATTGAGAATTGTACCATCGAAAAATTCTCATAGTCGCATTGGAGCGGAATGTCGCGTACGACGCTTTGTGCAGGAACAGAATCGGGACAAACCTTCCTTGCAAATTTTAAAATCCAACGGTCAGAGTATTCCTCACTTTCATTTGTATGGTTCCAGCCACGCATTTTCCTAGCCGTATTCCAAAGAGTGCTCATAGCGGTCTCCCTTGACAAACCATTGACGAATTTCCGCCAATATCCACGCTTTTTTGCTTTAATCAAACCTTTTAGTTTGGCTTCTAGAGCTTGGTACTTTAGAAACCATTCCACTAATCCAGTTTTCCTGAATTTTTTGAAAGCGGATGATTTTTCAAGGTAGACCTTTGAACATTCCTTGTCCCACCAAAGTGATGGAGGACGACGTCGGAAAGTGGTAGCAGGAACACGTTTCTTTTGAGCTTGAAGTGCGCTTTCGTAAATCAAACTCGATATAAAGTTATACTCTTCGAGTGGAGGAAGTTCATGCATTGAAACAATTGCTTCAGATATTATTTCCGCAAATTTTCTCCAGTCAATATTCTTCGTGAGGTCATACGAAATATTGACTGACTCACGAAAGCTTGATTCATTAGCGATCGATAAAATTATTGGTAGGTGATCACTACCGTGGGGATCTTGGATTACCTTCCACGTGCAATCCAGGGATAACGAAGAAGAGCAAAGTGATATGTCTAGCATGCTTGCCCGTGCAGGAGGGTTGGCTATTCTAGTTGCTTCCCCAGTATTCAAAACTGTCAATTTGAAGTTGTCGCACAGATCATAAATCAAAGTGGCACGGTTGTCATCATAGAGTGAACCCCATACTGTTCCATGGGAGTTGAGGTCACCTAAGATTAGCCGCGGCTCCGGCAGTACCTCGATGATATAAAAAAACTGATGGCGGCCAACCATAGTTCTTGGAGGAATATATATCGAGGCAATGCAGAGGTCTTTGCCATTGATTTGTGTTTGGCAAGCGACAACTTCAATGCCTGTCATCGATGGGAGAGTGACTCTATAGAAGGAGTGACATTTTTTGTTCCCAAAAAGTACGCCACCAAACGAGTCATTTCGATCGAGGCGAATAATGTTGAAATCGTGGAAATTCAGTTCGTCGGCTGAAGAAAGCCATGTTTCACAGAGGGAAAATATGTCTATGTCTATGATACCTGCAATCTAGCGAATTCGACCAGAATACAATGATTTTAATTTTGGCATAGGACTATGACTTTGATTTCTGTATAGAGGGGTCACTCCACGAAAAATGTAACGATTTATCAAGAGTTTTCAAACGCAACTCAAAATCGTTATTGCGACATATGTTATGTTATATACCATTAGACAGGAAATTCATCCAAAAATGTTTTGCTTGATACACGAACAGGAAATATAGTAAAAAAGTGAAATAATTTGACGATTAAAATGGGTGTGTTTTTTTGTCTTTCTGTCTTTCTGTCTTTCTGTCTTTCTGTCTTTCTGTCTTTCTGTCTTTCTGTCTTTCTGTCTTTCTGTCTTCCTGTCTGTCTGATTCTAAAGGACTCGGAAACTACTGAACCGATCGTCATGAAAATAGGTATGTAGGGGTTTTTGGGGCCGGGGAAATTTCTCGAGAATTAATCAAGTAAATGACACCAAATTTGCCGTGTGGAGGTTTTAGGGTGCAAGAAATTATTATATGGTGGTTAGATACCCCTTTCTCCTCTCTTAGGGGGGCTGCCATACAAATGAAGCACAAATTTCTGCATTACTCGAGAATTATTCAAGCAAATGAAACAAAATTTGACATATTGAGGTTTTAGGGTGCAATAAATGTTTCTATGGTGGTAAGACTGTGGTATACAAATGAGACACAAATTTCTACATAAATCGAGAATTAAACAAGCAAATGAAACCAAATTTGGCATGTGGAGGTTTTAGGGTGCAATACATGTTTTTACGGTGGTTAGACACTCCACGTCCCTCTCTATTCAAATTATAAATGTTAAGCCGATAGGCAGTACCTCTCTCCATTAGTCGGAAATAAAAATTGAAACACTCAAGATTTATCGTATTGAGATATCAGACAGAGTTGTTGAAATGAATAAAATGTGAATTAAAAAATTAACTGACCACGTAGATCCTCGAAATCTGAGCACACTCTATCACCCAAATCGGGGCAAATTGATCACGATTTTCAGAAAAAATGTGAATTTTACCTTTTTCAATTATTGGAACAATCGGTACTGGTGCTCAAGTCACAAAACGTTGTGAATATATTTGTTGAAAAAATTCTTTAAGCGTTAGTTTGGAGAACTTTTAGCGGAAAATGTCGAAACATAACTCGGACATTTTTCGACAAAAATGTGTTGAAATTCAATTATTACTTCACCTTCATTCAAATTCAGTCATTCAAATGGTAATTCGAGGGTCGGAGGATACAAATACTTGATTCCAGTCAGCTAAAGGTGTCGTAGCATTTGTCACATATGAACATTAGGGTGCCAATGAAATTGGTAATCTCGAATTTCAAAAAGTTAACCCATAAAAAACCCCATTTACAGCGATTACAGGGAATTTTATCACGGAGAGCAACTACGAATTGTACAGTCTACCCAAGCTCAAGCTCAAGCTCAAAAAACCCCATTTACAGCGATTTTTCGGTTTTCAAAAAACTCTAATTTTAATGTCTGCGACATTAAAAAATGAAGTCCGATTGAGCTAATATTTTGCATTGGGTATATTATCGACTCTCGTACAGAGCAATTCCACCCCAAAGCCTCTACGATTTTTTGAAAGTTGGTACAAAACTATCTAAATTACAATTCTTATTATTACATGACCAATTTAAAATACGACTGATTTTTAAAAAGGGCGTAATTAAAATGATTGATCTTACATTCGAAAAATTGTAACTTAAAAACCAGAAGTCTGATTAAAATATGATGTTTGACAAAGTTATTGGAAAATCAATAAACCGTTTGAGAAAAACCACATTTTGAATGTACTGTTGAAAAAACATTCTCAAAAATAATATTAAAAACTTTTATATCTTTATGTTGTCTATAGTAAATTCTTCTAACATATCGTCCAGGTCTTCACTTGCGTTCACGGTCACGTTCCTGAATATCCGAATCGGAACTCGATGAGATAATACTCGAAACTTTTCTTCTAACGCTTCGCACTATTCCATCGTCACTACTTCCCTCGCTTTCAGATTTACTGTTGCGCCGCCCGGTGAACATTTTGAGGATGAACAAAACACATGTGCGTCTAAGAAAAAAAAATTTGGGCCTATCCGAGTTGGGCAATTACTATTCTCATTCTCAGAAAAAAAAAAACTTGCAACGTGCTTCTTCTTTTAGCTTTTTATCTACCAAGCGCAAAGAACAATAAAAACGAATCCCGTGAAAAGTCGGAGTTGTCAAATGTAATATAGTTTGTGACGATTATTTTCCCACAAAAGTGACATATGTTCTTGGCATGATATATTCACAGAATCTTCGCAATCGATTGAACAGAATATTGCATATTCTTCAATTAAATTGCAGTTATTCATTGTCATCGAATATAGTATATAGATCAAGTACGTTCGGTTAAATTTATTTTTTTATTATCATTGGCAACATTGTACAAATGGCTGAAAAATTTTTTTTGTAAGTTTTCTAATTAGCAGTCAGTTGATTTTATTCGGATTCAACAGAAAAGTAGTCCTGAATCGAACCCGAATTCATTACTATCGTTGCCCGCTTGTTTCTCTAGCGCATCGAGAATTGAATTTGGGCCCCGCAAGAAACCCGACCGATTCGCTCTGGGCGACGGAAGTGTTAAGCCTTTCCTCAAGCATGGTGAGTAATGACAATTCTTTTATGTACTTGTATGTGTTGTAGCCATTCATCTTCCAGAAATTTTGAAACGCCTGTCGCTACTACTAGCCGATTGGCATGGTCGAACTTGGATTCCAGACATTTTGGAACTTTTCCGATGATTTTTGGAAGATTTTCGCTTTTTGTGGAAGCATTTACGGTCGAACAGGATGAACTAAACTGCGAGTTGTTGTAAATGTGAAAAAAAAAACAAAAAAGGGAACACGGAGAAAAACAAAGACAAAACTTGCTCGACACCATTCAAATACCAACGAATTACATGTTATGACATTACATCTGTGTGACACGTGTAACCCTTTTTTTCATGTCATATTGCGCTTTTATAATAATATAACATTCGATAGCAGGCTATTTCTAGTGCATTCTCACATATGTCCAGAACAACCCATCTAATAAGATAAGCAGCAAACCATATTGAAAAGAGTGCGCTTACAAGTAAACATGTGTTTTTGGTCCCCCATTTGAGCTCCCCAACGCCCTAAGAACCCAAAGCCCCAGATAGAAAAGCATATGAGATAACCGCAGGCGAAAAACCAGCAAGCAAGTGAGATTGTATAATCGTTTAGCAAATATATGATTCAATTGTTTAAATCATAACGCTTAGAGGCGTTAATTTAATAACGAATAATTTATGATCTGGCACTTATATCCCCCTAGCCTTGGTCCCAGACTGTTCAAGTGTCTCGATGGTGTTATTTATTCACGGGATCTCCTCCGGAGCACGGAAAGCAGCGAAAATTGTTGTTCGAACAGCGAAAAGTTGGCAGTTGGTTGAAGTTGGAGCGCGGAGAGAGCCCTTCCGGCGGATAATGGATACGTATATCTAACTGGCCTGGTGGATCAGGTTTCGTGTTTCGTTTGTTCTCCGGGGCGAGTGCAATTTACACGCGGTCCTGTTTATGGCCCCAACTAGCGGAATCTATTTTGTTGTTGTTGTATTGCTCTTTCGCTGCCTTACAGATTTATTCGTTATTATTAATGATAAAGATATATGTGTGGCCAATGCAATCGCGATTTGCCGTAACGAGCGTAGGTGTAAGCCTGGTAATTGACAGTTTTACAGAGAGAAATTGAATAATTTCCAAGCGCGATTTTTCTTCGTGAATACAACAGGTTTGGAGTAGATGCCAGAGGGAGCACTTAGCCGAGTGTCTTTTTCGTATGTGATGGAATGAAAGATCATTCATTTTGATCATTTTCGGAATTCCAAAAAGTTTGCAAGGAACTGACATAATAACTTAAAGGGGCTGAAAAATTGGAAAACTTGATTTTTTATTACTTTTAACATTTTTGGGTAGTTCTCCTAAAAAGTTACTGCGAGAGCTGATACATCGATAATTTTCTAGAAAACCGATCTGTAGCATTTTCTAGTATAAAACACTAATGTTGGGCACTTAAAAATTATCTGCGGTTTTTGTTCAATTTTTTAAATATTTTTTTTTCCTTATTTCAAATTAATTTTATCTATTTGTTATTGATACCTTAATGAAACTGAACAAAAAAAAGTTATTGCATAAAGTTATCGTATAGAAAATATTATGATCCCATTCAAATGGCAAACTAAATCCCGGAAATCTTGAGGTCGAACGATGATGTTCTAAGGCAGTCATACACAACCTGCGGCCCACGGGCCGGCCATCGGGTTTTACTTTTTTTAACGTAATTGTATAGGTAACAATAACGAAAACCCTAGAAACCATTACCTAGTTTTTTTAAAGTAGAACTACGTCTTCCAGTAATGGTGCATGATCATAAAACAGGGTATGTTTCATGAAATAAAAATTGTTCGTTCTACGCACAATGTGGATAGAAAAAAAAATTCCAATTTGAGCACATTCCGTTTTCAATTTATTGACTATGAACAGGCTATTCACGATTTCACAGTATTCACATTTCATTAGTCACTCAGCTAGTAATTAGATGGTGGTGTGGTTTTCCACTGACTGAGAGATTAGTTTAGTTTTTCCAAATTGCCCTTTTCAAGACTAGAAGTGAATGAACTGATAAATTTTGAAGCCCCTATAATTGAAAACAGCGCACACATTATCATGGCGGGGGGTTTGGGTTTGATTCCCGCTCTGACCGGGGGACTTTCCGTCAAAGAAAGTTCTTCCGACCTGCACTGGTACACGCGTGTTCTGGAGCTTTCCATTGAAAACACATTCAAGGCGTATTAGTTTACATAAGAAATCTCAACTAGGTACCAATAAAAATGACGCTTGTTAAAGCCTACGTTGAGACACAAAAGTTCTACTGGGCACGTCGTTTAAGAAGTTGATCAAACCATGATCATCATTATTTAAGTCACGGTCCTGCTCCAGCTAGCAGACATCAGTTTTTCTGAATGCCAATGTCAGACAGAGCTGCTAGGTACAAAGGAAGATTACTTATTGAATTAAAAACTTTCCCTCATAGCTCAAAAACTGTTTTGAAAGCAAACTTTTTTTCGCCTCATAATGCATTCTCAGAATATGCGAATAGTAAGTGTAGTGCAGAGCTTGCACTGACGGACAAAAGCAAAGCATAAGAGAAATATTAAGCAGGTAGTGGCGCGTCGGTTTTCGTACCGTTATGTAGAGATTTGTTGCGTATGATTGAATCACACACACGAATTTTTGATTTTATACGTTCCCTAACAGATAACGATGAGTGGAGAACAAATATCTAATCACCTTGGACTGTACTGTGTCTAGCAAGAAAAGAATATTCTTGATGCATACCGAGCGTGCTACATTGACAATAAAGACACACATCTCGTGTATTGTTCTCGCGAGATCAATGATGAATCATGAATCACCCATATTTATCTATTTCTACAATACCACGTAAACCCATCGACCTTTCAGCGCTATACTACATTCTACTGAAGAGTTATTTTAACCCTTTCAGGACCATAAGATGCCCAAGACTAAATATGCCAATACAACACAACATTTTAGTTATTGTGGGTGTAAAGTAAGAGACTATCACCATATCACCAACATAGCAGGGTGTATAGCTTTCCTATTATTTCATGGGAAATATTATTTCCTATGGACCATAAAACAAAATAAACGAAGAGTTAGGTTGTTACTCTCTCTGATCTCGGTCAGACGGACCTCGAGAAAATCCAAATTTGACACACCAACTTTTTCTCACTTTTTTTCACTCTTTTATTTTAATCTAACTTACAGTTTTAGGTGAGTGTGTGTTGTGTATGATGGCCAGCCTGCTTCGATGTTCTTCTGGTCTACGGTGTGATGCTTCGGGAGTGGGATGAACTGCAATGTCCTGGAAAAAAAGGTAATGAAGATGGTCGAGTTTCGAGCGACACAGCATGCTCTGCTATAACTATTTCGCAAATAGTGATGTCAGTCGTTGTGTTTATCTTTGATTGCCCACCGCATCCATGTAAAAATGCTATTTTCAGGAAGTAATTTATCAATTAAAAACGTACATTTTTGTAGAGCTCCCGCTGAATATGAGGCTAATGTGATATCGTGGAATGAATATTTGTGAAATCACGTCGAAAAAGACGGATAAAAGTGATATTTCCATGTGCGATTTTCACTCCCCCACGTTCATAGAAACAAACGAAGTTTCATGATTTTACCGTTATGAAGTTGATGTTTCGAAGGCTTTTAGTGTCGGTTTGTATGTTGTGAGATAATAATCGCCAATTAATCAAAATTTCACCGAAAATGTTACTGCTTTCGAGAACTAAGCCTACGACTGCTCTCTGGACCTTTTTACCACATGAATAATCGAAATAAGCCCCGATATAATTGTCATCTGTTAAAAAACAACCAGTTGAATGATTTCATGAGAATTTTGCCTCAAATTATCATGCAACCGTGAGTACTTTCAACATTGTTTTGTTTCTTCCATATACATTCCATATTGAATCCAAATAATTACGACACGATATTTTACTTGCCAATACAGATACACTTCGCCTACTGCTCCACCTCTATATGTACCTCATTGGATGAACTGGATTACGTTGCTGGACGTTGAGCAATTTCCGATTGCACGCGAGGCTGAACATGGCATATGCCTGTAATAATGGGTCCTAATATGCGGAATTCACAGATAAATCTTACTGCCTTTCTTCCATTTTTTTCAACTACCTGATTCTTTTAGCTGCCCTTTCTACTATCGTCTTCCACATTTTCTTGTAATTTCAGCTTCAATTTTCACTGCAACTGAAAGCTTTTCTTTTCGAATTCTAGAATTTTCACTTCTTTCAATTTTCGAGCTTCAACTCGAAGATTTATGTCCAGTTCGTCCACCCGATCATATCCATCTTTCTCATTACTCATGTCTGAATGTGTTTCTGTGTATCCTTTTCTCTGTTACCCCAACTATTATAAATCTTATAATTACGATTAATGTCATCTATGTGCTATTCTGTCGAATTTATAGGGCAAACTACACACAACGGTAACTAGATTTATCATATAGGTATTTTATTTATTGCTTTGTAATACAAAAATCATAACAAAAAATATCAGAAAAGTAAAATAAATAGTTAGTTATGGTATTCTACTAAACAATTTCGTTTACTTGTGAAGCACAAGTGGACATTGACATAACATATTAATTACGTGGTCGTTGTTAAGTCAGACCGGACCACGTTTGCCAGGTCTATTTTTTATTCGTTCATTTGCACATTTGCTGTCTTGGACAGGAAAAATGGGGGTAAGTCGTGTTAAGAAGAACTTTAATTGTATCGTTGGAAACTTATGTTTTCCAAAACTTAAAAGTAGTTTCTTCAATATACTGGTTTTCGAAATAATTGGCCAAATATTTTATAAAAATGTTTTTTACTGAAATTTAAACAAGCCGAAAAGTAGAACATTTTTATCGATGCGGCTTTAATGGGCATGTAGTGGGGGGAATATGGGCAGGCTAATAATATACGATCCGTACAAGTCTATCGCTCGCTAGAGGAATAATTTCGCTCTCTCTCAGTGTTTGTTTGTCCAGTAACTGAAATAGAACAAAAAGAGAAAGCAATGTAAAAAAGAGTGGAATAATATTCTTTTCACTTTCCATCATGCATTGGATGTGATTGTCCATTTCAACCCAATCAGGGCAATTATTTCAATAATTTAAATTAAGAGGTGAATAATCCATGAAATTTGATAGTTCTAATGGTCCCTTTTTTATTTCACAAAAAAGACGGGTGGGTAATGTCGGGGACATAACCGGAGTGACGTAGGACTATACAAAGGGGACAGCTTTTGTTAAATATATATTTTGAAATATATTGTTTTATTTTCTTCTCCTACGTGAATACCTACATATCTACCTGAAAAATGGATTAGTTTACTGTTTATTCTTTATGAATATGTTGATGGTTCTGAAAAGAACCTTGGTCTTGTGTTTTTGTTATCACTCGATATTCCCATCTTGTTCGGTTAAACCTTCCTGTTTAGCTATTGCGTTTGCCACTCGCCACAGCTTTCACAGTTGGAAAATTTCTTCCCATCCAGCTTGTGACATGTTGTTCAGTAAATTACATTTGATGCAACGTGCCGGAGAAACACTTTGCCACTCACTAAAACTAATTGTTGCCTTGATGAGCGCCGAACCGAAGCTGCTCTGTTCTTGATGCGGGTTTTCTGATTGTCGTGAGCAGCTTTGCAAGCCAACTCGAGCACTCCGACGGCCGAAACTCTATAATCGCTGTTAGGTATACTGGTGCTCCGGCACCAATCCGTTCGGCATAGTTACCCTTGCGGAGCAATCAGTGAATGCGACCAACAGGGAACTGGAGATCTGCAAGGTTCGAGTGAGACTTTGCCTTTCCCTTAACTTGTCCTCCTTTGTTACGTCCACGATGTCGATGCCGTACAACCACACGGGTTTACGGTTTGAAAGAAAATAAGATATTTTTTTGGGGTCCGCGTGTTTTATACTCTAGCGGTACACACTCACAGGATAGAGACAAATCGGCAGACTCAGCCAGAGGGGCGAGTCCAACGAGACGAAGAATGAGCGTTAAATTTACGATTTGTTCGCTCGTTGGATTCACATGCAGGCTAAAAAGGGTCCTTTTCAGGATCACAAAATTATCTTCAATCTAAAGAGTTTATTGTTTTGTTATCACTCGATATCCCCATCTTGTTCGGCTAAACCTTCCTGTTTAGCGATTTGTTGCCACTCGCCACAGCTTTCACAGTTGCAAAATTTCTTCCCATCCAGCTTTGTGACATGTTGTACAGTAAATTATATTTAATGCGCCGTGCCGAAGCACCACTCAGTGTCGCATTGGAGGTGATTTTAACCTGTAATTGAACATTTGCGATGACAGTGTCGACTTTCAATGTGGGGTCATAATTTGGATCTCTATGTTTACAAAAATGTCCAACTAAATAAGTCGCATTACATGTCCGTCCAATTAGCTAAATGTCGAACTAATTGTAAATTACTGTACTTTCAATCTGGAAACAATTTAAGAATTGGTGAAAATTGAATAATCAGGAAAGTCCCCAACTATCAATAAGCTCAGAACAACTTTCAAATTCACATACTCATCAGATCCTGGCAAACAAATTATGAAAAAATCAATTTGTGTTTTATTATTATTTTGGATAATGTTTTAGAAAGCATTGAACTGTATTTCCTAAACTCTTTTTTGGAAGGTTTAATGGCCCTGAAAAGCGCCTTGTTTTATGGAATGGTTCCAATTTAGAAAACTTAGTACTCGTGGTTTTGAAAAAAACCATTTCGAACGCCCTCGATGCCGCCTTGTTCTGGATTTGCCTCCAAAGCAGTTTGTATAAAGAACAAACTTTTTTCTTCTGCTACCTGATGCCGTTTTGCGATTGCGTTTGCCACTCGTTGCAACTGCTTGTTGTTGTCTTGATGTCCACCGAACCGAATGTGTTCTGTTCCGAATGCGGGTTTTCTTATCGTCGCGAGCAGCTTTGCCAGCTAACTCAATCACTTCGGCGGCCGAAACTATATAACGCCGGCTAGGTGGACTGGTGCACTGGTACTAACGCGCTCGGCCTAGCTACCCTTGCGGGGAACTCCAGATCAACACGGTTCGAGCGGGATTTTGCCTTTCCCTTCACTTTTCCTCCTTTTTTGGTTTGTTGATGTGTTGTGATGCGAACCGATGTGGTGTACGGTTTGAATGAGAATGATCGTTACGGAAGGAAGGAAGGTATTGTATTATAGAGACTTTAAACTTTTGCAGTTCATTCGTCTCTAGCCTTGAGAAAGGCCCTTTGAAAACTCTACTCTACTCTATTACTCTACTCCAGCGCTACCACTCGATCCCTCGCCGTCCAGCTCGTCCAGCAACGATGTTGTCCAGTCGGTGTCCACACAAAGAATGATCGTTACGGCAGCGAAGCGGGGATTTTTAAGCTGACTGGCTGGCTCGAGAATTACGCATGTGTGAGACTGCGACCAATGTTTCGTTCATTTTTTTCTTTTTCCTTTCCAATCGTGCTTCATTCTATTTCGCTGCTGCTCTGGTTGCCCGTTTTGGTCGGTACGATTTGAGGAGCACAAAATGGACCAATCAAAAATGGGCACATAGGGCATTTTAACAATGCTTGATATTTCACAATTATTCAATTACTTATCCCATGAAAATTGAAATGATATTCGTTATGATAGATGCGTAGATATATTTCCTATCAATTGATGCAAAAACCTTTGCGATCTATTGAGAAATGCTCGAGTTATAAGCGTTCCAAATCTTGCATTTTTTCCTACTTGTTCAGTGCCTAGATTTCCATTTCACACCCTATATCTTCCGGTTAGACGTAGTCCTACGTCAAAAAAAATTATAACACTGTTTGATTCCTTTCCTCCTCATCAAACCGAACTGCCTCACTCGCTCCATCTAGTCCTAAATCATATTCCTGTCCTTCCTATCTAGTGTTAGATTTAGTTATTATTCAATAGTTAGTTTTAATTATATAGCAAATGAGCTTTATTTTAAGGTGAAATTTGACTCTATAAACGTTAGGTGATAAGTAATTGAGTCTGATTAATAAAGGTTTTTGGAAAAAAAAAAATTGAAAGTCGTTATTATTCTAATCATGATCATCATTATTCAAGTCTCAAGTCTCTCTCCACCTTTATGTCGTCTGATGAAGAATGCTCCTGTATTTTACATCACATTATTTCGGATGTTCTGGGGTGTAAGTTTAAAATTTAGAAAACGAGAGCGTTTCGTTTGAGGTGCAAGATTTTGAGCGTTAATACCTCTTTGCCGGCTGTACGAAATGGTGTGGCAATCACTCTCGAAAGATAACATGTATAAGTGATATTTTTATTTATCGACTCAGAATTTTGACGTAGGACTACGTCTTTCATTTCTGTACCGGGGTGTAAGTTCAAAGTTTCTAAAACAGAAGAGTGACGCTGGACTGCAAGGTTTTGAACGTTAATACCTCTTTTCCGGCTGAACGGAGTGGTATGATAATCATTTCATTTGAAAGACAAAATGTCCACGAGTTATATGATTGTTAATTGTTGACCCGAAAACTTGTTTCAATAGCTTTAAAATGGCTTAGAAAACAGGTTATTGAAACCGTATATAAACTCTCATACGCTCTGGAAATCCATTCAGTTGATGGGGCGAAGTGAGATGAGGACGGTCGCACGCAGACGCCTATGCATTATGGTCTTCTTTTCCAAATCCATTTCTCTTCTGCAGTTGAACCGAACGGATGGGTATAAAACATGACATTTCCATTGCTTTCGTTCATTTCTACCTCTACCCTCGTACCGCGAGGACTCGAGGACGAGAGCGAGGACTTTCATTGGGACCAAGCAGACAGCTCGTAACGTGCTCCCGTGGCCGAGTGGATAGCGTCACACATTATCATGCCGGGGGTTCGGGTTCGATTCCCGTTCTAGTCGGGGGAATTTTTCGTCGAAGAAATTTTCTCCGACCTGCACTGTGGTCACGCGTATTCTAGAGCTTGCCACTTTACAGTACATTCAAGGCGTGTTATTCGGCATAGAAATCTCAACCAAGTATTAATGAACGACGCTAGTTAATGAATACGTTGAGACGGCAAAAGTTCCACAGGGAACGTTAACGCCATTCAAGAAGAAGCTATTACTCTAGCATATAATTAACGGCCCTTTTCAGGGACACCAAAATTATGCATTAGGGTTCAGAAAAGTTTTTGCAGGCTGAACTGAAAGGATCATTTAGCTATAATCGTGGTGTCGATGATAATTCCGATGTCGATGGGTGCCATTGACTATGGATTTGATAATGAAATAGATACGAAATATATGACATGATGTAGTGGATATTCCACCATATCGAAGAAATCACTTTGATGGAAGCTGCATTATAAAATTATTTGTGTACGAATGCCGCAACCGTTTGTAGTTTCTAATTGTTGGGAAAGGGCATTATTTTTGGTGAGTAATTTCAAGGAGGAATCCATTCCCCCTTTGAGCGTTAATAATTCTTTTCCGGTTAGACGAAGTGGTATGATAATCACCCTATTCGAAAGATGAATTTCTAAGATTTATATGCTTGTTACTTATTTATTGCTAAGTTAACGTTAGTCCTACGTCCACTTTGCGGTTATATCAAAGATATAACCCACTTCTAGTTTTTTTTATTTCCACAGGTCAAAAACTGGATTGAAGGCAAACCATTGAAATTATAAAATCCTATAAATATGTTTGAAAGAGTTCATCAAAGTCAAGATTGATCAGCACATGATGCATGTCACCGGAAGGCCGTGGCCAACCTCTGTATCAATTTTGCCATCGTGTTAAACGGACTTGCGAAATTTTTCGCTTCAGGAACAAGGCAAAGGGATATATTAAATAGGACTTACCGCGTCGGTTTTCATATCGTTATGTGAAGATTGGTTATGTATGAACGAATCGCATGTACGAATTATTGATTTTATGCGTTATCAAAAATATAACGGTGATGGGGGAACAAATATGTAATCGCCTAGGGCTACACTGTGTCCAGCAATAGAAGAATATTCACGATGCACACTGAGTGTGCTACGTACATTGGCAATCTATATATATAAAAATGGATTTCTGTCTGTATGTCTGATTCTTATGGACTCGGAAACTACTGAACCGATCAACATGAAAATTGGTATGTAGGGGTTTTTGGGGCCGGGGAAGGTTTTCATGATAGTTCTCATTTTTTTCATATTTTCTGTATTAACATTTATTCCATGTAACGATGAAACATGTTATTTGCTATTGGTTGAAAAATCTTGAACGAGAATTGTGTCTGAAAATAATCTGATATTATAATGATGAATTTTGTTAGAAAACTAGGAATTTTATAGTAAAAGGTAAATTCAACATGGTCGAATAGAAGATTCATCAATGAACAGTTCTGCGATTGGACCCATAAACTTGCTCATAGTATGAAAACGTGAATGTTTGAGGGTATTGATAACGAAAAAACAAATTTTAGGCGGGACGAAGTTTGCCGGGTCAGCTAGTAAGGATATAAATTGCGTCTACAGAACCACCCAAACGCGTCCTTTCCAGGACCACTAAAGTGGAGGCGATCTGGCGTAGTGGTAACATTCATGGCTCTCACGCTAAAGATCACGAGTTCAATTCTCACTCCCGACAGTCTTTCAAAAATGAAAGGTAAAAGTGACGAACCAGCCAAAAGTGTTGAAAATCACTATAATGCAGAAAAAAAGGACCACCAAAATTTTCGGCTGAAGACATATTACGGAAATTTCGATGCATTCTATGATAATTTCCGAAGTAATCAAAAAAGAATTCATTTTTATATTGGGTTGGGGAAAAAGAAATGTCGTATATTGTCAATATATGGCAACACTTAAACATATCTTGTGTTGTATTTATCGCATCGGGTCGTACTGTGCGGCTATTTAAAGACGACAATCTGCGCTACAAATGTCGTTTTGACAGTGTTGTGATTGTCCTTTTCAGTCTAAAGTTATAGCGCGTCAAAGATGGAGTCCATGGTGTAGTGGCTGTCGAAGATACATCCCGTACTGGTAAGTCAATCGTCGTGGAAACCGATAAAATCGTTGAAATCATCCCTGTAGACCGGCATGTAAGCACTCACTCGATTGGCCAGGAACTGGGTATAGACCATAAAACCGTTTGGAACCATTTGCAGAAGATTCGATTCCAAAAAAAGCTGGATGTATGGGTGCCACACGAGTTGACGCAAAAAAATCTTTCAGACCTAATCAACGCCTGCGATGCACTGCTGAAACGGAATGAACTCGACCCATTTTTGAAGAAGATGGTGACTGGTGACGAAAAGTGGATCACGTACGACAACCTAAAGCGAAAAAAGTCGTGGTCGAAGCGCAATGAGCCGGCCCAAACCATCGCCAAGCCCGGATTGACGGCCAGGAAGGTTTTGCTGTGTGTTTGGTGGGATTGGAAGGGAATCATCCACTATGAGCTGCGCAACTATGGCCAGACTCTCAACTCGGTTCTCTACTGTGAGCAGCTTGACCGTTTGAAGCAGTAAAATACCCCCGACCTGCAAGAATTTGCAACGGCAATTTCCACACGCTCCATGGATTTGAAGTATGTGTTAGGGAAACACATTTCAGCCGGAACAAAAATACCCCCGCATGTATTTGCAATGCCGATTTCCCCCAGGCACCTTAGTTTTGAAATCTCTGTTAGGGAATAAAAGCTCTCCCTACTTTCATGTATTTACAATGCCGATTTCTCCAACGCTGCTTGGTTTTGAAGTCTGTGTTAGGGAACATATTTCGGTGAGAACAAAAGTCCCCCTACTTCCATGTATTTGCAATGCCGATTTCCCCAAGGCTGCTTGGTTTTGATGACTGTGCTGGGGAAACCGCAAATCGGGCCAATCACAACGAGGCAGTCATGACGTTTAGAAAACGCTTAACAATTATTCAATTGTTTATCTAATGAAAAATAACATTTTATGAATTGCGATAGATGCGTAGAAATATTCCTTATCGTTTGATGCAAACATCTTTCCGATTCAGTAATATTCCGGTTAGACGTAGTCCCACGTCAAACAATTTTGGAGATAACTGTAAATCTCAACGTGTCATGCAATTTTAGGACTTTTGGCATCAATTTAAAAAAAAACCCGGCTTCCGCTGATTTTTCGATTTAAAAAAAATCAAATTTGAACGTCTGCGACACCAGTAAATGAAGTCCGAATGAGCTAATATTTTGCATAGGGTATATTATTGTGCAATTCAACATTTCGTAGCATGTTCCGAATGAAAAACCGAGATAACTATTTTTATTGGCACCCCATACATTTCGTTTCGCATGCCGAAAAAAAACGAAAAAGTCTCAGAGTGTCGTAAAAAATTTTTTTTTGAGATGACACTAGATCTCAAGATCTCTAGATTTGGCATAAAAATTTTTTTTTCGAAAACCCCGATTTCCTTTACCCCCCCCCACCTTGGGTGACTTTTCGATTTTCAAAAAAACTCAAACCTTGACCGCTTTGTGGCACTCTCCCTTAGCTAATATTTGGCATAGGGTGTTTTTTTCTAGGTGATGAACATTTTTTGTAGGGTAACTTTTTGAAATTATAGGGTTGATTTTTTCCCATACATTCATTGGCACCATAATGGCGGCACAATCGCTTCGTTTCGTAATTATATCAGTTTTTGTTCCAATGAAAGTGACGACGATGGCGCAAAAATGCTGTTTATATGCTATCCTTGGCTGGCTTCATGAAAGTATTCGTTGCGCTACTCTCTGCACTCAGTTCGAGACGTGAAAAGATATGCTCGCGTCGAGCGGGAAATTAGCGATTCATAGAACGAATCGAGAATATTCAGAGCTCCGTCTTGCATCTCGCTCTCCGCGAAGAAATGTTTTTATTTACCAGCAAAGCAGTTCCTTGGCGCTGTCTCTCTCTTCCACTGTTGTTTCACGCCGATAATTAATGGCGGCTATCTGCAAAGACACGTAATAAATATTTATGCAAACAATTGCAATGTGCATGTACGTTTAATTGAGCGAATAATTCATTTTTCCTGTGCCTCTCTTGGGTAGACTCGCTTCGAGACCACCCTCCGATGATGGATACGTACAGTGTGACATTATTAATTTGCTTATAATACAGTTCAGCACATCAGTATTTTTCGCAATATTGATTTTTCTTGTTTGTTGAATACGGTTCAATAATCCAATCGCTTGTGTGTGTTATAAATCGTCAAAACAAAATTTTTATTCCTATTTCTATACGATTCCGGTGGCCACTGGATTGGTTATGTCTGTTCCTGCGGACAGATGTGCGGACCAACAGAGGGTGTTGAGAAGAAGTCTTTTGTTTTTACGACATAAGCGATCTCGTTTTCCAGGCTTACCACCGATCCGGGGAGAAGCTAAAATCGTTTGCTAGCAGAATCGCAAACTTTATTTACCCCACTTACTACCGGTCGTTGATTGCTGAAGAGGAGAGAGAGCACACCGGAGGACCCTGATAACTATCTCGTGACTCGGTGTGGTTGTAGTTACTGCGAGTCATCGAGGCTCTTGGCAATTTGCAAATGTCCACCGAGATGATGACGATGATGAAGTGTCTTTATTTTATTGCAAAGATGTTCATTTGCAAGCACCCAGCAATCTCGCTGCAATTATACAACTTACTTCGGACCACGGCGAGTTCCATAGCTCGAAAAGGATATGACAATGAAAAATAATAGCGATGACGACGGAGAATAAATCATGCTTGCAGTTTATGCACCACGTTTGGATAAGTTAGAATGACGGAATTTAGGTGGGCGCTTACTTCGTGTGGATGATCCCCTCTTGTGCCGTTCCCAGTGCTCGAATCCTAATGTGTGGCTAGCTATTTCACTCACCAACGCTCTCCGGACGGTAATTGAATGTTTAATTTAGACCCCAAATCCATCCGCCTGTTCAATTAGTGATGTTTAGGTGGGGTAAATAAAACAATCATTTTCATAAAACGCTGAACGACAGACGGAGAGAGGTAAAGCGATGCTAACGCCAGCTCGTCTCGGTTTGTTTTCTTTTCAGCGGTCATGATTTACTGGCGGGTAACACCGGTGGGTTGTTTGTGGGAATATATGAGCGCCCAGCGCTTTCGTATCTGTTTGCTTACCCGCGTTTGTGTTCGATGCGCCTCGATTTGTTTGGTGCTACTTGTCAGCCAGGTGGTTAAATCAGTTTGTACACTTGCGCGATGGACGCTAATAGTTAGCAAATATTGGGTTTTCGTGATGGTCGGGAATCTGCTCCATTACAGCTTATTCTGATGAAGAAATTCTAAATCAATAGAATCACTATTTAAATAAACTCTCGAACATTTCGTTCGGTTGAAATAATTCGAACCGAATCTTCTCGCAAAAAGCTGTGAACCCCGGTGTATCTGGAATAAACGATTACCTCTTATCTCCACCTATATACTGTACATCTTCTGCTTTTGTACATATATCATCATGTCCGCACGCGTGCGTTCGTTCTGCTGCCATGAGGAACGAAATAAACCAAAAGCGAAAGGTTTGAAGCCAGTGGCTATGGTTGCATCGTTGCAATTATCAACGAATCACCGGTTATTTCCAGCAGTATACATACACACACGAATGACGTACAAGTATTGCAAAATGAATACGGTACAACTGCTATCAAATCAGCCATGTTATAAGGGAGAAGGCATTATTCGCCTCGTTTGGTACTCTCTTTCTGATCTAAATTAGCTGTACGGTCAGTGAAAAGGATGGGTTCTCAAACTGTTTTGGGCAATAGACCCCTTTTCCAGAATGAAGTGATACCATACCATAGAGTTTTTTTTTCTTATTCATACATGACATTTACCAATTTAAAAACTTTGCGGTTGATGAAATGAGAAAACTTGACATTATTTTCTCATTAAAATTTAACAAAATAAATATATACATGAACTTCAGTACTTATCAAGTGTAATTAATAACTTTTAATCCAAATTACTTATTCTAAAGCAGGTAATCAATTTTTGAAACTAACTTTAAAATCGCAAAGTAGAGATAAAAATATGTTCCCGGAAGACGTAATCCTACGTCAAAAACTATGGGTGGGTTATACCTAAAACACAATCGCAAGATTCACGTAAGACTACCGTTGCCTTTGTAGTCATCTGAGTGTATTGATTAAATTATTGTTTAAACCAGTGATTGAATGAAATAATTTCCGAATTCAGACGCAAACAAATCCCAATTCAGGTCAATTCATGCATTGTGATAGATTACTTTTTTCGTTGCAAGTCGTATGGTATGATGCCTTGTTCATTTTATTCATTTCTCGTGGACATCTAAGATATTTAAACGCCAGAATGGCTAAATGATAAATGTATTTTACATTTCCCTCTGAATTTATTGCATCTCCCAAGTGTACGTACTTCTCGAACCGCAAACTTGCTTAATTTATTGAGCTTCAGGCACTCAGTTTTAATTTTGACATGTAAGTTGAACGCATATTGTGCAATCGACGTTATCGACGTTATCGCAGCAAATTGCTATCAACATTTTACAAACGACATACGTAGAAGTTCAGAGAGTCAACAACATCAAGGGATATCTTCGAATGACTGAGTCAAAGCATTGTGTGCCGCAATGCCGATTTCCCCATGCTCATTGGTTTTGAAATCTGTGTTGGGGAAACTCATTCCGATCTGCAGAAATGTATGCGAGTACAAAATTACCCGCATCTTGCATCAAATGTGGTGAATGAACCTGGTGACTTTCTATCTAAATCCGGTTCAATATTGGTGAGTTAAAGCATTAAATCTGCGCGTTCGAACGGTTTCTTTGTTCTTCTTTAATATATCGAACATACCCTAACAACAGAGTTCCATTGCCAGGTAATGCAGAGTCGCCCAACTGGAGAGAGGATCTGTTGGTCTGTAATAACCAGTGCCACAAATTATCAAAATTTGTTCACGAATGAAGACATTAGCTTTTTCCCAGTGTCGGATGAATTCTCTTCTGTTGAAACTCAACGCCATATCTGTCATAATGAGTATAACATAAGAGTCGAGACGCGTGAACTTTGTCTGGTATATTGAACAACTAGAGCATGAACGAATTTCAGAAAGCCTGCATTCAGGCACTTCCATTACTGTCAATAATTTCAGGTGATTATCACGAACGTTAAGTTGATCTTAATCGCTTGCAGTGATTTTCTATTGAAAACGTGTTTGATTTCCATATTAAGAAACAAAGGAATCCGGAGAAGGCAACATTAGCTTCCGTTGAGCGTTGACCGTTGTGCGGTGTTGAACGGCGTTGAGCGTTCCGTTTCCGTTTCTTTTTCTTTTTTATACTGTATTATAATGACTTTCAACACTTTTTGGCTGGCTTGTCACTTCCATATTTGGAAGAATGTCGGGAGTGAGAATTGAACTCGCGATCTTTAGCGTGAAGGGTACGATCCGTTCCCGTTTCCGTTTCTGCTTTATATGATCTTTTACTATCGCCATTTCGCTCTAACACGATCTTAGTTTCTAACACTTTTTTTTATCTAACTCCACTTCACTAACTCCATTTTTGGTCTCCTAGGGCGGTTTTTAATGAACCAGAAGCCACCGAAATACGATATTCCACTTCCGCTGTTTAAGCGCTTCCATCCAATACCCATATCGTAGGGGTTTTTATATGATTGCTAGTCATTTATAGCCAGTATCATTAAACCGGAAATCAAAACAAGATTATGTTCGTTTTTCGCTCGTCTGTTATTGTCACCCATTGCCCATATAATTGGGGTGTACGCCATTTCTGGCCAATCGGGAGTAGATTCATAAAATATAGCTAGAGTTATGCCATACATTCCATTGCCAAGGTCGCCAAAAACAAGAATTTTGTATAATAAATGGCTATCCTTTACCATTAATCGATTTCACTCTCAATTAGTTGACGTTGAATTTTATGCTTTGATTTTCACTAACACGCAATGATATTCAATTTCGACGTTACGAATATAATGGCGAAAATGAAGACGCAAATGAAAAATGAACTTCATGGCAAGCTGATGTTGATGTTCATTGCACTGGTGTTCATTGATAGTGTTGTTCCATATTTATCGACTCTCGCTTGAGCAGTAGGTTGTCAATGCAAGGCAGGCTGAAATTCACCGTATTTGAATGCCGTGAACGTGAATATTTTCGGTACTGGTAATAACACCTCATCATTTCGTCTCTGGACGATGTTATGCTCGAAGTAATTATTAGTAGAAAGTACGTACCAAAGATTTTGTAGCTTATTTCACAACGCATTTTTGTGAGTTTAAGTACTAAATGTTTTAGGTATGCTCAGGAGTCTACTCATTGATAAACTTAGATATTTTTTTTTTATCCAAAATATATATTTTTATTAAGGCTCATATGGCGTCAGCCTAACGGGGCCGGGAGTTCAATATTTCGACAATGCTTGCTTACAACTATGTTAGTAATATGTAACCGATTACTCGCGGTTGGCTCGAGGTTAGTATTACAAGTGTTCTCATAATTGGTATGTTGTAGTCTTCGATGCTCTGTACGTGTGCCCGACACGGGATACCTCCTATTGGGATGCAGCTGACCATTAATCAGCAACGCCCCCCTAGTATGTACCCCATATCTAGCGTGGTGCGTCTTTCTCGACTCGAGGAATCCAGGATAGAATGGTCACTAGCCGGCGCAATCATCAGCTCGTGTAGAGTTGTCATAAGCGGTACAACCTTTGGCTCTTGTTGAATGATCAGTGGACTGCACAACCTTTGGCCCGTGTATCTGTAAAGAGTGTGTGTATGTATTGCCGCGACTAAGTAAAAGTTTATAGATCGGATAGGAGGGATATGAAACAGGGACACGACGAAGGAAACATCATTAAACGTTGACATCGGCGTTTCTGAGGAACAGGTATAGATGAAGCAGAAGATCAGGATCACGGCTACCTAAGATATCCCGGACGGGGATATCCGATTGTCTGCCTTGTGCTCTCAGTGCTCTAGAGAGCTGAGAGCGAGCAACATGGAACCGGATACACGACCAGACAACATGCTCGATGTCGTGGTAGCCATCGCCACAATCACAAAGATTGTTTGCTGCGAGCCCAATGCGATAGAGATGCGCGTTTAGGTTGTAGTGATTGGACATAAGCCGAGATATCACGCGAATGAAATCACGACCTACATTCAATCCCTTGAAACATGCACTCGTCGAGACCTTAGGGATAATCGTGTGTAACCAACGACCGAACTCATCTTCACTCCACATGCGCTGCCAACTTACGAGCGTGTGCTGACGAGGAATGTGGAAAAATTCATTATAAGCAATTTGCCTTTCAAAAAGTGTGCCTTCTGAAGCGCCCACCTTAGCTAGCGAGTCCGCTTTCTCATTCCCCGGAATCGAGCAATGAGAGGGAACCCATGCTAAGGTAATCTTGAATAATTTATATACTTGGATATAGTCACTATTGTATAGAAGTTTTACATTAGGCACCAATCAGCGCAAAAAACGAAAACAAAGAAAACCGAACATTCATAATTTTCGGTGACAAGTGGTCGGTGTTAACTCAGAGGGGACCAAGTCAAAAAAATTAAAAATTTGACCTATTGCAATCAATAGGTCAAGCATGTTGTAAGCTACATACCACATTTACAAAATTTGAAAAATCAAACGTAAAGCAGGAATAACGGATCGAAATTATTTTGAATGCTCAATGAAAATCCCTTACATCACTAAACTACAAGCTTGTTTTCCTCGAAATCATGAAAATGTCACATGGACCGATCTGACTTAACATCGACCAAGTATCCTGAAGTAATAGAAAAACGCTATAGGTACCTAAATATCCCTTAAATTATTTGTCAACCCCTTCATTTTGGTTCGCATTATTCAGCTGTGTAATCACGTTGTAATCTCTTGAATTAAATTAGTCGATGAGTGTATTATCATTCAAGCTCCAACGAATTTCAGAACGCAAATAAACATGCAACCTGAATGCAAGCTTGTTATGTTTGTTTGCACTTAAATTTGATCATGACTTCATTCGTTCTGCTAAAATAACAGTCATTATTATAACAAGTTGCTTCACGTAATACAACTTATAAAGTATCATAAAAGTTTCAAATAAAAACTTGTGTTAATTTATAGGGGTCGATTTTTAGACCTCGTCGATCCCCAAAATCAATTTTCGTTTGTGTCGACCCCATAGAAACCGAAATCGACCCAAGGGATATCGACCACTTTGAGAAACCCTGGTGTAAAGGAATTGCGTGAAATATACACGATTTGACTAACAGTAGGTTAATGTGATGGAAATTTCTGTATCATTCTATTTTGGGATTCCTGGAAGAAATCGTCAAGGAAATAAGAGCAACAGAAATAACCGCAAGGAAAAACGCGTAATGTCACAAGCAGTGTTGCCACATTTGAATCTGTACCAGAGGGTTTAAAAATGTTTCTCATCTGCACTTTTTCGTCCAAAAATCTGTACCATTGAAAATATTCGGTGTAGAAATTTAGCATGAAAAAATATTCATTTATATACTAAAAATACATACTACATTTACATTTGCAAGTCTTTCGTGTGTTTTATAATGCTTATACATAGTTTTTTTTTAAATTTAGCTTGCGTACTACAGGGTAACTTCGATATAACGAACATTTCATTTTCAAAATTGTACGTTATATCGAAGTATAAAAAAGAACTCACAAACGTAGCCTATAATCCATAGCCTTTTTCGTGATATTTCTTTTCATACTGTTGATGAAAGCTTGATTCATTTAGAATATTTTCAATGGTACAGATTTTTGGACGAAAGAGTGCAGATGAGAAACATTTTTAAACCCTCTGGTACAGATTTAAATGTGGCAACACACACAAACCAGCTGTATTTCCTAATTTATCAAAGGTACAAAACATGTTTTAGCATCACAATACAGATAGTTAATTGTTATTTCAGAAATAAAATATAAAAAAAAAATTCTTTAGACTTTGGAAATGTGTACGTTATATCGAGGTAAAATGAACGTTATAACGAGGGTACGTTATATCGAAGTTTCCCTGTATCATGAATTGAAAAATCGCTCCAAGCGATAATGCGGCGTAAAAGTCGTCATGATCTTTTCACTTTTCATTAAACAAAAGTTTTCTGCTTCTAAAAAAAACCCAGTGTATTGCTAAACCGGAATGTTTGAAGCTTCTGGTAGACAAACATGCTAGAACACTTTGAGTGCGTTTTTCTCAGTTGCTGATTTTGGAACATGGGACAGATGTGCGTAGAACGGCAGTATAGAAACCGATAATTGCGGTTCTGACCTATCCTTCGTGTTGTCAAATAAGCTGAGAATATGTTTACAGTTAAGTTATGATGAGAGAGAGTTGATGAAGAGAAAATCGAACATGTCACTTACACCACTTCATTCTGAGCCCCTTAATTCCGAACACTTTTGTCTCAATTGCATTTTTTTTAATCATAACTTTTGAACTACTGGACCGATTCAGATGATCGATAAATCAAAATAAAACCAATTAGCTGGTATTTTTTGAAAAAATGTTATGCATTTTACAGTTTTTGATTTCTTTTTACTGTATGTAATCAAGTCAAAAAAATATTTTTTTATTTGTTTAATGTTTGGATGTGTTTTTCATTTTATGAAAATAAAAGAGGAATTTGATTTTTTTTTTGACTAAATTAGTCCAACTTATACTAAATTAGTGGATTCTAATAATATTTTGGAAGTGAAAAACTCAAAAGTTAATATTTTTTAATGTGTTATTATTAATTTTATCCTTAAAATTTATATTAAACTAATTTGTTTCTATCAACTAAGTCAAAGTTCTTTAACCGCTCTATAATTTAAAAATTATAAAAATTATAAAAAAAATCAATATTTAGAAATATTAGGCTGTCAAAAAAGTCCTGCGGTTTTTTTTTTGAATTTTCATTTGTTCATAAAATTAGTTACAATCATCTGTTTTAAGTCAAATATGCGCCGTTTTGTTCGATGACTTGTTCCCAACGGGATGCCAACTTCATAATACCCCTGTTACAGAAGCTCGCTTCCTTATTGGCAAAAAACTCGGATAGCCAATTTTCACAGGCCTCTTTTGTGGCTAACTTCTGACTACCTAGCTCGTTCGCCATGGACAAAAACAGGTGGTAGTCACTTGGTGCAAGGTCCGGACTATACGGCGGATGCAAAAGAACCTCCCATCCGAGCTCCCGGAGCTTCTGGCGCGTCACCAAAGAAGTGTGTGGCCTGGCGTTGTCCTGATGGAAGACAATGCGGCCTCTGTTCATCAAAGATGGCCTCTTCTTCATGAGTGCTACCTTCAAGCGGTCCAGTTGTTGGCAGTACAGGTCCGAATTGAGCGTTTGGCCATAGGGAAGCAGCTCATAATAGATTATTCCTTGACAATCCCACCAAACACACAGCAGAACCTTCTTGGCCGTTAATGAGGGCTTGGCCACCTTCCGAGCCGCTTCAGCGGGCTTCGACCACGACCGTTTGCGCTTCACGTTGTCGTAAGTGACCCACTTTTCATCGCCAGTCACCATCCGCTTCAGAAACGGGTCGATTTTGTTGCGATTCAGCAGCGATTCACATGCGTCGATACGGTCAAAGATGTTTTTTTGCGTCAACGTGTGTGACACCCATACATCGAGCTTCTTTGTGAATCCAAGCTTCTTCAAATGCCGGTCTTTCTCGGCTAATTCAGCGATTTTGTCGCAATTTTCGACGACAGGCCTTCCGGAGCGTGGCGCATCTTCGACGACCTCTACACCAGAACGAAAACGTTGAAACCATCGTTGTGCGGTGGAAATGGAAACTGTATCGGGTCCATAAACTGCACAAATTTTATTGGCCGCTTGAGATGCATTTTTGCCTTTGTCATAGTAGTACTGTAAAATATGTCGGATTTTCTCTTTATTTGGCTCCATATTTGCGACACTATAACTCCCGAACGACTTAACCAAACAAAACACTGTCAAGGACTATATTATAGCGCGCAAAAATACCTTTCCAACAAGCTATAGTATGACTCGATACAATGAATACAACTAGAACTACGCGCTTACAACGACACCTCGCGGAAATACCGCAGGACTTTTTTGACAGCCTAATATGTTATATGTTATAAATATGTATGTACCGTGCAACAATGCTAAAATTCGTTATTTTAAGATTTTTTCGTTATTTTTGGTACAGATTCTACAGAGTACAGATTTTCATCAAAAAGGACAGATTGGTACAGATTTTTTCCATTTGAGGAATGTCTTACATTTGAACAAAGCAACATTGAGGTACATGACTACTTTTACGCCGCAGTATCGCTTGGTGCTGTCGATCATAAAAGCATTTACAATGCAATGATTGATCAGTTTCGAAAGGACGAAATTCCTTACAAGGATCGTCTGGAATGATTCGCGTCGGACGTACAGGATCCTACAATGGGAATGTACAAAATGTGGAGAATTAATTCTGTAGCCTAAAGATAAAATTACTCCGTAAGAAAATCACAATTTCAGAAAACGAGCATGTGCAGGGTTGGTGGACAAAAATTGGAAAGAATTGACGGTTCGCTCGCCTTTTCGGCGCATTGATGCCTTGTTTGGGTGACCGGAATAAATCGCCACAGTAAACAACTGCAACAGAAACAACCGCTTAGAAAAAGTGTAGTAGGCTAGAAATATTTGGCGCGGGAAAAACATCATGTGCCTCACATTTCTATTATAAATTTATTCTCTTGTTCTCGTTTTTCGAAATTTATTCTGAGGACAATGTAATGGGGACGAAGTCCCCATTTGGCGAGGATAAGGAATCGAGGCGGCCCATGCCGCCAAGATGACGCAATCCGAGTCCACCGCCGACCCGCCGTCGGAAGCGGCGGTGTCTCGCACGCAAACCTGGGATCCACTGATTGCCCGGTTAGTTTGAAACATAGGATACGATCCTTTAGCAATGTCCGACCGAGCTCTAGCGAGCGTCGGACGGTATACGTCTGCCCGGGGCGTTACGTTTGCCTGGGGCGATACGTTTGCCCGGTTAATTCTTGTTTTGAAATACAATACCGCGCCACAATATTTATAGCCTACTACACATTTTATAAGCGGTGGTTTCTGTTGCAGTCGTTTTCTGTGGCGATTTATTCCGGGAACCCTTGTTTGTAACGTTCTCACTATGCCTCACTCCTTGGCAATTGGCGAGCGATTTTCCCTGAATATAATCAGAACAAAAATAAGCTTTGAAATCGGTTCAGCGACGATACGATGAACGCTATTTTGAGATCAAACAAATTGGTCACACATCGTGGTGGCAGTTCGAATATTTAAAAAAAATATAGATGGTAATCTAGATTCAAGAAAATATGTACAAGCATCATCAAACACACGAATGACCTGAAAATGTAAATGTAGTATTTGTAGTAAATAAATGAATATTTTTTTAATGCTTATACATTATTTCTCTACAACGAATATTTTTCGATGATACAGATTTTTGGAAAACACTTACACTGCTCACAGGTTCAACAAAGGCCACTTAGTGGTCTGGATATAGGTTCCCGAATTTCAATCAGAGCATTGGAAATCCCATAAAAACAATCTATCTGTGTATTGTGCATTGTCTTCTTGAATGGCATTCACGTTCCCTGTGGAACTTTTGCCGTCTCAACGTATGCATTAACTAGCGTCAGTTAGTAATACTAAGTTGAGATTTCTTCAGCCAAATAACACGCCTTGAATGTATTCCGAGGGGCAAGCTCTAGAATACGCGTGACCACAGTGCAAGTCGAAGGAAATTTCTTTGACGAAAAATCCCTCCGACCAGAACGGGAATCGAACCCGAACACCCGGCATGATAATGTAAGACGCTAACCACTCGGCCACGGGTACACATTGTGCATTGTGAATAAGTTGATTATAGTCTCATATCTAAAACCATAAGGAATTCCGTATGAAATTTGCATGACATTCTCTGCAATAGGGCCTGAACACTTGTGTTGAAAAATAAAGTTGGGAGTTGGAATTTTATTTATTTACCCTTAAGGTTTGATTCAGTTATAATCCGAAATTACTGTTTATTTTTTTAATACCAGAGGTCGTAGTAGGCGTATCTCAAATCTTTTGACAGCAAATTGTTTGGAAAACCAGTAACTTTCGACGGTGAAAATTTCAGTTGATCCGTTTTGTTCGAAAATTCATCAAAAATGTAACGGAATAATGTTTTCAATATTTTTGAAAGAACAATAAATTAACTGTATTTCGATAAAAAAACATTTTTTTCTTCCTTCCCGAGATACAGCTGGTTTTGTGATGCCGGATTCTAAATGAATCAACAGTATGAAAGGAAACATCATGAAAAAGTTTGACCTTATCTTGTAGATGAACTATTTCATTATTATTCACTAATATTAGTCAAACAGCAACATAATGAAGTAAATGAGCTATGTTTCTAGGTTTTGTTTTATTATGCTTCGATACAACGTACAATTTTGAAAGTGGAGTGTACGTTAAATCGAAGTTCCCCTGTATATTGTTATCTGATCTAGAGGCAAGTCTGAACTAGTCCTAAAAATGAAGATGAGATACTTTTGTATTTTTTAATCGATTGTAATTACACACAAGTAATGCCGATGAGAACACTCCTCAGACTAGCGCCATGATAAATCACAAAAGAAATTACATGCGATATTGAACCTATCGAGTGATATGGAAATGTTTTGTAATACCTTCACCGCATTCATAATGGTAATTTGGCTATCCTTTGATTTAACATTCTTTTTTTTTACAACGTTCATACTCAAATGTTCCCTTCCTCGAAATTTTTACATCGCTTCTTTGTTGCAATGGGCTCCGGCTGCACGATCCGTTTCCGGATCGATGCGAGCCCTACTAATGGGTTCCAATAAATCACCGATGAAGTTATCTCGTCAACGGGGTTTCAATCACCTTTCAACGGAGACGACGAGATCCTCCGGAGCACCGCAGTAAAGCACTGATGCGTTGTTAATTGACAACTTCTCGACAGAGTCTAGGTCGCTAGACGCTAGTCGTGATGGATTAGACGAGTCTCGCCGAGTGTGGACCAGATCGCTTCGGGATGATACCGTAAGCTCGACTCGGCTCGAACGTTGATATATTTCAATTTATGTTATCTGGAACTAATAACTCAAAATGTCATCGCGGATCAACTTTTCGGGATTTTGGAAGGGATCATCGGAGACCTTTGCTGTCGGAATGCGTCAAAAAATGTCGATGCTGCTACTATCGGAATGATTTTTTTTCCGTTGCTATATGTGATTCCCGGTCGAGGAGAAGAGTAATAACCGCTCGTTTTCAGTAGACTAAAACAAATCAATAACCGTCAGCACGAAGCACGGAATACGGAATGAGTGAGCAAACAAAGAGAGCCGAGTTGAAAGAAGAATGACAATCGCATATCTTGCACAATCCAATTGTTATCCAATTGCATAGGATAACTGGTGAACCCACCACTTGAGTGCTCTGCAAATCAGTAATCGAATAAAGTTATGATTTTAATTAGTACGGGAATTTTCAAACTCTAACAAACATTTCCGCGTTTCTAACGAGTTCCACTATTTTCAATGGGACATTCATTATTATCTAGCGTGTTGTTCGCTGAAACAAAATATTTACCATTGTACTGAATCACATCATTAATCATATTAACCTTTTAGCTGGTCATTAGCATTTTTCGAATATTATTACGATTTATAGACACCGCCCGAAAACAAGACGACAGCGTCAACGCGCTTTAACGCTACTGATATTCGTTGTATCTCCCCCATTCCGAAATAAAGAAAGAAAAAACAATCTCATAAACATCTCTGGATGGAAAGTGCGCCTAGTCATCCATCCAACCGTTCACCCAGCGGACCGATCTACGATCACTCACCTACAAATGTATGCATCTCGGAGTACCTTAGCGATGCTCTTAGCTAACTTCTTCAATATCTGTATAATCCATCCATGGGGAGCTGCTGTCGCTTAGGTCTGTCCCGTCGTCAGCCGTCGAATGTCTCGATCGATCGGCCAACAACGGTCGGTATGGAAATACAAGGGGGAGAACCAAATGGAATGAATCGCACTCGGGTTGTTTAAAAGTTGCCACGAACCATCCATCCATCCATTGAAGCGAAATCAGCCGTTCGAATGGCCCAAGACCGGAGGACCACACACGTCGATTTTTGCTCCGTCCGCTTTGGTCGAGCTTTTTTCCCAGCATCCCGCGTGGTTCCTCTCACTCTCTCACTCTCTCTATCGCTCTATCTCTCGTCGGACTCACTCGGCACTGACAGTGCCCAGCAGTTCTCGCATCGTTCGGATACATGGATCGGGCACTTTGCGGAATGCGGAAAAGGGATCACGAAATAATTGGCGAAATGACATTATTCAGGTATAACTGAGGAGTTTGATTAATTGAATATGACCCTTGATTGGGATGCTGTCGATAGATGTCATATAATTTTCTAATGATTGTGAATTATCATCGTACTTATATTTAAATTTTTCACATGATTGGTGAAGTGACAAACGGCGATATCTAACAAGGAAAATGATGTTACATTGAGTAGTTCCTAGTAGAAAGTGCAATCAAATCATTTAGATTTAGAATAGTCATGCTGCACAACTAACCTGAATTCTCTTTACATCCTCTCTTGAAATTCAAATCTAGTTTTGGCACACAGACAATGTATTTCAATGTACCGCACCTAGAACAAAAAATGATTTCCCGTTGCTATAATATTTCCTTCTTAAAGTAAAAACATAACGAACAGAGGTTATTTTGAATTTGTTGAAAGCTATACAATCAAGTAAAAATTCGCGTGCTATAAAATACTGAATAATTAGACTTTTAAGTTTTTAAGTTTGGTAAAGTTTTGAAAAATATTTACAAACAGGCTATATATTTGTTCACATTATTGAATTACATGTTTATCCCAATTGAAGTTAGATACGATAAGAATGCATAAACTGTTTGATAATTTCATAGCCTTATTCCAAAACTGGTTTTTATTGAAAAACATCAGCGATCTTCGGCCTTTCGTTGTCAATCACAACTATACTATAATTGAATGCTTCAAATGTTGCTGATTTAGTTCAGTGTTTCGCTCGATAGCCGGACTGGAAAGAAAACTTCAACAGTATATTTATATTTGTTTAATCTTTTTCCTATCTAAAAAACAGTTGTCACAAATGCTTGTCTGCGGATCACTCGCGGGTGAACCTTCCGATTTGAGATGTCTTTGTTTTGTTGTATTCATCTTCATCCAAAAAACTATGCTGGCCACTAGAAAAAATGGAGTTTTTTTTAGAAGTATTGTGAAAATGTTGGAGGTGTGAACACATGGGTCTTTTAAGCAACTTTGCATACTTGAAATATTCAAAAAAGAATTAGACCGCTTGTTGAAAAGGAGCAAAAATTTTTTTCGATTTTTTTCAAAAAATATTACTCAAAAACTATAATATCCATAAAATTCTGGTCAAAGGATGAAATGAAGGAAATTGTAGAAAATTCGCAACAAACAAAAATGTTACGAGTAAAACATATTTTTTTTCAGGAGCCTTCATGCAAAAACGCCGTATGTTCCAGGAACTATAAAAGATATAAAGTTGACGTATTCGACAAAAGTTAATATTTTAAAAAGATCTAAAACTTTGTCGAATATACTTTTTCGCTATATTGACTCTAAACAATATTAGGGTTAATTGTATTTTTTTCAAAGAAAACATGAAAAAGTTGTTAGAAAAACTTTTTCCCTGTAAAAGTGTCCATCTTCCGATGTAAAAAATTGTAAAGACTATTCATATATATTTTTTGAGAATTTAAAAAAACGTTTTTGAGAAAAATGAATTTTAGTTTTTACATTTTTTTCGGCGATTTTTTTTAAATTTGGTATTTTTTTATGAAAACATCCATAGTTAATTCCACTAACACTTTTTATTCTAATTACAAAAAAGTCATGCAAATCAATTTGGCTTATTCCATCATTCCATAAAAGTGAAAAAGTTCACGCTTAACATGAATATATTCGTTTAAATCGATGTTCATAGAGTTATTATCAGCAAAATTTCTGCAAATATAAATTGTACAGCGCGATTTACAAACGAAATCGCGGTTTACAATTTCTCTGCTTATGGCAGAATTGATCCAAGGATTACCAATAATGTTTGAATGAATTGATGGATAGGAAGGGACATGTTGTGTACATTTGTTGAAAATTATAATCCAATTTTAATAAGAGTAACTTTAGTTGTAAAAACGTCTTCATTATGCTTAGTAAATACGTGTACAAACAAGTCAAATTGTTTGGCAGCATGACACGAAACTGAACGCTCATCGGGCTTATATTATGAATTAAATCAAGAGACAGGAGCTTTTATCTGATTAAGTCTAAATACTTTTGAAACATCAAGTCCAAGCGAATTTACTGACAGATTTGTGTTGCAATTGCCCAGGAAAATACATATTTGCGAAAACTTCCGACAACGAGTATTCGAGTGATTCAGTGCAATCCATTTTCGGCGGGTTGTAAAGGGCAATATGACGGATTCCGCGCCAACTGAACCTGATGTTGGCATGACCCTCTTAGAACTTAGAACTTAATTCTGGGCGTGAAGACCTTACCTAATCAAGCAACTTGGAATACTTAGTTTTCCGAAAATTTATTTAGACTAACACATGGAAAGGGGCCAAATATTTTTGACCATTTTTTTTTTAAATTTTTACTCGAAAATGGTAAATCCTACAGAATAGTGATCTATGTAAGAATTTTGGGAAAATAATTGAAAATTCAGAAAAAAAGCTGAAAACATTTTTTTTAAATCCTACATTAACAAAAACTTTTTTAATATTTTATTGAAATTAAGTTTATTTCTTCTTTCAGTACAGAAAGCCTACTCAAAATAAAAATAAATAAATAATAATAATAAAAATGTTGAATGAGTGTTTTAGAGGTCTTTATTTCAATCCAAATGTAATAAAACTTATGACATTTTTTGACATTAAATTTATTTTTATTCATCTGATCTCATACCATGCCATGTTAATGTTAATTTATATTCTAAGAGATACAATCATCATATATTTCCTATTTTTTCTTTTTATCTGACATTTTGAAGATTTTGGGATCTACTAAATTTGAAAACTTTTAGCTGCGATTCTGTTTTCATCTACAGGAATAAAGCAATGAAATTTTTGTGTTCCCGATATTGTTTTCGCGTGGTTGAATACTTTCTCAAGCTCAATTGCCTTTTTTGTATGCTGTTCTTTGGATACGTAACAGAAATTCAATTTCGTGATACATTTGTCATTTTGTTTAACTGCCCAATCATAAAGAGCTAGTGCTGTTTGGATTGTGTTCCGTAATCTCTTTGCCATTCGCTTCAGAGTCCCTCCTATTGCATCACAGGGTCCTTTCCCGTGGGAGGTGGCAAAGTAATGCCATTCTGCTTCTAGTCCGTTAACTTTTTTGAAATTACACAGACTGGCGAAATTCTTTTTGTTTTTGTAGTGCGCTGTCGATGGAGCGAACATGAGAGTCATTTGAGTAAAATCGATTATTTTTCTGACAAATTCTATCAATTTGTCTATAAACAACTGCATGGCATTAGTGACGTGTGTTAAAACTTCTGAAATAACTTTAAGGCTTACATTTTTTAGTTTACCATATTTTTTGTAGTATATTTCAAATAGATGAATAGTCGCTTGCGAGTTATTCCAGTGATAACCCTGCGCCGCATTTTAAATTATGAATGAATAATTCTCTGAAAAATCACAAATTACTATTATTCTTCCTTGCACCAAAAATTCTTTTCTTCTTTCGCAAAAAATCAGACTGCTGTTTGTAAATAACGTCATGCTCTATGAGTTTGTCTATTTTATCAACGAAATACGACACAAATTCATCGATTAATTTTAAAATCGTTCATTGAACTCAGCCATTTGTTTAAAAACGATTTCTCCTATTCCGCTGACCTATAACAGAAGAGTTGTTTCTTCATGAATTGATGATTTGGAAACACAATCCAAACAACACTAGAGCTTTATGATTGGGCAGTTAAACAAAATGACAAAATGACAAAAATGATTTGTTTGGTTAAGTCGTTCGTGAGTTATAGTGTCGCAAATATGGAGCAAAATAAAGAGAAAATCCGACATATTTTACAGTACTAAAGGGTGTGTCACATCAAATTGCATCACGGAAAAAACGCTGTAGAAATTCGCCCAGTAGACCGATCCTTTTGAAAATTTTAGACAGTAAAATAAAAACTATTAAACAACTTTTGGCATTTTCTTTTTATTCATACTTCGAGCCCTAGCCCGTATGCTCGCACCTTCCTCTTTACCCCGTCCATAAATTTCTGTACAACGTCAGGTTGTAGTTTTTTTTGAACAGAAATCCATTTTCTCTTGAAGTCCGCCTCCGATTTGACAACTTTTGGGTTCTTCCGGAGGGTCTGCTTCATAATCGCCCAATATTTCTCTATTGGGCGAAGATCCGGCGCGTTGGGCGGGTTCATTACCTTTGGCACGAAGGTAACCCCGTTGGCTTCGTACCACTCCAATACGTCCTTTGAATAGTGACACGAAGCGAGATCCGGCCAGAAGATGGTCGGGCCTTCGTGCTGCTTCAATAGTGGTAGTAAGCGCTTCTGTAGGCACTCCTTAAGGTAAACCTGCCCGTTTGCCGTGCCGGTCATCACGAAGGGGGCGCTCCGCTTTCCGCAAGAGCAGATCGCTTGCCACACCATGTACTTTTTGGCAAACTTGGATAGTTTCTGCTTGCGAATCCCCTCCGGAACGCTGGATTTGTCCTCTGCGGAGAAGAACAACAGGTCCGGCAGCTGACGAAAGTCCGCTTTGACGTAGGTTTCGTCGTCCATTACCAGGCAATGCGGCTTCGTCAGCATTTCGGTGTACAGCTTCCGGGCTCGCGTCTTCCCCACTATGTTTTGCCTTTCGTCGCGGTTAGGAGTCTTCTGAACCTTGTATGTACGCAGGCCCTCCCGCTGCTTGGTCCGCTGGACGAATGAACTTGACACATTCAGCTTATTGGCGACATCCCGGACCGAACTTCTCGGATCACGTCTAAACTGCTTAACTACGCGCTTGTGATCTTTTTCACTGACGGAGCATCCATTTTTGCCGTTCTTCACCTTCCGGTCGATGGTTAGGTTCTCGAAGTATCGTTTTATACTCTGCTGACCGTGGATTGGACGATTCCCAGCATCTTACCGATGTCCCGATGTGACAACTCCGGATTCTCGAAATGAGTGCACAGGATTAATTCACGACGCTCTTTTTCGTTCGACGACATTTTTCCAAATTCACGAAAAATTGACAGTGAAGCATGGCCAACGTGATCTATACACTCTTATCTGATTATAAGCGAAAGCTGAAGATATAATTCCTAAAAATTATATTTCTACAGCGTTTTTTCCGTGATGCAATTTGATGTGACACACCCTTTACTATGACAAAGGCAAAAATGCATCTCAAGCGGCCAATAAAATTTGTGCAGTTTATGGACCCGATACAGTTTCCTTTTCCACCGCACAACGATGGTTTCAACGTTTTCGTTCTGGTGTAGAGGTCGTCGAAGATGCGCCACGCTCCGGAAGGCCTGTCGTCGAAAATTGCGACAAAATCGCTGAATTAGCCGAGAAAGACCGGCATTTGAAGAAGCTTGGATTCACAAAGAAGCTCGATGTATGGGTGTCACACACGTTGACGCAAAAAAACATCTTTGACCGTATCGACGCATGTGAATCGCTGCTGAATCGCAACAAAATCGACCCGTTTCTGAAGTGGATGGTGACTGGCGATGAAAAGTGGGTCACTTACGACAACGTGAAGCGCAAACGGTCGTGGTCGAAGCCCGCTGAAGCGGCTCAGACGGTGGCCAAGCCCTCATTAACGGCCAAGAAGGTTCTGCTGTGTGTTTGGTGGGATTGTCAAGGAATAATCTATTATGAGCTGCTTCCCTATGGCCAAACGCTCAATTCGGACCTGTACTGCCAACAACTGGACCGCTTGAAGGTAGCACTCATGAAGAAGAGGCCATCTTTGATAAACAGAGGCCGCATTGTCTTCCATCAGGACAACGCCAGGCCACACACTTCTTTGGTGACGCGCCAGAAGCTCCGGGAGCTCGGATGGGAGGTTCTTTTGCATCCGCCGTATAGTCCGGACCTTGCACCAAGTGACTACCACCTGTTTTTGTCCATGGCGAACGAGCTAGGTAGTCAGAAGTTAGCCACAAAAGAGGCCTGTGAAAATTGGCTATCCGAGTTTTTTTGCCAATAAGGAAGCGAGCTTCTATAACAGGGGTATTATGAAGTTGGCATCTCGTTGGGAACAAGTCATCGAACAAAACGGCGCATATTTGACTTAAAACAGATGATTGTAACTAATTTTATGAACAAATGAAAATTCAAAAAAAAAATACCGCAGGACTTTTTTGACAGCCTAATATATGATCACATCGAGCGAACCCTTAGCTGTGATATCATAACAGCGGTGTGGAAGTCACCAACACCTTTGCTTAGTAATCATTGGCCCTGGACTTCACTTTCATCATCAACGAGCGCGAGGTAAGACGTTTCTCCGTTAAAACAGCTACGTTGGGTGATTCCCTAAAAAATCTATATTTATGAAACTCACAGTTTCTACCACTTTTCAACTTATTCGGTATAAATAAGCCATCCCAGATTTGATATCACAGTCTCAATCCAACAGGCTAAGCGAACGGACTATATCCATTACTAATGCTGATGCACATTCACTACACAAGCCTGTCTCGAAGAAGAAGAAGAAACCAGTTGTATCAAAGTGTGGTACACAATAAAACAGAATACACGTAACCGCTTTTGTAAACCGTGTTAGCAAAACGAATTCTGTAGTTTAAAAATCCATGGGGATATGAAAGTATTACCGACTTCCATGTATCTGAAATGACGATTTTTCCAACTTTTTGGTTTCTTCTCTTCTCTTCTTTATCTGTATTATAGTGACTTTCAACTCATTTGGCTGGTTCGTCACTTTTTACTTCCATTTTTTGGAAGAATGTCGGGAGTGAGGGTTGAACTCGTGACCTTTAGCGTGGGAGGCATGGATGTTACCACTACGCCAGATCGCCTCCACCTTTTTGGTTTCGGAATATGTATTGGGAAAACACATTCCGGATTGGAAAAAGCAAGCGAGTACAAAAGTAGCCGTAGTTTGCATCTATTTTGCAATGCCGATTTCCCCAGGATCCATATTTTTGGAATCTGTGTTAGGGAAACATTTCGATTTGCAAAAACGCAAGCGAGTACAACAGTACCCGCAGCTGGCATCTATTTTGCAATGCCGATTTCCTCAGGCTCCATGGTTTTGAAATCTGTGTAAGGGAAACATTCCGATTTGCAAAAAAAACGCAAGCGAGTACAAAAAGTACCCGGAGCTCGCTTTTTTGTTGCAGTGAAGATTCCCCCAGGATTCATGATTTTGAAGTCTGTGTTGGGGAAACATCCATCAATTCCAGCGATCGTACCTAAATCGTTGTACAATCATAACTGAGTGGATTTCCGAGCGGCACTCGTTTATATACCGATTGGGGTGATTTCAATAGCCTGTTTTGAAAGCAATTTTAGGGCTATTGAAACAAGTTTCTGGATCAAAAAGTAACAAGCATATAACGCGTAGACATTTTATCTTTCGAATGAAGTGTTTATCATACCATTTCGTTCAGTTGTTTAGGAGCTATTAACGCTCAAAATCTCGTTCTCCGGCGTAACGCTTCCGTTTTCGAAACTTTGAACTTACACCCCACGTAGTCCTACGTCAAAAGTGAAGTGTCCCTAGGGGCCGACGTTGAGCTTTTTGAGAAGAAAAGCGCTGACTGACTGGGACTGACAGTTACAAAATAAAAAAAAATGGATATATATATATATATATATATATATATATATATATATATATATATATATATATATATATATATATATATGGTTACAAAATGTGACTGAACACACTTTCGAGAATGCAATTATGAACGGAAAATAACTTTTCTATATCTGATATGTAATATGTTATATATCTAATACAGTGTCGACGTATGGTAGCGATACCATTTAAGGAGGCATATTTATATCTATCAGTTTACCGAAGGCAGTTTTAAATTGTTCAAATTTCAAATTATAGTTTTTACTACTGAAGTAGTAAAAATAACTAAGCAACCAAAAAGTCATTTAAAAATGTTCGATACATTCTAAACTAATATCCAAAGTAATGAACGAGCGGATTAAGTAATATAATTCCGTAGTTCTACTTCCAACATGCGGTCGTGTCCCAGGCACAACCTCTTACAATTGTTTCGCAATTGTATTTTAGTTTAAAGAAGACTATTGAAAACATTGAACTTAATTTGATATTTCGATCATCTGAATCGATCAGGTAGTTCAAAAGTTATGAGTTTATGAAAACTGTCATTTATGGAAAAAAGTAGATTTTTCGGACCACCCTAAAATGGAGATGGGCACCTTAATGAAATTTTTTTTTAAAAATACAGGTCTAATATTTTGCGCTAAGGAGCAAAATTACTACTTTTCACGAAAATCTGAACTATGTCGTGAGTGATTTTGGGTGATTTTTGACATGCTGTAACTTTGTGAAAAATCATTGCATACAGTCGGGATTCACATCATATCAAGCACTAACTTTCAAGTATAAGATTATTTTACGTATATATTTTTATCTTGTTGTGTACAAGTGAAGTTACGAGTCGTTCATTCTGACAGTCGCGTAGCGATTAAGCGATTAAGTGCTCCTCTGATTTATTTCAAACTTTGAAAAATCGACTAAAGAAAACGGCTGAATGTATCAATATGAAACGTTCACAGGTATCTTGGAGATACTCTAAAAACATTAAAAAAACATTTGAACTTACTGTAATATTTGCGAAATTACAAATGATTTCCTGAAACACTATAAAAACACCTTTTTTCGGAAAAGGTCTTAATTTTCGGGTGCCTCGACCGATTTGAATTTAAGCACAAAACATACAAATATAACGCGAATACATTTGGTACGATTAGTTTCTGCTGTCGGTAATTTGAATTTTTAATGTTATTCTGCTCTGTTTACAATCAGCTTTGAATATAATATTAGCTGTAAAGCTCAATGACTTTCCATCAACATTGTCATTTTTGATATCAATTCAAAGTCGAGAAAATTCTTCTACCTGCACGAGCATTTTAAAACTTATCGTCTACTCAAAACTTTTTGCCAGTATTTTAGGAACCCAATTTTGAAAATTGGACGCATTCACAATAATTTGTCAACCCAATGAACACGGTTTACAATTGGAAATCTCAAAGTACCATAAAGTATGATTCGTAGCATGGTTCCTCTGTGGTTGTAATTTTCAAAGATATAAAAACAACAACTACGAAATTCTCCGACGCAAATTCAGCAACTCTGCTAATCATCAGTCAGATTTGCTGCTGACGTGCGGAAAGCGGCTGCGAACTAGATCATCTTCGAGCGTAGATCAAAGGAAAATTTCCCCGCCCGAGAGTAAATGGGGACAAATTTAAGCATACACGAACGGTTATTTCCACTAAATAGCTGTAATGAGATCTGGAAGCTAACCACGCAAATCGGTAAGAAACGGCCTGTGGTAATGATTAACCGTTTAATTAACTAGTTGTTCTAATTGGACCACCTATTTTGATTCCCGTTCTCACCTCTCCCCTCATTATACCACTTTAGCCGCTTATTTCAATCGCTTCCATGCTGATGCTGCTAATGCTGATGATGATGATGACGATGCTCATATACGCTTTTATGTCTTCTCGAATTTCCCGCAGATCTTCTCCCTCGAAAGTGGCTGGCGGGTTTGGCTTCCCGTTTTCTTTTTCGGGCGTTTCGGTTTTGATGTTGTGGCGTTTTCAGTTTAATTCCGTTGTTGTGTTGATTTTCTTTTCCGCAAACCACATCACTCCTCGGATCTCTAACACATCAAATCACTCGTTGACTGCCGCCTTTTCATCCAAAAGGTCGTATATCACCGAGTGCAGAGAAGAGATAGGGAAAAAAATGTTGCATTCAGCACAAGTTAAGCGGAATTTGCCACCTTCCCTTGGGAATGAATGAACAAAAAAAAAATGTGTGCAGTGCTAAAAAGCGCAAGCGATGATTAATGGAGTTAAACGTTTGATTCATTAGCGGCATTAAAAATGCAATTTTTCGGCTCCGGATGCTCCGGCCCAAGCCAAACTCATCGTCGGCTGAGATCAAAATGATGGAGTGGGGGATTTAATTAATCCAAATGGCAATACACCCAAACACTCCGGCTGAGAGACTTCGCGGTCACCCTCGATTTACTGTGTGAAACAACTGTATTTAACACTCTCTGCCGGGTGGCCGGGTTTTGGGTGAGGTTCATCGCTATGTTTCGATGGTGTAAGGTTTGTAAGTTGGATTTTTTCCCGGCTCAGGTTAGTTATTGTCTCAAATCAATTTCAACTTGCTTTTTTATTCGACAACAATATTTCCTGGGTCTCATGAGGACGATCAATAAACCATGGCAAAACAAACACTATTGAAACATTTCAATGAGCCCAGTTTGGTTCCATTGCGAATACAAATATATACCTTTCCACTTAATTTCTTCAAAAGCGATCAGAAAACACCTCGGGATTATCTTCCGAGTCTTTGTGCCGCCGGCAACGGAGCGATCTCCCAAAGGACGACACATTGGCCAGGTGGTTTTGAGCTACCGTTTCTAGAGTCCCGTTTTCCCTTCATCGGGTCGCATTCGCATTGGTGCTATCGGATCGGAGATCGTTTTCAATCGAACCAGCATGACTTGCATCGCTACTGTCAAATATTTTGACTTCCACTTAAATGGATGGTAATTCTATTCCTCGTCTGCCCCCTATCCCCTGGTGCATGTGTGTGCTATTGCCTTACCTAGGCTTCAGGGAGCGCTTGTTGAGTAGTCGGATTGATTTATGAACCATTTATTTAATTGATGAGGCACTTTTGTCCCCTTACTTCCAGTGGTCAGGATGGACAAGAAGTAATTTTTTTTCTCTCTCCTGAAAGGAAAGAGGTTGGCTCTATTAGAGTGATTAAACGGTCGGGGAGTTGATAGGATCTGGATCGTGGAATCGCTTGCCGAGTGAGGACAATTCCTAATGGGGTGTGGGTTAATATGTGGCGATATCTGTGGTAATTTATTTAGGCATCGGAATAAATTTATCATTGTTTTCGGGGAAAAATGGTTTTCTAATCAACGATGAATAGTGCATTATTCAAGTAGTAAATTGGTATTTTTTCGAAAATTTTGAGATTCTAGTTCCTTTGATTATACTAAATTTCCTTCAACTTTATGTAACAATGAGCCATGTTTATGATTATTGAAAGCCCCTGTGAGTAGAACAATGCCAATGTTCTTTCTTAAGCCTATTATCTTTTCGAAAAATGTCACAATATTGGCGATCTAACGCAAAACGTAAGCGATCGGTGAGACATCTGGATTCTGGTTTTGAACTAAGAAAATGATGATAAGGTAACCTAAAATTGAAAAACAAATCACGTATGTTTTACTTCCGGACTTCCCAAGGTAGTTCTCACATGCAAGAACCATGCATTTTTCTACATGTTTTTGATGATGCTCTCGAATTTCCGTCTTTGATTCAACCATTGTCAATATTTATACAATTTTCACTATTGAAAGAGATGAGAAAATAAAATGTTATATATAGAAATGCGCAGAATTAAATTTCTTAAAAACTCATCGCAATCAAATAATCTTTTATGATTATAACATTGTAATTTATGGAAAGAACTACTAAATGTTCCATAAGCTCACATGGCAAAATTTAAAACCATCATCACTTTCACCGCAGCGCCGCCTAGGTGTAGATTTGTACGTTAGATCGCCAATAGATAATGACAAAATTCACAATAAGATAATATTTGAGGCTTCTTGTTATAGAGATGACCATCTCCTTGGGACTAGGGAAGGAAAATCTGGTCATTTTTTTAATTCTGAGAGAAAAATTTGAAGAAAAGAAACGTTAATAATAAAAATCAAAACAATGAAGGAAGAAAAAAAAACAAAAAAATATTCCTATTTGAAAGTGTATGGATTTGGGAAAATCATAAGTGAAAAAAAAGCATCGATATCACGAGTTGTCAGAACGTCGCGGATCGGAAAATTGGGTGGCATTCCATTATTGCGAAAAAAAATTATTAAAGATAACCTTTCATTTTGAATCTCATAACAAATCCTCACAATATGATCAATATCGTGATATGCTATACCACAAACGCGTCATAAATTCATGCTATAGGGACAATCGCCTAGATTGAACGCCTGACTTTAACATTTTTTTCAAAGTTTGCTATCACTTTCCGATTAAGAGTTTTACAGCGTATTGAAAAACGGAATGACAACTCGAAAAAAGAAGAAGTATGTCGGCTGGAATTTCTAAGCTCATTGTATGTGTTGACTACATACATCCTAGAGCAACATGCAAACAGCGATATTGAATCCTTTCCATATGCAAAATATGGATACAGGCAACGGATCCAAAGCAAAAACTTTCGTTTTGCATAACAGATAAAATGGTTGTTTTATACAACCTAATAAAATCCAAGTTCCTGTTCCGAACCGAAGAAAATTTATTCTTTTCTGACATTTTTGTTTCAAGTAGTCTGTTCACTACTTACCTAAAGAATACCTGAAATGAAATTAAACGAAATATGTAAATATGTAAATACTCACCTACACGATGCACTCACCATACACCTAGAAAATAAGAACACATAATTAATACTTACCAGTTTTTACACACATCACACACTGTGCGAAACCAGAGACAGGCGGTGAAACACGCCTTGTTGACAATACACAAACAACACAAAAACACATTGTAAATAGAACACAAGAGAAAACAAAAAACGAGAGACGAAATAGACAAGTTTGGATTACTAACAGCGAACGGAAGATTTGTAGTTTTTATCGCGAAAGAATGTTTTCCGAAATTCTGTGGAGGCGTTTTACGGTTTCCGAAAGGTAGTGAAAATAAGAGAAAGAAGGAGCCGCAAGTGAATAAACAAGTACTGCAGCAATCAGTGCTTGAACATAATTTGGTCCTTCGAACCGGATGAGTGTACCGCAAAGTGTAAACATTGTGTGTATAAACAAAACGGAACGATTAGAAATTCGATTTTATATCGCTTAAGTGGTGAGAAAGTGCGCAGAGAATCACCGTCCGTAGTGTCCCCACGTGATAATTCGCCATCATAAAAGTGTTCCCTCCAAGAATCCGCCATCGGGAAAAAATAAATCGCCATCGGAGTTCTTACTATTGTGCAGTGAATAAACAAGCAGCAGCAAGCAATAGTAACATTCACAGCGCCGGCTGTTTTGTTCGCTGTTTGTTTTTGTCGGTCTGCAGCGAAGACGGTGTGCCCGATAGGCGATTAAAGTGAAGAAAATATTTCTGGCAAAAGTTTTCACAAAATAAATTGAAATTGATTTCGATTGTGGAGAAGTGATTCTTGGAGGTTGAATTAGTGCGCGAACCGGGAGTGACACTACCGAAAGAAAGGAAAATGGCGGAGAGAAATAGTGCGAAAAGAAAGTTGGCCGTAGCCACCGAAGAGGAAAATAGTGTGAATGTAATTAGCGAGCTAGAGCACACCAAGGACAACATCGTCGATTCCTTGGGGTTGCTGGAGTTCTACGTGCAGGAATTCGACAAGACGGAGAAGATCCAAGGACAGGTAGGAGCGTGGGCAGAGAAGTTGGAGCAGTTCTATGATGTTTACCATCGGATCGTCGCGAAACTGGAGAGTTTCTCCACCGAAGTGGAGCCCGTTGACTTAAAAGGTGAGCGTATCGATTTTGACACCCGGTATTACGCGCTGTGCGCGTTTTACATGAGTAAATTAAAGAAATCCAGTGGTTCAGCGTCCGTAAATCCTCCCCCTCCGGTGAGACCTCTCAACATACGGCTACCGGAGTTGATTTTGCCTAAATTTAGCGGATCCGGATCCGCGCGCATCCTCGACCCGATAAAAATCAGCGAGCAGGGATACAAATACGCCTGGCGATCGTTGCGTCTGTTCGAGAATAAACGTCAGCTGATCAAATGCCACATCAAAACCCTCTTCGATACCCCAACGATGCGCAAGGAGAGCGCCGAAGAACTTCTGACCTTGGTGGACCGTTTTGAACAAAACAAATTTCCGTTCTCAAGAATTTGGGAGAACCGGCCGATCGTTGGAGTTCTCTTCTTGTTTACCTGTTGTCTGTCCGTCTCGGTCCGAGTACGTTACGCGAATGGGAGAATCACTGCGCCAAACTCGACGCCGATAACATCGCCGCTGTTCTGGGAGGTATCGCCCGAGATGTCGACCATATCAACGAGGAGTCAACAGCAATGCCTTCGAACGTTTCCATGGTCAATTACCTCCAGAATTATGATCGAGTTTTGCAAGCCGTCTCTCCTATCGTCTCCCAGTCTGCTCCACGCTCCAAGCCGCCTCGCCCTCTGCCTCCACCTACCAAGTTCACTTCGTTTCCTGCAGCAGCACAGTCCGAACCGTCCAGTTCAGCTGCAGCCAGTGTCATCCAGTCGTCGAAACCATGCGTCATATGTGCGGTCAAGCGCACTACCTCTACCAGTGTCCCGTTTCCGCAAGATGACCGTCACCCAACGATCGGAGCTCGTGCGGCGAAACCGGCTGTGTATGAACTGCATGCGTTCAAACTCTCACTATGCGAGGACCTGTTCTGCCCAGAGATGTCGTGTGTGCTCCAAGAAGCACCATACTCTTCTGCACTTGGATTCTACCGATTCAGGTGTCGGTTCTGGCAGTCAGTCTAATACCAGCTGCTGCGTGGCACTCCAGCAACAACACTCTTCTGCTCCACAAGCCCAAGTAGCATCCGTTTCGCAAACCGCGAAGTCCGCCACCACAGTCGCCGTCCAGCAACAGTCTCCCTCTACGTCGAACAACTACAACGTCAATGGCTCTTCTGGAAACCCACAGTACGCTCTCGTTACGCATTCTGCGGGGACGATTCCAGAAGCTGTCTTTCTACCAACCGCCATGATGAACATCAGGGACAGTAGAGGTCGAGTTTGCACCGTGCGCTGCTTGTTGGACTGTGCTTCTCAACGTAGTTTCGTGTCGAAGGCTGCATGTGATCGACTGCAGCCCCCACGTATTCGTCTACCGAATTCAATCACCGTCAGCGGAATCGGTAATGCTACAACATCGGTTGAGTACCAGTCCACGGTGACGATCTTCTCGCGAGTGTCGCCGTTCACCATCAAGGACACGATGTTGGTGCTGCCATTAATCACTGTGAAGCTTCCACAGTCGACGGTAGACACTCGTCACTGGTCCATTCCTCGCCATCTGGATCTTGCCGATCCTACATTTGCGGTTACTGGAAACATTGACATTATCCTGGGTGTAGCACATTTCCTCCGTGTGCTCCGTTATGGTCGTATTTCGCTTGGAGATGACTTGCCTCTGCTGCAAAGCACCGAGTTCGGTTGGGTCGTTTCCGGAAAATGTGTGCTGAACAACCACGACCACAGTGATTCGCAAAGGTGCCAGTTCAGCAACCCTTGCACCATCAACGAGCTGGTCAATCGTTTCTGGCAGCTTGGAGAGACCCAGAACAACAAGGGATGGTCACCGTCAGAACGGTACTGCGAAGAGCACTTCACCGCTAACACCGTTCGCAACGCCGATGGACGCTACGTTGTGAGATTCACTACGAGACAACCGGTACAACGCTACAAAACGTTTCTACGGGCTGGAACGTTCGCTCGCTGCAAACCCTATGAAGAAAGCGTTGTACCAGGAATTTATTCGTGAGTACCTCAACTTAGGTCATATGTACGAGGTGAAATCTGCCGAAGAGGATCTCCAGCCGCAGTATTTCCTCCCTCATCACGCTGTCATGAAGCCAGAGAGTACCATGACAAAGATGCGCGTTGTTTTCGATGCGTCGTGCCGTTCCAAGTCGGGCCTGTCGCTCAACGATGTTCTTCTCTCCGGGCCAACCATCCAAGATACTCTGGTCACAATCGTTTTACGCTTCAGATTCCACAACTACGTCGTCTCAGCTGACATTGAGAAGATGTACCGTCAAGTCATGGTCCACGAGTCAGACCAACCTTTCCAGCGAATTCTGTGGCATGACGATCCTGTTCTCCCGCTCAAGGTGTTTCAACTTCGCACTGTCACCTACGGCACCAGTAGTGCCCCGTTTCTTGCGACCAGAGTATTGTCGAAGCTCGCCGACGATGAAGAGAAGACATTCCCGCTCGCCGCATCTGCCGTACGTCACGACTTCTACGTGGACAACCTACTCACAGGTTCCGACAACGCTGGTACTCTCGCGAGCATTTCCAGGGAGATTATTGCAATGCTAGCATCTGCAGGTCTTCCTCTCCGCCAGTGGTCATCCAATTCCGTAGCTGTGTTAGACGGAATTCCACCAGAGCTGCGAGATACTGCAACATTGCGCGACTTGGACGACGACTTCTCCGTGACAGCACTTGGCCTTCGTTGGGTGCCAGAATCGGATAACCTTCTCTTCAAGACTCCAAAGTGGAAGGAACACGCAACGCCAACTAAGAGAACGGTACTTTCCGACATCAGCAGCCTTTTTGATCCACTGGGGTTGATTGGTCCGACGATTGCCAGGGCTAAAATCAAGCTTCAAGGATTGTGGAAGCTGCAGCTTGACTGGGACACACCAGTACCCGATCAGTTCGCCCACGATTGGACCTGTTTTCGGCAGAAACTCATCGCACTCGTACATGTTCGTGTTCCACGTCACGTTCTTCGTCCGGGTTACACACGCCTGGAGATTCATGGCTTCAGCGATGCTTCGGAGGACGCCTATGGCGCATGCATATATCTTCGCTCCGTTTTCGCTGCTGGAACGTGTACCGTACGTCTTCTCAGCGCAAAGATCAAAGTTGCTCCGATCCAAACGACGACTATTCCTCGCCTTGAGTTGTACGCAGCGCAGCTCCTCTCCAGACTTCTCACGAAGGTTTTGGACAGCGTCGACGTTTCAGCAACGACATACCTGTGGACTGATTCAACGATCGTGCTGAACTGGATCTTGGCCACACCGTCAACCTGGAAGACGTTTGTAGCGAACCGTGTGGCAGAAATACAAGAGCTCACGTCTCATGCTGTGTGGCACCACGTCCCGTCAGAAGATAATCTCGCAGATTTAATCTCCCGTGGAAAAGACCTCGATGAACTTCTCGACGCTTCGTTGTGGTGGAACGGACCGACGTGGTTGCACTCCGAGACTTCTCTGTGGCCCGAAACCGTACCCTATTCCAGAGCTACCACGGAGATTCTTGAGACTCGTAAGACAGTGGCCCTTCCAGTTGCTGACCAAGAACCACCCGATATCATCGATCGCTACCACAGCATTCGTCAAGTGCTCCGAGTGGCTGCCCTCCTCTGGCGATTCTGCGAAAACTGTCGTCGTCACGCACAAAACCAACCACGCGTTGTTGGACCGCTGACTCCCGAAGACATCGACCACGCCTTGCTGATGCTGATTCGCAGAGTCCAAGGGCAGTGCTTTGACATCGAGATACGGCAGCTCACTAGTTCTGGCCAGGTGGACAGAAAGTCGAAGCTCCGTTTCCTACATCCCCAGATTGTGGACGGAATAATCCGAGTTGGCGGCCGGTTGCACTTCGCGCGAATATCGATCGACGAGAGACATCCCATCGTGCTACCTGCTAACCATCGACTCACTGAGATGATCTGTCGACGAGAGCACCTCAAGACGCTGCACGCTGGTCCAGGATTGCTGCTTTCGTCCCTCCGTCAGAGATTTTGGCCTCTTGGCGGTCGGAACCTTGTGCGAAAGGTCGTTCATCGATGCGTCACGTGTACGCGAGCCAAACCTCAGTCGTTGCAGCAGCTGATGGGCAACCTTCCACCAGTTCGGGTCAACCAGGCGTACCCATTCCAAAACGTTGGTGTCGACCTTGCTGGGCCATTCTACGTTCGAACCGCGTTAAGGAACAAACGAACACCGTTTTTCAAGGCCTACATTGTGGTGTACGTCTGTATGGCTACAAAAGCTGCGCATCTCGACCTCGTCACCGATCTGACGACCGCAGCATTCATCGCCAGCCTTCGTCGATTCGTCAGTCGAAGGGGAAAGCCGAGCCACATCTTCTGCGATAATGCGACCAACTTCGTCGGTGCACAGCGACAGCTAGGGGAACTGAGGAAACTCTTCCAGTCCCAACACCATCAGGATGCTGTAGCCAGAGAGTGCACGGATGATGGAATCGAATTCCACTTCATTCCGCCCCGCTCGCCGTCGTTTGGAGGAATCTGGGAGGCATGCGTGAAGTCCGCCAAGATGCATCTGCGCAGGATTTTTGGAAATGCCCATTTGACCGAGACCGAACTCCAGACAGCTCGGTGCCAAGTTGAAACAATGCTTAACTCTTGTCCGATTACGCTAATGCCAGGCGCTCCAACAGACGAACTCTCGCTGACTCCAGGACACTTCCTGATCGGTCGGCCGCTTAACGCGCTGCCTGATCCCGATAAGACTAGCATCTCAGAGAATCGTTTGTCTCGCTGGGAACGAGTTCAGCAGTTGTCGCAGCATTTTTGGAACCGCTGGCATACTGAATACCTCACCACACTGCAACATCGATACCGGTGGACTGAAGCATTGGATAACCTTGCCGTTGGGTCCATCGTCGTCTTGAAGGATGAACAGCTACCACCGCAGAAGTGGGCCCTGGGTCGCGTGCTTAGCGTGCATCCCGGTACCGATGGCCGTGTTCGAGTAGCCACCGTGAAGACCAGCTCCGGAATCATGCAACGTGCGATCTCTAAGCTGTGCCTGCTTCCTGTTGGGATCGATCCGGAATCCGTTTCACCGACGCCAGAACTAGCTGGTCCTAGCTCAGGGTGAGAAGTCGCTAGTACGGGGTACTGGCCCAAGCTCGGGGGTATCGAGCGTTTTCCTGGTGCATCTGTAAAGAGGACAAGGCCTCGCCGTGTGGGCTTTTCGAAGCCCCCGGCTGAGACTTGACAGCAGTTAAGTACTCCCGTTTGTGTTCTCTTCCGATCGATACAACCGTGTTTAATTACAGTTTTCCATCTACTACAAGATCAACGATGCACCAGAACCCAAGACAGCGCCAGCCCTGTGAAGTAACCACATCAAAGAAGAAATGCGTTCGAGGAACATCTCTAATAAGAAAAAAAAATCTCGTCATGTGGGTTCGGTAATTCCGACCCCTTGGGGTGCGGCAACCCCGGCCATGTGACCGAGACTTAACACAAGTTAAGTTCTCCTTTTACACTACTCATTGCCAGTCGTCGTACGAATTCTTCTTCCCCACAGAAACAATCAAGGACGTTTCCATGTCGTGCGACGTCGACGATGCGTAGCCGTCTCCTGCTGAAGCAACAATACCGACCTATCCTCCAGGTCCTCCATGGAATATGATTCCACCGCTGATGTTCAAATGAACGAACGAAATTTCATTGGCGGCCGGAATGTTTACTACTTACCTAAAGAATACCTGAAATGAAATTAAACGAAATATGTAAATATGTAAATACTCACCTACACGATGCACTCACCATACACCTAGAAAATAAGAACACATAATTAATACTTACCAGTTTTTACACACATCACACACTGTGCGAAACCAGAGACAGGCGGTGAAACACGCCTTGTTGACAATACACAAACAACACAAAAACACATTGTAAATAGAACACAAGAGAAAACAAAAAACGAGAGACGAAATAGACAAGTTTGGATTACTAACAGCGAAGGGAAGATTTGTAGTTTTTATCGCGAAAGAAAGTTTTCCGAAATTCTGTGGAGACGTTTTACGGTTTCCGAAAGGTAGTGAAAATAAGAGAAAGAAGGTGCCGCAAGTGAATAAACAAGTACTGCGGCAATCAGTGCTTGAACATAGTCTATGTCTTTACCCCATGTTCCTTTGGAGTCTAACACATCGCCGTAATACTTGAATGACATCGAGTGACAAATTGTTCTATCCAAAAGTTTAAACTGTATTTGTGCAGGATGATTTTTCTTGAGAATATACCCATCTCTGTCTTTCCAGTAGAACATTCAATACCCAATCTACAGGCCCAATCGACCAAATTGTCAAGAGAATCATGCAAGGGATTATGAAGATTGGTGCTGTACTTGCCCGTTACCGATACTACACAATCATCTGCAAACTGTCTCAAAGTACAATTTCCCGATGAACAAACATCAATATCATTTACATAGAAGTTGTGAAGAATTGGACTAGAACATGAGCCTTGAGGAAGACCAATGTAGCTAACGCGCAAAACTGACGAAGAACCATGAGAAAAGCTCATATATTTTTCACGCATTAAGTTAAACAAAAAACTACTTAATTTCTGGGAAACCCGATTTAGACGAAGTTTTTGGGAAATAACTTCAATAGAAACAGGATCGAACATACCTTCGATATCTAGGAGCACCGAAACCATTTGCTGCTTACTACACAAGGAGAAGTCAACTTCTGATGAAAGAAGTGCAAGCCAATCATTAGTTCCTTTGCCTCTACTGCCGTTCTACGCATAGTTGTCCCATGCTCCAAAATCAGCAACTCGCATATTTGTCTACCAAATACTTCAATTATTTCAATTGAGCAATACACCGGGTTTTTTATAAGTACTATACTATTGTTTAATGAAATGCGATGAGATTCCCTCACTGAATCAATCATGCTTGATTAGGGGTTTAAAAATTCATGGTCTGACTGTTATTCCTAGAATATCAACATGGGACAATTGATGCTGATGTTTCTATATATACAATATTTTTTTTGTGTTTTTTCCGAAAGATTATGCATAGATACATCGTTTTATGAAGAAATGAGTGATCTGCAACAACTTCGCGGAATATAAATCTCGTTGTTATTAGACATTAGCTAACAAGGTGTACATGAACCAGAACAAACTTCTTCTTATTTGTGTGAGAATTAGTTTGTTTTTCCAAACCAGAAATGAATGCATTAGCCCTGCTGAAAGTGTGGCATGAAATTCTTGAACCGACAGTTACGATAGTTTTATTGTGTGGGCCGAATAATAATAAAATAACTTGAAACTGACATACAAGTCGCTATCGCTGCATTGAGTTAAAATTTGCACTAATATAATTGCAATTGATATTGAAATTGAAATTTAAAAAAAAACATAAACTTTTTAATAGACAATATCAGATGATGAAAATAAACCTAAATCAAATAACAAATGCAGCATTAAACAACCATACATTGTTAGCAGCGGTAAACCGCTTTTCGTCCATGCAAAAAACATCATACACACTAATTGCTCAACAAAGTTCCACAATAAGAAAAACGCCATCCCCAGCATTTGTTAGCAATTAGCGGCTTTTCTTCCTAAAACACCCCATAATTCCCCCGGTCCTTTCACACCGTCCCGCCACGCCACAATCGTTCACAAAAGGGCCCTCTAATCTGTCATTAATTAGTCAACGCACGTTTCAATCCGGTGACGCTAGTTTCAACTTTGGCGAGGTGTGAACTGAAAATTCCGCACCGCCGTCGTAGGCCAATTTCCAGAAAAGGTCCATCACGCGCACTTTCCTTTCTCCGACCAGGCCCACCGCTCCGGGTCAGACAAATTTCCCGACTTCCCATCTTAGGCGCGAAGGAATGGGAGAGGCGTCCATTTTTGCACGCAGCCGTCCAGGAAAATCACAAATTTCCCAATGCACACACATTTTTTCACACCTAGCCGACATAGGAAACTGACGGATGCTGCGCCAACGTCATTCCAAGATTGTGCCAAAGAGTCCACCATTCGGATGCGCACCCTGACGGGATCCCACAGCATCGGAGCGCAAATATTTGCCTTGCGTTTGTTTTGTTCGGGTTTGTTCAAACGCGCGGCTATAATTTGCTTCAATTAAAATTGCATTTAGGCATCGCTAATTAGCAAATCTATAAAACTGTGATGCGATGCGCCACGTCTGTGTGTCATGGGATCGCGAGAAGAGTTCCATTTTCCCGCTTGCGCTTCTTTCTTGATGCAGACAGGAAAGGTCGGGAAGGAGCAGGAGTGTGAAAAACTTTACTCGGATATTTGATTTTGTTGTAAGAGGATGAGGAAAGTGGAAAGATTCGTGAGGTGCGAGGTGTTGTTGTGGCAGTGAGTAGTTACTTCGAAGCATTAGGAAAGCTACGGTCGAACGATATAATCAGGTGTAAGTAAAAAATTGCAACTGAAATGCTGGTCAACATATTGTCGTAGCATTAACAATGGCGAAAGTAAAAACATAATCGAACATAATTAACATCAAAATTTAGAAGTTTTGAAAGTTAATTAATTTAATTCTTGACTTAAAACCAGAGATGCGATATTTTACAAAGCCGAACAGACATTACATAATTTAAAAATTTTCTCTTGCTGATCGCCGTCGTCATGTTGAAAAAGTTAGTGAATTATAAGGGTGGGATGAAATGTCTCCGAACTGGCGAAAAAAAAACATTCTTCAAATGTTTTCTCTCTTTGTTTTTCAGCATAATCTCCATCACTAGATAAACTCTTCACAACGGTTTTCTAACGCTAGTGTACTATTTTTGTAATCCGACTCGTCAAGTCGTTCAAAATTTTCTTTCGCGGCTAATTCCATTACTACTCACAATTTATTTACCCGAGAACCACGATACAGTCACTAGTGGTCTAAATCGGGTGAAAACCGTGGTTGAGAGAATAATTCGAATTTCACAGCGTCGATGTTGCCTATCGAAACGACGGTTCAGTATTCAGATAAACCTCTTGTGTCATCATTCCGTCACTGAATTAGAGCTCTCTCACGTTAAATTATACCATCAAGTCCCAAACCATGGCTCTACCTGCACAGGTAAAAGTAGTTGAATCACTCGTAAAATTAATATGTTGCAACATTCACCTCCTCCATGTTTCAGTGTTGGCTGCAAACACTTCCAATTTAGATTTTCGCATTTTGCGTGTGATACCATAAGACCAAAATAACATTATTCCAATCCCATCTGATCAAATTATCTTTTTCCCTCCAAAATTCCAATTAATAAGGTCTTTTTCTCTGAAGCCATTGTACAATGGACCAGGAGATGTATTTAAGTGGAAATTAGCATTTAGAGCTCGACAGTTATTCTCTAGACAAAAACTGTCTTAGCCAAAGTTGTTACATATGATAGAGCGCTCATTTTTATGTTATCAAAAATAAGATGACCAAACTTGTCGATGAAATACAAAATATAACTTTCTTATCTTATCTTTAGAGATAAACATAGTTCGACAATGTTGTAGTCCCAGTTATTTGAGATATCTTTGTAGAACAAAGTTTTTTTTTCTATCTCTTGAAATAACCGATATAGCGTCTTTTTTCTATGTTTTGTTAGAGTTACCATGAAAGAAAAAACTGTTTTTGGCTCTCACTTTTGTATTTCAAATTCTACATACAACTGTCAACAACTGTGGAAGACTTTTAGAGCTTATTAATACGAACATTTTGCGATGCAGAAATTGTCAATATCTCAACTTCTCTCAAAGTTATTGATATTTTTCCCCAAAAAACATGCTCTTTTCATTTGTTTGTCATTCTTTTTGGGGTGTTTTTTGACGGAATCTGAAATATAAAAGTTAAAGAAAAAAAAACAGTTTTTTCATCGTTATCCTAATTAGATAGAAAGTGCTAAAAACAACTTTGTGGGAGATATTTGTTTTTTAGAGAAAAACTGTCTTCAACAAAGTTGTTACATATGACAGAGCGCTCATTTTTATGTTATCAAAAATAGGGTAACCAAAATTGTCGATGCAATAAAAAATCTAACTTTCTTAGCTATATAGATAGAGATAAACATAGTTCGACAATGTTATAGCCCCAGTTATTTTATACAACTTTGTAGAACAAAGCTTTTTTCTATCTTTTAATATAATCGATTTAGCGCTTTTTTTCTAAGTTGCATTAGGGTGACCATGAAAAAACTGTTTTTTTTTGCTTTAACTTTTATATTTCAAACTAGCTGACCCGGCAAACTTCGTCCCGCCCAAAATTTGTTTTTTGTTATCAATACCTTCAAACATTCACGTTTTCTTACTAAGCGCCAGTCCATGGGTCCAATCGCAGAACTGTTCATTGATTAATCTTCTAATCGACCCCGTTGAATTTATCTTTTACTAAAAAATTCCTAGTACTTCTACCAAAACTCATCATTTTAATATCAGATTATTTTCAGACACAATTCTCTTTCAAGATTTTTCAACCACTTGCAAATAACATGTTTCTCCGTTACATGCAATAAATGTTTGATATAGAAAATATGATAGAATAAAGACAGACCCCTAACCTCTTTTCTTCAGAAATTTGTTTGTCATTTGTATGACAGCCCACCCTAAGAGAGGTTTCAGGAGTGTCGAACCACCATACAAAACATTTATTGCATCCTAAAACTTCCACATGCCAGATTTGGTTCGTTTGCTAGAGAAGTTCTCGAGTTATGCAGAAATTTGTGTTTCATTTGTATGGCAGCCCCTCCCTAAGAGAGAGGGGTGGAGTGTCTCATCACCATAGAAACCTTCATATGCGTAATTTGGTTTCATTTTCTTGGTTTTTTGTGTTTCATTTGTATGACAGCTCCATCCCCCCCCCCCCCTTAGGGAGGAGTATCTTACCACCATAGAATCATTTATTGCACTCTTAAACCTCCTTATGCTTAACTTGGTTTCATATGCTTGATTAATTCTCGAGTAATGCAGAAATTTGTGTTTCATTTGTAAGGCAGAACCCATAAACCCATAAACCCTGTTTATGAAGTTTATTTGTCACTGTTTAAGGTATCACATGGATGGAAAACTCACTCTCTATTTGTTTTGAAATTTTAGATGCTGATAAATCTCGAATTTGATTGACTTTTAAAACGATAGCCCTGTAAATTTGAAAAACTGTTTGCTCATTGAAGGGACGCCCTGATTGCGTTACTGGTATGGAAGGACCACTCCTTTCAAGTTTTTGAGCTATTTTAGCAATCGTATCCTTGTTTAGTTGGGCAGTATTCGCCATTTGACGACAACTTTTGTTGGTGACATGGAGTTCTGTTAGATGTTTTCGGACTCTTGGAGAAAATTGTTAGTTTTGACATTTTGAAACAAACTAACACCGACTTTGACAGCGAAACCTTACAAAAGAGGAAATAACAACTGTACTCAATGTTAACATTTAACAAGTGACAGTAACGGCGCAGAACACAACAAGATGGTACCATAAATCGGAGGCAAATTGATCACGATTTTCAGAAAAATGTAAATATTTCCGAAATGTTTTGCTTAAACTATACCCTACAATTTTTAAAAACAGTACCGATGCGAAAGTCACACAACTTTATGAAATGTTTCGTTGAAAAATTTCTTTAACCAATAGTTTGGAAAATTTTTAGTGGAAAATTTCAAAACGTACCTTTGAGGTGAAATTGATCAATCTATATTGACGTGGGACTACGTCTAACCGGAATATATGGAGGGTAAAATGAAAACCTAAACACAGAACATGCAGGAAAAAATGAAAGATTTCGAATGCTTATAGCTCGAACATTTCGTACTGGATAGGAGAGATGTTTGCATCACTTGATAGGGAACATTTCTACGCATCTATCGCAACTAACAAAATGTTGTTTTTCATTAGATAAACAATTGAATAACTGTAAAATATTAGGCGTTATCTAAACGCCCTAACAGCATCGTTTTGATTGGCCCTATTTACGGTTTCCCTAACACAGCCATCAAAACCAAGCAGCCTTGGGGAAATCGGCATTGCAAATACATGAAAGTAGGGGGACTTTTGTTCTCATCGAAAAATGTTCCCTAATACAGACTTCAAATCCATGAAGCGTGGGGAAATCGGCATTGCGAATTCATACAAATCGGGGGTATTTTTGTTCCGATTGAAATGTGTTTCCCTAACACAGACTTCAAAACCGAGGTTTCTGGGGAAATCGGCTCTGCAAATAAATGCAAACAGCGAGTACTTTTGTCCTCGCTTGCCTTTGTGCAGAGTGGAATATGTCTGTCCTAACATGATCTTCTAAACTTAGGAACCTGGGAAAATCGTGCAGCCACTAGAAGCGAATGAACTTCCCAGTTTCAAGCAAATTCGAGATTCGAGAAGTATGTACACTTTTGGGATGTAAACTTCAGAGGGAAATGTAAAATAAAATAATCGTTTGATAATTTTTTTTTGTCTTTATTGGAAAGATTTTCAGCCTTAGGCTGGTTCATCAAACGTTTGATAATTCTTCCGTACATATATTTTGTTCTAGTCATCATACCAAACGTAAAAGGTCCGTCATTAAATTTACTTGTAACGAAGAACAATCAATCACAATAAAAGATTGACTTTACACGGCATTTGTTCATTTTTTTCACTCACAGAGCAAATATATTGAACTCAATTGAATTTGGAAACTGTTTCATTCAATCAAGAATTTAATCAATACAAACGAATGATTGCTAAGCTAAGGTAGTTCCACGTGAACCTTGCGGTTATATCATAGATATAACCCACTCATTTTTTTCATAATTTTCTAGTGTGATTTGCGCTAAAATGTGTGGAAATCAAATTATTTTTTACATATGGTAATATAAATGGAACATATCCGAGTTAGGACAATTAGGTCATATAGGCTTAAATTCATCACAAACTAACTAGTTTTGAAAAATCAAGAAGTTTTATACTGTAGGTTCTTTTTGTTTTTTTTTATTATTTATTTATATAGATAGACGATATGGAATGCGTTATTTCGCCTGAAAATCCATTTCAACTTTCGAACAAAGATCAATTCCGTTAGCGCAAACATCAAATGGACCGACAACGCTTATCATGATGTGATTGTAGAATATATGGGAATTAAATTTTCCGAAGTTTTCGATCTTCTTTCCTTACTTCAGAGTTTTCTGAAAAATTTCCGATTTTATCTTCGCTATATTGATCTACAAGAAGAAACGAATACAATAAAATAAAGACGGCTCAATTTGGGCCATTCCTTCCTCGGGTTTTGCGCTTACCAACACATCTGGCCTTCCATTATTTTTTATACAGATTTCTTGGACGATCCATGCGATGAAAATGTTTCGGAACTGATGGCCTCTGTTTTACGAGCACAGGAGATTTTTTGGCAGTTTTCAAGTCTTTAAACATCATGTGAGAACCAATCAAGCAAATAGAACCAAGGGCATAACGGGGTAAGGAAGTGAAAAATGCCCCCAGACCAAATCTTTTTTTGAACCCCTATGTGGATCACCATAGGATCTATCGTAAAAACGTACTTTTCAATTTTTTGCACGCCATTCTCGATAGCTTCAAGGTGAAAATTTGAGAAAAATAATAAAAGTGCATCTTACTATGGTATATCGAGAGATATTATAAAAAAAAAATTCATCAAAAATTAAAGTACTAAAAAATAAAAATATCTTGAAATATTGAAATTTTTTTTGGGGATCAAGATATTCAGTACTATACTAATTCGTATTTAAATGTGTTTCTACGTCTTTTCTCGATATGTGTGATTTTTTTTCAGAGTTTTAGCAGTGTTGCGTGGTACAAAAAAAATATTTCTAAAATTAGAAATTTCTTACAATTTTGAGACCCATTAAGGTTCAATTTATATGTTTTATATGTGTATGTTTATTTGTTTGTGTATGTGTTTTTAATATTGATGATCTTTTTTCGAAGTATTTCGAGAACTGCGCGGTACGAGAATACGTAATAAATTTAATAATTGTAATAATTCTTATTTATTGAAATGTTTTGTAATTTTGTAATTTTTTTTTTATTTTCCTAGAATCTTTTATTTTTTATTCCTTCCTCTCACCCCCATCTCTAAAGAAATCATACTGAAGCTTTCTAGAGTTGGTCACCTTTTTTTAACAAGACACTACAATACAGAGGTAAGTTGGCAAACCATAACCATTGAGATAGTAGTTGGATCCCAGTGAATTCATATTCTGTTCGGATCTTTTCGTGTATTGTGCAGTAAAGTTCTGTTCGCCTACAGAAAACGAACAATTTGATGTAGCGAAATTGTAAGTTTGATAACAATAAAAGAAAATTAATTGCAATTTAATTTTTGCGTGTTTTGTGGGGTGACATGGACACGTTTCTGTGGGGTGAATTGGTCCCACAGGTTTGAGACTTTTCTTTGGTCTAATTGATTCCAGATGCCGCTAAAATTGCGGACAGACAACGTTGGAAGAAGGAGGAGCTTGAAAGAGCAACGCAGGCTATCGAGAACGGATTTTCTTTGACCAAGCATCAAAAGTGTTTGAAAATGCTCGACCAACAGTGAAAAGATTCATGCAGACTTTGAGATGGTGTCAATCCAACTTTTCTGGTCTGGAATCGGGCCTAGACAACTGATATCGATCCCAAAACATTGTTACTGATTGTAACATTATCCCAAAATACTTTACATAAACATAAGTATGTTTTTTTCGATGAAACACACACTGGACCAAATCACCCCGCATCAAATTTTAATGTCCAAAAATCATCTCTTTTATTTTATGATATACTTGGTAGATTGAAGCTTTATATAAGGATTAAACATTATTTATTGAGAGAAAACAAGTGTAGCTCAGTATACAATGTGACATTTTTTATTTAGACCGTATTGGTTTGGAAATAATAGGCGATTTGCTAAGGTGGTCCAAATTCCCCCCTTTTCCCCTACATTTGATATCTGTGGATCAGGACATGTTGTTATTTTCTTTCTAGGTGAATGGAAAAACATGTATTTGGTCTTCGCCAGGTTGAGTGACAATAGATTTGCCTGAAAGTAATCCCCAAGGAGAGATAGATTATACTCTATATGTGACACATATTGCTGCCTACCAGTTAAGTAACTGCCCACTAAATCATTAGCTACACCTCGGATTCCGTGAGTGTTCAGCTTATTCAATAGTATATTATGATCGATTATGTCAAAGGCTTTTTTAAGGTCTAAAAAGAGTGCGCCAACCATCATCTTTCGATCAATACCACTAGTGGTTTCGTCTACAAGCTCAGTGACTGCTATTGTTGTACTACAGCCTCGCCTGAAACCGTACTGAAATTTATAGAAGACTTTATTTATATCGAGGAATTCGCACAACCTGTTCACAAGCATTCTTTCAAAAATCTTGTTGAATACAGACAGCGTAGAAATCGGTCGATAGTTGCATGGATTCCAAGGTTCACGGGATTTGAAGACTGGTACTACTCTGGCCACCTTAAGACAATTCGGTATTGTATTCGGGTATTCGAAAAAAGAGCTCCAAATCTTATCACTAGCGCTATGAAACATATCGTGACAAATAAGAAAATTAGATAATTTTTCTGAATCACTATGAGAGCTATGGCTAAAATTTAGTTTTTATTCTACGACATTCTCAATTTGGAAAAGAAAATATGGAAAAAATACTCATAGTACATCTTACTATGATAAAATTATCATCGAAAATTCACATTTTTTTTGCATTTCGATTTTTTTTAATGAAGTTGGATAATTCTATAAATAGATCAGAAGTTGTAGTCTTATGAAAAAAATAGTACGTTCAATCCTCGATACATTATGAAGAAAATGCCAATAAATATAAATAAAAACCCGGATGAACACAATTCAAAGCAGTACTGTGTCTCAAAACATAATTTAATAATTCCAAAATTTCAAATTACCAGAAAATTGTACCGCACAATGCTCTAAAATTCTGAAAAAAAATAACATATCAAAACATTTAAATAAAAATTATGTTTTCAAGGATCTAAACATAAAAATAAACACAAAATTTTGAAATACCAAAATGATTATTTTTTTTAATTCAAAAAAAAATATTTTCTAAAAATATTGTTTATGATGTGTCGCGGTAAACCATAGTAAACGTAGAGGAGATGTGTCTAAAACGCGCCTGCCGGGCAATTTGACCCGCCTGATTTCCTCGTAAACCAGCAAGAATAGAAATGCAATGGTTATAGGCAATCGTGCTTGTCAATGATAGAATCCTACCATGCAAGTTTTACATTTGTAACAAGCTTTAAAAAAAATAAGAAAAATAATTTTCTTTGGCAGCGAGCGATTTTCGATGTAATTTTCTACATCATTTCTATAAGGTTTTTGATGCTTGAAACCGATTCAGAGGCGATAACTGTGGGTCATATTTATTGAGTCGAGTTCCCAGTAGATATCTCAGATGAAGAAAATAGTAAGAAAGGATTCATTTCCTTCTCAATTTGATATTTTCCGCATCAGCTTACCATCGGGCAGTATGGCATACCCTCGATCGGGGCAATTTGTTCGCTTTCGGCCGTAAACATTCTCACGAGAGAAATAGCTTGTATGTGAGGGATGCCAGATGATTTTTTTCAAATATCTCTGCATGGCACGAATAAATGTATTCAAATGTAATCATAATGAACAAAAACGAGCCAACCATCACGATATTTCCAAATCATGTTCGATAAATCACACAAACAATTGTTTTCACATACTTTGAAATGACTTCAGTATGTTTACACAAAATTAAATGTTTTCAAAACGAATACATGTCTTCACATGTCATCTGGCATCTATATTATGTGCTCACAGAATGCAGGAAAACAAGAGCGCTTACTGCAGAATTAATGCACGAATACTGGGAGAACACGCTAAACCGGAGAAACGGTTTCTTCTCTTCGCTGGTGGGTATGAAGGGAATAGATAGATAGAATCTCTCATTCATACAAGCTGTTTCTCTGAGCATTATAGGCTCTGAGAGAAGCAACTTAGGATCATATTATACTTCTGCTGGGCCATTGATTGGAAATTTAGAATTTGGGCGCCTTACAAAATAAAGTTCGCAGTACTTTTGTTATTTAGTATCTAAAATACAGAACGATTACAGTTGACTGAGAGTTAACTAATCTACGTACTGACGTAGTTGTTACCATAAATTTTAAGAGCATGGTCAAAATAAACCCATTCTCGTTTAGGGGGTGCGCATTACGCACTTCTTTTATACTTTGAGTGTTTTCTCGAATTTTCATTTCTAAGCCTATTGAGCATGGTGTGAAAAAAGGTAAACTACGTTTTTCACTATAGCTATAGTGAGTCATATAGGGATTCAGAAAAATTACCTAATTTTCAAATTTGTCACTTTATACAACATTTTCCGTAGCGCTGGCGATAAGGTTTGGGGGCACTTTTCACAAACACATGAATGCAATACAATTATAGATTTTATACAAAATATTGGAAAATAAACAAAATAGAAATAATAAAAAATTACTGGATATTTTCGTACCGCGGTTCTCGGAATTTTCAGAGAAAAAAAACTATGCGTGGGTTATACCTATGATGTAACCGCAAGCTTGACGTAGGGCTGCCGTTGGCTTAGTAATCATTTGTGTTTTTTTAATTAGCAATAATCGCACCTCGGAGGTTCCTCGTTGGGCACTGATATCGCCGCTGCGCAGAGCTATCTTTTGTGTGCATTGATTGAATTATTGATTAAACTAGTGAATGAATGAAACAATTTACGAATTTAATTGAAAACAAATCCCAATTTAGGTCAATTCATGCATTATGGTAGTGGTTATCGCAACAAATAGTTATCAACATTTTGCCTAATCATCAAACGGTATGTCACATAATGTGAGCTGAGCATGAAGGGATATCTTCCAATGCAGTATTGAATAAACGAGCCAAAGCGTTGCATTTGTACTCGATTTTGTAGACCGTGTTAGCAAAACGACTTCTGGATTGTAAAAATGCATGGGGGTATAAAAGTATTGTCGACATGCATGTATCTGCAATGCCGATTTTCCCAACTTCTTGGTTTCGGAATCTGCGTTGGGAAAACACATTTTGTTTGCAATCGAGTACAAAAGTACTCGCACCTTGCATCTAATTTACAATGCCAATTTCACCAGACTCCATGGTTTTAAAGTCTGTGTTAGCGAAACTCATTCCGTTCGGCAGAAATGCATGAGAATACAAAAGTACCCGCGCCATGCATATATTATGCCATGCTGATTTCCCCTGGGTCATTGCATTTGTGTTGGAGAAACTCATATTGGTCCGCAGAAATGCATGTGGGTAGAAAAGTTCCCGCTCCTTGCATTTATTTTGCAAAGCCGATTTCCCTTGGCTCCATGGTTTTAAAATTTGTGTTAGGGAAACATTCCGATTTGCAGAAATGCAAACGAGTACAAAAGTACCAGCCCCTTGCGTCTATTTGCAATGCCTATTTCACCAGACTCCATGGTTTCAAAATCTGTGTTAGGAAAACGTTCCGATTTGCAGAAACGCAAACGAGTACAAAAGTACCCGCAGCATGCATCTATTATGCAATGCCGATTTCCCTAGGCTCCATGGTTTTGATGTCTGTGTTAGGGAACCATCCATTCATTCCAGCGATCCTACCTCAATCGTTGCGCAATCATAACTGAAGGGATTTCCGAGTGGCACTCACTTGTATACCGATTGGTGTGATTTCGATAGCCTGTTTTGAAGGCAATTTTAAGACTTTTTGACTATTTGGATCAAAAGGTGACAGACATATAACGCGTAGACATTTTATCTTTCGAATGAAGTGTTTATCATACCTTTTCGTTCAGTCGTTTAGGAGCTATTAACGCTCAAAATCTCGTTGCTCCGGCTTAACGCTTTCATTTTCGAATCTTTGAACTTACACCTATGTGGTTTGTTCCCAGTATAGAAATGAAACACGTAGTCCTACGTCAAACACACAAATATCAAAAAACACATACACAAACAAATAAATATATACATGAAAAACATATAAATTTCATAAAAAAAACGTGTTAACAATATTTTTTCAAACGACAGTCATTCTGTCAAAAAAAATTTGTTTTGCTTGTCGGAAGTTCATGCCATAGCGGCAACTTTGCCGATTCAGAATCTGTTCGTTTTTTTATTTAAGATAACGAGAATGGAATTATCTGCGCCATGCACAACTTTTTTGAACCCTCTCACTTCATCAGCTTGTAACAATTCTAATTTCCAATATTTCTTGCCGTTTAGTTTTTGTTGTACTGTTGAAAAATAAATAAACAATTAATGAAATATTGTCTAGCAAAAATGTTCTTTATTCTATTTGTTCAGAGCTCGAAAAAGCGCCCGAAATCCGTGCCTCTAGACTAGTGTAGAATACTGCCCTTGAGGCAGTATTCTAGTCCAGAAATTTCAAAATTTTCAAAAAATTTTTCCTTCATATTTCTGTAATTTAGGCATTTAAGAAAATACTCTAGAAAGGACTTATCGAAAATCCTATTATTTACTGAGTTAGAGCCATTTTAGTGATGCGGTATCCAACCTAGTATGGTCATAATAATGAATCTCAAACGCGATTTTCTCGAAACTAGTTTTTCCAAACTGGCGTACACAATATCTTAAGTTCTACTGAACCGATTCGTGTCAAATTTATATGGATAAAATCTGTAGGCATCTCTCTATCGCATGAACATCTAAAAAAATATAATTTTTTTTTGAATTTTACTATTTTCAAAAATTGGGAAACGTGAGAAAAAACGTTTTAAACCGAATTTTGTTTTTCAAACGGCCGGCATTTTGTCAAAAAAGATGTTTTTGACTTGTCCGAGGTTCATGTGGTAGCGGCATCTTTACTGATTCAGAATCTGTTCGATTTTTTTATTCAGATAATCAGAAGGACTGGAATCGTGCACGCCATGGCACAATTTTCTTTAACTATCTCACGTCATCAGCTCCTAATTATTCTAGTTATGAATATTTTTCCTCTGTTCAATTTTTGTTTTATTGTTGAAAGATAGATGAGCAAATAATGGTATAATGGATAGTGAAAATATTATTTGTTTTATTTATACGGAACTCGAAAAAACGTCCGAAATACCCCGGAATACCCCCTTAAAATGCGATCAGCAAGTTACAGTTTGGTAGTCCTTCAAAGATCTATGAGTTGATCTTGTGGAGGACAACGATTTTACAACGTACCTGATTGTTGTCCATTTTTTAAGAAACATACCCCACTAAATTTGGATTTTGAAAAAGTTTTTCGTTGGTAGCGAAGACACTTCCGGGGGCAACTTATTGGCAACACTGCCACGTCTAATGTGTCCCGCTTCCGCATCCATTCTTTCGGGTGGTTTACTGGCTTACCAGTAGCGCTTAGCATGCCTCCGAAGGAACGCCGAAACACTCAAAAAAGGGATATGAAGGGAATATTTTCGTAGGTGATGTAAACCCAAAACAACTGGTAGCCATTGCTCGTCATAAAGGGTGTGTCACATCAAATTGCATCACGGAAAAAACGCTGTAGAAATTCGCCCAGTAGACCGATCCTTTTGAAAATTTTAGACAGTAAAATAAAAACTATTAAACAACTTTTGGCATTTTCTTTTTATTCATACTTCGAGCCCAATCCCGTATGCTCGCACCTTCCTCTTTATCCCGTCCATAAGGTTCTGTACAACGTCAGGTTGTAGCTTTTTATGAACAGAAATCCATTTTCTCTTGAAGTCCGCCTCCGATTTGACAACTTTTGGGTTCTTCCGGAGGGTCTGCTTCATAATCGCCCAATATTTCTCTATTGGGCGAAGCTCCGGCGCGTTGGGCGGGTTCATTTCCTTTGGCACGAAGGTGACCCCGTTGGCTTCGTACCACTCCAACACGTCCTTTGAATAGTGGCACGAAGCGAGATCCGGCCAGAAGATGGTGGGGCCCTCGTGCTGCTTCAATAGTGGTAGTAAGCGCTTCTGTAGGCACTCCTTAAGGTAAACCTGCCCGTTTGCCGTGCCGGTCATCACGAAGGAGGCGCTCCGCTTTCCGCAAGAGCAGATCGCTTGCCACACCATGTACTTTTTGGAAAACTTGGATAGTTTCTGCTTGCGAATCTCCTCCGGAACGCTGCATTTGTCCTCCGCGGAGAGGAACAACAGGCCCGGCAGCTGACGAAAGTCCGCTTTGACGTAGGTTTCTTCGTCCATTACCAGGCAATGCGGCTTCGTCAGCATTTCGGTGTACAGCTTCCGGGCTCGCGTCTTCCCCACCATGTTTTGCCTTTCGTCGCGGTTAGGAGCCTTCTGAACCTTGTATGTACGCAGGCCCTCCCGCTGCTTGGTCCGCTGGACGAATGAACTTGACAAATTCAGCTTATTGGCGACATCCCGGACCGAACTTCTCGGATCACGTCTAAACTGCTTAACTACGCGCTTGTGATCTTTTTCACTGACGGAGCATCCATTTTTGCCGTTCTTCACCTTCCGGTCGATGGTTAGGTTCTCGAAGTATCGTTTTAGTACTCTGCTGACCGTGGATTGGACGATTCCCAGCATCTTACCGATGTCCCGATGTGACAACTCCGGATTCTCGAAATGAGTGCACAGGATTAATTCAAGACGCTCTTTTTCGTTCGACGACATTTTTCCAAATTTACGAAAAATTGACAGTGAAGCATGGCCAACGTGATCTATACACTCTTATCTGATTATAAGCGAAAGCTGAAGATATAATTCCTAAAAATTAAATTTCTACAGAGTTTTTACCGTGATGCAATTTGATGTGGCACACCCTTTAATAGGTCGGATGGCCACCAGCGGAGACGTGGTCAATGTGGGGTTGTCGAGGACTAAGGGAAAGGAAAATCGTATGGTTTGTTTTTCTATTTCATTACGACTCGAAGCAGCAGCAGCTGAGATGGGGAATTATAACTGGCGGTAATGTGGTTAATATGCGGCGATTATTCACCATTTGAACGGTTAACTCAAAACGACGACACTGATGATGACGTTGATGATGGGAAAATATTTCCACGATCGTCGGATCAAACGAAAATTTTGTGTCGCTTCTAGGAAAATTGCCCTCGCTTGGCTTGAGACAGACTCCGGCCTCAAACCGGAGATGAGTGGTTGATTGAGAGCTAATTAGCTGAGTTTCTTGATTGCGGACTGTGCGGGGCTCAATTCAATCTGCTAATGCATGTGCAGAAGGGACCGTTTATCCGGTAAAAGTCTCTTAAGTCGAATCGCCACTGTGGAATACGAAACAAGAGATGAACACAAACCGCAAGTAGCAACGAGATTTTGATTAATTGTTTTGCCCATTTTAGAAAAGTGCATACTTTAGATTTATATTCATTTTTTTTTTACCTTTTGTGTGTGGTTCTCGGGGGAGAAGTAAGGACCCACTGAGCTACTGGAATTTGTTTATCTACGTTTTTTTTGCGAACAAAACACATAGAGGACAAAGAAAAAAAATTCAGCCCACACGAAATAATGAGACCTGAACCAAAACAAGACAAGTGCAGCAGAAAGGAAAAAAAGGTAATAAATCAAGTAACGCAGTTTGGTGGCGAAGGTTATCGCCAAGTTGTGAGCTATGAATGATGAATTGAGCACAGAAAACTAATGCAACTTATATGGTTGGTTTCTGTTTCTCAGATCGTAACTCAGACGGCAAATTTTATTAAAAATATATTCAATAAGCTAATTGGCTCAAAACTAGATTCTAAATTCTAGTGTTTTTCTGTCCTACGATACCAAATCGAGCGAGAGGAAATATATAATGAGAATTTATGAAAAGTTTCTCACTCCCATTTTATGAATTGCCTGACGATGTCGGTGATGGTGGTCCTGTTCGACTGTCCACGCTGTTTTGTGAGCTGTTCTTCCCCAGAGTCGAAGTCCTGACCTGCCAGCTGGAGGAAGGGTTACTAGTTTATCATTTCGATGTTTTGTGTTTTGGCTTTCTTATTTTTGTCCGAACATGAAGCGGATTGATTAAGTTCTTGGTTTCAGCTCCGAGTCCAGAGAGCAGCGACGAAAAAAAAAACAAAAAAAAGAGCGAGTCAGGAGCAGCAACGGGGCAGAAATAATGAAATTTATTCATCTTCCTGGGTGGTATGCAAAATTGGTGAATTTTTTCCCCGCTCTTACGCTTATTCATATATGAGTGAAGCTTTTCGCAATACGTCGGGCCACCCGTGGTACAACCCGTGACTGGTTGATGACCACGCGGAACTCGCGCTTCGCTAATTGCACTCCGGGAACTCAAATAGTTAAGGAGGTTCGCCAAATTGAAAAAAAAATTGTGTTAGATATGAAATTCCAGACCAAAAGTAGATGTTAACAAAAGTGATGCTCGCACTCGTATTTCCGACTGATGACATGATGTCATCGAAGCGCATCAATTTCGAACGATTCGAGGTGATGAAACCGTTGACCGTTCTTTCCGATTTTGGTGTACAAAAGGGGGCGACGACACCGGAGCCCTTGTTGTCGGCGGACTACGTGAGCGTCAGGTGATGGAGTGTTTGTTTTCAACGAACGATTATTTCCTTCCCTTCCCCTCGTTTTCTTGTCAGCACAAACGCTGCGAATCACTCGGATCGCGATTTACAACGCGTCCATCGACTTCGTCGTCACGGTGAATGGAAAGGATTTAATTTCAAACAATTCAATCCGATTGTCGGAGGATTCCGGTGAGTGCGCCACGGGGGTTAAGTTTGATAAGTACTCGTAATTTGTACAATTGATTAGCATTCTAAAGTATTGGGAAATGTTAAACAGCGAGGGATCAATGAGTTTGCATAATATTAGAGTTGATTGAACTATATACGATCAGCCAATCAACAATGACTTCAATGGCATATAGATTTTCGCTTTTCAAATGACCTATGAAAAGTAGTCTAAAGGTTTTTTGTTGCGGGTAATCTAACGGTAACTGTACATGGATTTTCATAAAGGTTTTTTTTCGATTCTACAGTCAACTCTCCCTAACTCGATATCCAAGGGACCATCGAGTTAGGGAGGTATCGAGATACAGAACATTTTTTCATATTTTTTTTATGCCACAAATTGCAAATATATGATGTTAGGGTAAGTGTCCCAATATTAGGGCTTAAAAATATGACCCAATTAGGAATAAACCAATTATGGTACATGGGGTTTACTATAATTGGTACCATTGCGTATACAGGATATTACTATAATTGATTTGTTTTTGTGCATTAGTACATTTACCCTATATGTACTAATTCGCATGTACTAAAGGGTGTGTCACATCAAATTGCATCACGGAAAAAACGCTGTAAAAATTCGCCCAGTAGACCGATCCTTTTGAAAATTTTAGACAGTAAAATAAAAACTATTAAACAACTTTTGGCATTTTCTTTTTATTCATACTTCGAGCCCAAGCCCGTATGCTCGCACCTTCCTCTTTACCCCGTCCATAAATTTCTGTACAACGTCAGGTTGTAGTTTTTTTTGAATAGAAATCCAATTTCTCTTGGAGTCCGCCTCCGATTTGACAACTTTTGGGTTCTTCCGGAGGGCCTGCTTCATAATCGCTCAATATTTCTCTATTGGGCGAAGCTCCGGCGCGTTGGGCGGGTTCATTTCCTTTGGCACGAAGGTGACCCCGTTGGCTTCGTACCACTCCAACACGTCCTTTGAATGGTGGCACGAAGCGAGATCCGGTCAGAAGATGGTGGGGCCCTCGTGCTGCTTCAATAGTGGTAGTAAGCGCTTCTGTAGGCACTCCTTAAGGTAAACCTGCCCGTTTACCGTGCCGGTCATCACGAAGGGGGCGCTCCGCTTTCCGCAAGAGCAGATCGCTTGCTGCCACACCATGTACTTTTTGGCAAACTTGGATAGTTATTTCAATGGGATCAGCTATAAACGGTCTCTTAAAAACTATTGGATATCTGCATTTGCGTCTGTCTCTCCGCTCGTTTGGTTCGGTACGTTGTTTACTTCTGCTTCGGCTTTGATCGTCTACACCACGTGCGTCTTCGGGCGATGCGTAAGTTCGTCTTCTCCGACCATGTGATCTCTCGGCTGCCATGGTCAAACGGATTAGTACTTCTTCTAGCTAGCTGCTCACTCCTGAATGGGTGGTGCTGTGGATTCATCCTTCCCTCGTATCGATCTCTTCTCATTCTACGTCCTCGTCAAATGGGTTTCCTGGAGCGGAAGCAACCGGCCTCCACGGGAGTCCTTTTCTCTGGAATACAAATTAAACGGCTTTTTCAAACAATAAATGAGAAAAAATGAATAGACTTAACCGGAGCGGAGGCAACCGGCCTCCACGGGCCCTTAGCGGGCGATGATCGTTGGCATCAAGTACTGAGCGTACTTGTGCATGAGCTGATAATGCGCTAAACGTAGGGTGAGAGGATGATCAATGGAATTCGACTTCCTTCAAATTGTGGCTGGATTGATTCGTCGCATGATGCCATCTCCCTTGTTGATGGATTGCTCGTGATTGTGGGTTGGAGCAGACGTCATTGCCGCGTAGCGTTGGAGGATGAAACATAAATGAGATTTTTTGAAATTCAATGAAAAAATATGGCTTACATGGATGGGAGGTCTCATGACCTCCCATTGATGCGCAGTGTGATACTGCGATTGGTGGAAGGGTTTCAGTTCCCTCCTTGTGGACCAGCAGCTTCAGTGCCGGTCATCACGAAGGGGGCGCTCCGCTTTCCGCAAGAGCAGATCGCTTGCTGCCACACCATGTACTTTTTGGCAAACTTGGATAGTTTCTGCTTGCGAATCTCCTCCGGAACGCTGCATTTGTCCTCTGCGGAGAAGAACAACAGGCCCGGCAGCTGACGAAAGTCCGCTTTGACGTAGGTTTCGTCGTACATTACCAGGCAATGCGGCTTCGTCAGCATTTCGGTGTACAACTTCCGGGCTCGCGTCTTCCCCACCATGTTTTGCCTTTCGTCGCGGTTAGGAACCTTCTGAACCTTGTATGTACGCAGGCCCTCCCGCTGCTTGGTCCGCTGGACGAATGAACTTTTTTTTTTTTTTTTTTTTTTTATCTGTATTATAGTGATTTTCAACTCATTAGGCTGGTTCGTCACTTTTACTTCCATTTTTGGAAGAATGTCGGGAGTGAGAATTGAACTCGTGACCTTTAGCGTGAGAGGCATGGATGTTACCACTACGCCAGATCGCCTCCAAACGAATGAACTTGACAAATTCAGCTTATTGGCGACATCCCGGACCGAACTTCTCGGATCACGTCTAAACTGCTTAACTACGCGCTTGTGATCTTTTTCACTGACGGAGCATCCATTTTTGCCGTTCTTCACCTTCTGGTCTGTTCACGATAATACGGAAAATTGTTCTTGACGCCGACAAATTTATTTAGAATGCGAACGAATGACCGGTGTTACTTGTCGACACTTTATTGGGAAATAAGAGACCTGCTGCTATCTGCTCAAGCTTTATATAGGCTGCTGTGATCGAGATTTAAGTGGCAATGAACCGGAAGAGCAGTAACAGATCGGCTGATGCGCGTATTGTGGTAAACGAATAGAGCTAGATGCTAAAGCTAGATGCTAGAGCTAGATGAGCAAGAATTTATAGCAGCAGTCTGTCCATAAAATATGGAACGCGTAAACATGCCGGCCACCGTTAAAAAGGTGTCTTTTTAACAAAACTATCTCCTACTAATCTTGATCACTAGTAACTATTGGAATGGATCTTCAACAAAGGCTTATGAATTCAGCTTATTTCAATGGGATCAGCTATAAACGGTCTCTTAAAAACTATTGGATATCTGCATTTGCGTCTGTCTCTCCGCTCGTTTGGTTCGGTACGTTGTTTACTTCTGCTTCGGCTTTGATCGTCTACACCACGTGCGTCTTCGGGCGATGCGTAAGTTCGTCTTCTCCGACCATGTGATCTCTCGGCTGCCATGGTCAAACGGATTAGTACTTCTTCTAGCTAGCTGCTCACTCCTGAATGGGTGGTGCTGTGGATTCATCCTTCCCTCGTATCGATCTCTTCTCATTCTACGTCCTCGTCAAATGGGTTTCCTGGAGCGGAAGCAACCGGCCTCCACGGGAGTCCTTTTCTCTGGAATACAAATTAAACGGCTTTTTCAAACAATAAATGAGAAAAAATGAATAGACTTAACCGGAGCGGAGGCAACCGGCCTCCACGGGCCCTTAGCGGGCGATGATCGTTGGCATCAAGTACTGAGCGTACTTGTGCATGAGCTGATAATGCGCTAAACGTAGGGTGAGAGGATGATCAATGGAATTCGACTTCCTTCAAATTGTGGCTGGATTGATTCGTCGCATGATGCCATCTCCCTTGTTGATGGATTGCTCGTGATTGTGGGTTGGAGCAGACGTCATTGCCGCGTAGCGTTGGAGGATGAAACATAAATGAGATTTTTTGAAATTCAATGAAAAAATATGGCTTACATGGATGGGAGGTCTCATGACCTCCCATTGATGCGCAGTGTGATACTGCGATTGGTGGAAGGGTTTCAGTTCCCTCCTTGTGGACCAGCAGCTTCAGTGCTGTCAGGATGATCAGACTGTTGAACCGGTAGTACACAGATCTTGCTGATTGAACGGCGGTACTCTCCTTGGAATGTCCTCACGGTCACGACGCAGATGTGGTTGTCGTTGCCCTTGAAGATCTCCGTAATTCGTCCTACTTTCCACTTCAGCGGGGGTTGGTTGTCTTCCTTTAAAAGGACCATTGTGCCGATCTTGATGTTGTCACGCTCAACAGTCCAACGTGTGCGAGGTTGCAGCCCTGATAGATATTCGGATTGCCATTGTTTCCAAATTTTTCGAACGTATTCTTGGGTCTGCTGCCAGCGGTTTAGCCGGTTGAATGAAACCTCTTCCATACTGGGTTCCGGGATGGCCTTTAGTGAACGATGGACCAGAAAGTGCCCGGGAGTGAGCACTTCCAGGTCATTTGGATCTGAGCTTAGCTGTGTCAGGGGGCGAGAATTGAGACATGATTCAATTTGAGTAAGTAAAGTCACAAATTCGTCTTGATACAGGATGACATTTCCTAATGTGCAGCGCAGATGCTTCTTGAGCGATTTGACTGCTGCCTCCCAGAGTCCGCCAAAATTCGGGGACCTTGGCGGTATAAACTTGAAGGTTATGAGCGAAATAAACGAGCAAGCTCTTCAAGTTGTCTTTGTGCGCCTTGAAAATTTAGCCCATTATCGCATTCGATGAGCTCAGGTATACCTCTGCGCGACACAAATCGCTTAAGAGCGGCGATGAAGGCATCAGAAGTGAGATCTGTGACAAATTCAAGATGCAGTGCCTTTGTCACGAGACATACAAACACAGCAACATAACATTTGACTGCTGCAGCTCGTTTGGCAGGACGAAAGTAAAAGGGACCACAATAATCCACACCAGTTCGCAGGAACGGAAATGTAGGTGTGACACGTTCTTGAGGTAATTCGCCCATTAGTTGCTCCAAGACCTTTGGTTTACAGCGGAAACAGCTGACGCAAGAATGGACTGCCCTGCGAGCAATATTTCTGATTCGAAGAGGCCAAAACCTTTCTCGCACCACAGCAATCATCAGCTGTGGACCAGCATGCAGCAATTTGTGATGATAATGAATCATAATTAGGTTCGTCAGCGGATGTTTATCCGGTAGAATAATCGGATGACGTTGATTGTAGCTTACTGGAGCATGTCGTAGCCGGCCACCGACGCACAGTATGCCATCTACCAATATCGGGAATAACGCTTTCAGGCGCGAATTGGATTTTACATGTTTGCACCGATGAAGTTCTGCGATATCGTTAACGAAACGTTCCATTTGGGCTAGCTTCACTACTACTTGGGTCGCGGTGTTTATTTCCATAGTTGACAAGCACCCAATTCTCCGTTTTTTATTTTCTTTAGTACTACTGGCATTGTGGCAGTATCGAAGTAACCAAGCAACAACACGTACCAGTTTCATAAACGACGAATATTTTGAGAACAGCTCATTCGAGGGAGTTATATGAGCAGTAAGGACAACAGTTCGTTCTTCCAACTCGTCGGAGCCGAATTTCTTCTCGGTTTGACGTCCAAGTGATGGCCAAAACCGAGACATTTTCGAAAGCCAGGTGGGACCATTCCACCACGTGGAAAACTGCTTTAGTTGAGCAGAGGTCATCCCTCTAGAAATTACATCTGCTGGGTTTTCCGATCCAGGCACATGAGACCAAATTCCACCTGCCGTTATCTGTTGGATTTCTGAACATCTGTTGGCAACGAACGTTTTCCATCGAGATGGGTTCGATGCGAACCAGTGTAGACAAATTTCTGAATTTGTCCAGAAAAAATTTTTGGTTTGAAGTTTTATACTTGTTTCAACCTTTTCGAAGAGATGGCTTAATAACAAGGTGGCACAAAGTTCTAGTCGAGGGAGACAGACTGTTCCGTTTTTCTTGTTTTTTCCTTTTGGCGCGATCTTTGATTTCGCAATCAGAAGGTTGGTTTTTATTTCACCATCAGATGACATAGCGCGAACGTAAATGCATGCTCCGTACGCTCTCTCCGATGCATCACAGAAACCGTGAATTTCTAGATTGATAGGTCTGGATATAGCTTTCGCCCATCTAGGAACAGACAGGTTGGTCAAATTTTGAAGACTCTCTCTAAACTCCATCCATTGGTGCTGCAGAGCTTCCGGTAACCCTATATCCCAGTCATAATTCTCATACCACAACCTTTGCAGTAACAACTTGGCCTGCACTACCACTGGACCTACTAGCCCAAGTGGGTCAAATAAGCGTGCGATGTCCGAATAGACAATTCGTTTTGTAATTGGTAGCTGATCACTATGCGTTGGAGCTTCGAATCTGAACTCGTCAGCGACAATATCCCACTGAAGACCAAGGGGGAGGGGGAAGTAGAAGCATCGATTTTCAACAAAGTGCGCTCATCCTTCAGTTGATCCGGTACGTCAGTGAGATTTTCTGGATTGTTTGATGTCCACTTGCGAAGCGAAAACCCGGCAGAATTAGTGAGATCGAGCAATTCCCTGCAGAGTTGTCGTCCTTCTTCGACAGTATCGGCTCCTGTAAGCAAGTCATCCATATAAAAATCGCGACCAACGGCGACCGATGCGAGAGCATAGGTTGTGGTGTTATCTTCGGAAAGCTTCTGGAGGCATTTTGTTGCGAGATATGGAGCTGCAGATGTGCCGTATGTTACGGTTGTAAGCTGATAGCTTTTAATGGGTTCCGAAGGTGTGTCTCTCCATCTAATTCTTTCTAGGGGTTGATCAGACTCTTGAACTAATATTTGCCTGTACATCTTTTCGATGTCGGCAGTAATGGCAAACTGCGGTATCCTGAATCTCAATAGGATTGAGAGAAGGTCGTCTTGAACAACCGGTCCCACTAGTAGCGCATCATTAAGGGATATTCCAGAATCCGTGGTGCATGATGCGTCGAAGACAACACGAAGTTTGGTGGTGATACTGTCGGGCCTCACAACACAATGATGTGGAAGGTAATAGGTTGGAACAAGCGAGTTAGTAGACGCATCATCATCGACCAGTTTCATATGGCCCAGGTTAACGTACTCGTGAATGAAAGCAGAATATGCTTCCTTCAGCTGAGGGTTCGAATTTAAACGACGTTCTAATGAGCAGAATCGACGATCAGCAATATCTCTGGAATTCCCAAGCTGCGAAACCAATGCATCTTTCTTGGGAAGTGCGACAACGAAACGACCGGATGAGTCCCGTTTAACCGTTTTAGCGAAATGATCCTCACACTCCTTTTCTTCCAATGATTGAGTGCTCTTGATATGACACGACTCAGTTTCCCAGAATCGCGTAAGTAGATTTTCGATTGAGGCTTCTAGTACTACATTAGCTACATTGGCGACAGCAGTTCGTTGTTTCTCATCCTTCACTTTTCCTGATACCACCCATCCCAAAGCGGTGTTTTGCAAAATGGGTCCATCGGCACCGATTTTAATCTGACCATCACGCAAAAGCTCATAGAAAACTTGCACGCCAAGTATTAGGTCGATACGTCCCGGTTTGTTGAACGAAGGATCGGCTAACGTAGCATCGGAAGGCAATGTAAAGTCGTTGATATCAACTAGTTTATTAGGCAACTGCATTGTAATCTTGGACAGCACGTGAAATTTCCAGTTGTCCTCAAAATCAGCACGTTGGGATTGAACGCGAATAATGGTAGAGTATTTTGAAGTAGTAGATGACAGCCCTACTCCGCTAATAGGTATGAATTCTCTGGTACGTTTTAGTTGCAGCGTTTGCACCAGACGTTCCGAAACAAAATTCAGCTCAGAACCGGAATCCAAGAGCGCTCGAGCCCAAACGAAATTTGTTGTTGAATCATAAACTTTAACAAGTGCAGTAGAAAGCAAAACAGTGGCAGGAACTAAGCGACATATTTGATTGGTAGGCGACGAAAAGTGGCTAGTCGAAGGGGCAGTGACCGTTGGCTTTGGATTAGCAATCGGCTGACCCTGTTGGGTAGATTGTACGCTTTGCAATTGGTTTTTCGGAACAGATGACGACTCATGCTGCGAACCCGCGGATGATGACGAGGACGACGACGATGGTTCAGATTGGATGGATTGGATGGTTCAGATTGGATGGATCGTCCGTCCGCCCCGATTTTTCATCGGGGCGGACGGACGATGCAGCATCGTATGGTGTTTTTGGTGGCATACACGACATGTTCCACCGGAGCAATTATTAGCGATATGCGACGACGATCCAAGACAATTTATGCAAAGTTTTTTAGATTTCGCTTCATCGAATCGTTGTATTGGAGTTAGCTTTCGAAAGTGTTCACACTGATATGGTGAATGTGCAGGTTTTTTACAAAATGGACACGAACTTTTAGGAACAATGGCTGAATGATTTGTGGTTAGCTTCGGTGCTTGGTAGTTTGTACGCTGTGAAGGGGAGGAGCGAGAAAAATCTTGCGATCGGGATCTAGATCCAGCTAAAGACTGCAAGACGAGTCCGTGTGAGCGAAGGAATTCAACAAGTTCAGTGTAGGTTGGAACATTTGTCGATTTACGGTGGGTCTCCCAAAGACGCAAGGTTGTTTGATCGAGGCGCGAACTCATCATGAACACTAGCATCGTGCTCCAGTTTTCAGGATTTCCCCCCGCCTTTTGCAGCATTTTCAAATTACGCTCAAAATCGTCGATTAACCGATTAAGGGATTCCGCACATTCCCTTTTCATACCATCAATAGCAAAGAGTGCTTCGACGTATGACTTAACGAGAAGGTATTTATTCTCATATCGCCTATCGAGCAGATCCCATGCAACCGAATAATTGTCTGCTGTTATCTCTATCACATCAATCACACGCTTCGCATCTTTACAAAGAGATGCTACCAAATAGGAGAATTTATCTACCTGACTAAGCATGGGGTTTGGGTCGATCAGGGACAGAAATGTATCACGAAACGATGGCCACTCCTTGATCGATCCGTCGAATAGAGGCAATTTGATTTCAGGCAGTTTTACTCTAGTTGTGGAAGTATGAGCAGGAATCGATTGCACTGCAGGTGAGGGGTTAGTACCATGCGATCGCAATTTGTTAGTGATAAAACCCTTTATTCTCAAGTAAATCAGCTCAAATTCTGCACGTGAATCCTGGTTCACATGTTCAATGCACATCGGATCAATTTCTCCTTCTACTTGCTGCGTTTGATCTAAAGCGGAAGAGTCAAAACTTTCTTTCAACCTGGCTTGAAACTCATCAGAGCATTCCAATTGCAATCTGGCATCCATAAATTCTGAAAAAATGCCTTCTAAACGTTCTCTCCAACCTTCAAGCATATAAATATCTCTATCTTCTTGATAAGTTTGCACTAGATGTTCCAAATTATTTAGCGAGTCTCGCAGAAAACGTTCACGTTTTTCCAGCTTCTTAAGCTCCGTAGCCATTGTGCTCGACGGTAGCCGCAGAATAGTTAATCGAACCTCGCGATCCACACGTGCTTATCAAAATTCCGATATATTTTTTTTCAATCGATCAAGCAAAAATACGAAAATATCTGCGACTCAGGAATAACGCTCGATTTGGCCTTTCTAGAAGCTCAGCTCACATGCAGCATGCAAATTGTACTTACAATCTTCGATGACTAATCCAAGCCACGCCACTCGGTATGCCCAAGCCACGCTACTCAAACCAGATAACGCCACCAGGTACAATGGATCTCTCGAACAATACAGCATCCATCGGACAATAGCAATCAGCAATACCACTTGAGAAATGCGACTTGGCGCCACTTAACAGATTTTTTTTATCACACGGATTTTGGATCACTTTTGTCTTCTTTATTCTGTTCAGAATATTGGCTATTGGACGTTGTCCAGTTAATGTCACAAAATTTCTTTGCACAACGTTTCACAGAGTTCAATCACTTTTTCTCGTTTTTGGGCACGAGAATTATTTCCCGTCAGAATAGCACTAATTTTCCTATCACTTTGACACCGAATCGCGAATGCGCAAGAACAATTTCCCGCCAGAGTTCGAAGGACCACTTTTAATGTTCACGATAATACGGAAAATTGTTCTTGACGCCGACAAATTTATTTAGAATGCGAACGAATGACCGGTGTTACTTGTCGACACTTTATTGGGAAATAAGAGACCTGCTGCTATCTGCTCAAGCTTTATATAGGCTGCTGTGATCGAGATTTAAGTGGCAATGAACCGGAAGAG